>NC_064565.1:113176088-113481997 GCF_937001465.1 Orcinus orca
ACCTTTGTCTCTACATAAATGCTCCAAATAGAGCAAACTGGAATTGGTTTTCTCTCTGCCTCCGTCCTGCTTTGCACCTGTGTTCTCTGTTTCTGTCCATGACTGCACCTTCTCTTTCAGCCCCCATCAGGTCCAGTAAGATTCCCCACCTGTCACATCTTCGGCGTCCATCCCTTCTTCTCCCTTCCAGTTTGGCATTGATGGCCACTCTCCCAACTCATGAGAAAGCCTCCAGCAGGCCCTTCGCCTCAAGCCTCCTGCTCGGCCTCGCCCGTGCCTCCCGTGTGCTTAGAGGCCGCTCGTCGACTTCCACCGCCTGCAAAGTCCGTGCCCTGAGCTCCCTAAGGGCAGTAGCTCCCCATATGACTGCTCTTTGTACCCCGCCAGAACCAAGTGGCGCTCTGAGCACAAAGCCGGCGCTCACTGGATCTGTAGAATCTGTACGAATGAATGGTTGCGTGAAAGAAAAAGCCGAAAAACATTCTCCCTCACAACCTGTCCATCTTTGCAGATCCTCAGTGAATGGTTTGGCCAGACTGTCATCCGCTCCTGCACCAAACTGAGCTATGAACATGCACAGAGCATGATTGAAGGCCCCACTAGGAAGATCCCCGAGGAGGAGCTGCCCCCTGTCTCCCCGGAGCACACCAGTGAGGAAGTGCACCGGGCTGTTTTGAACCTCCACCATATCGCAAAGGAGTTACGCCAACAGCGGTTTGTGGACGGCGCACTTCGTTTGGATCAGGTCAGTCGCTGCTTTTTTGTCAACAACCAGCAGGTTTGACTTCGGCCAGAACCTAGTGTGGGGGGGGTTTCGCGTGGCAGTCCTGGGCTCCCCCCTCCTCCTTTCCTCAATCACTGCGCTGAAATAGTGTCCTCTGAGGCAGGCAGGAACCACCCCCCACCTGCCCTGCCAACTCCACAGGCACCCAGGGCCTGATGACATGAGCCAAGGCGAAAGGGTGGTGTCTGTCTGGGTGGCTCCGTGACCAGAACTCCCATCTGGTCTTCCTGCTGAGGCTGGATCCAGTACTTGATCCTCACCCAGTTTCCATCTCAAATCCCTCTTACGGGAGTTGGGAACAGGAGTCATGGAAGTGTAGAAAGCAGTTGACCAATATCTGATTGTTAGGCTTTAAAACAAAAGTGTTTCTTCTTATCCCTTGTCTTCCAAAAAGATTTATATGTTTACAAATATCTGGATTAATATCTGAAAAAGCAGAGAACTGAGGAGACTGTAGAACGTTGGCTGTTGAAGAGAGCAATGGCCCCGAATAGTATCGATTGCTCTTGAGTACCACGGGCATGCTGACGGCCCTCTGGGACTCAGACAGCTGCCACTCAGACCTGGTCGACTTCCACGTCTGAGAGTTGGTAATTCTTAAGATCCAGCAATTCCTTCCTCATTACTTGCCAGTACGTTACAGAGTAGAGCCTTTGTTCCATATCGTGCAGCCTTTTTCTTCTCATTTATATTTCTTACCCGAGCCCCAGAGAACTCGCTCTCCTCCCCTGGTCTCTGTACGCTGTGGGAAGTCTCTGGGAGTTTGGAAAATGAGTTGGGCCACACGATTGGCTGAGGGAGCCGTTCGTCAGACCATTGGCAGAGCGCAGCCTCGCAGAGACTTCTTTCTCTGAGCCTTTCAGCTTGGAGAGATCTCAAAGTAGAGTAGTTTATCAGAAATTATGATGAATTATGAGTAGCTTATCAGTAGTTTAACAGCCTTGTTTTAAAACTTTCTAATTGAAGATTTCATTGCGTCCTACTTTTTGTGATAAATTTACACAAATGCTTCTCAGAAGGCATGGCAAACAGTTGCTGCTCTGGGCCTACGAATAAGTTAGCGGCTCTTGGGACAAATGGATCATCTGTTCTGCCTGTGCTTGGAGGAGTCAAGGCATTTTCTGGAACCCTCATGCCCCTCCTTCCCTTGCCTGGGCTCAGGTAGCCTGAGCAGACCTGCTTGCTCGAGAATGCCACTTGGGAGACAGTAGGCAGAGTGGCTGCTGAAGGAGATGGCAGAGCCAGTGGAAGAGGCGTCACGGGCATGGAAGAGGATGGAGGATCTCCTCTCCTTCCTTTAGTGAGATCATTCTTTGGGGCGTGAAGCTCATTCTCACTTACCAGCGGCTGCCTGGTTGTAAATCCAAGGATGCTTCTCAGTGTTTGCTTCCTGGACTTCTGTCCTGCCTTTGGCCCAGGAGAGAAGCACAGAAGCAGACTGGTTCTCTGCTTCTCTTCATACATCTCTAGTCATGTCCTGCTGGTCCCTTTGCTGGAGCCTCTTCCTCTGTTCACCTCTTTACGGTTGGCATTCCCTGGAGTCTACCCCACCCTCTTTTTCTCTATCCACACTGTCTCCCTGAATGAATTCCTGTGTTCTTATGATTTTAATTACCAGTTAGATGCTGATAACACCAAAATTAGTTTCTCCGGCCCTGCCCTTCTTCCCAGGCACTACACAGGCCTCTCCACCTGCGTCCCTGGACTCCTCACCTGGCTGCCCCACGGTCCTCTCAGCCAGTGCTCGCCGCACCTTCTGCCCGACACAGTGAGCAGTGCCCACGGTGTGCTGCACGTGCTGGCTGTGCTCCCTTCCACCAGGAGTTGTGTGTATCAAGGGTCAGCCCTCTTTATTCCCATCCTGCTACACCAGTTGTACATGTTGTTATAAGTATGCAGTTTAACTGAATATTAGGTAAACTGATCAAGTAAGAACATTTTTAAAAGCTGGTGTTTCTGTGAAAACTAAGTTAAATTGTTTGGAAACACTCGATGAAGAAGAATCTCCAGAAGTTCTGCTGTTTGGGTGTGACAACTATAGAAGAGTGGGGGAAAAGATCATAAAATTCAGGAGGGGGCTTCCCTGGTGGCGCAGTGGTTGAGAGTCCGCCTGCTAATGCAGGGGACACGGGTTCGTGCCCCGGCCCAGGAAGATCCCGCATGCCGTGGAGCGGCTGGGCCCGTGAGCCATGGCCGCTGAGCCTGCGAATCCGGAGCCTGTGCTCCGCAACTGGAGAGGCCACAACAGTGAGAGGCCCGCGTATCGCAAAAAAAAAAAAAAATTCAGGAGGAATTCTGTACTGAGATTGCTTTACAGATGTCTAAGCTCTCACTCTCTTTTAATGAAACAAAAACTATAAATTATACATGATGAATTACGAGTAGTTTGTCAGAAAAAAGTATGTAGAAATCCAATTAGCATACCTTTTCAAAAAGCTTTACATTTTTTCTGAAAGTGAATGAATGTAGATTTATATAAATTAAGTAAAACAAATGTTTAGTTATGTATGTATCTCTTCTGTATGATTCCCCTCTTTAGCCAGCTTCTGGAAAAACTAACCCACCACTGCTTCAGGCACATCAAATGAGAGGGTTCTGTTATACCATTTTAGAAACCTTTCCCCATCAGATTGTTATAAAATTGGATTGAATTAAATATGTTAAATACGCTAAACACTGTAAGAGACCATCAGCAATCTCAGCTCGCATTAGGAGGGGTGTGGTAGTCAGTCAGAGTGGAAGAATGATCACAGTTTCAAGTTGATACTGATCTGTTGGCATGTCTTAGAGTCAGAATTTTATTGCTGAAAATAACTTTTTAATTAATTTTTATTGGAGTGTGGTTGATTTACAGTGTTTTCTTTCTGCTGTACAGCAAAGTGAATCAGTTATACATATGCATATATCCACTCTTAGATTCTTTTCCCATAGAGACCATTACAGAGTATTGAGTAGAGTTCCCTGTGCTATACAGTAGGTCCTTATTAGTTATCTATTTTATAGTATATAGTAGTGTGTATATGTCAATCCCAATGAAAATAACTTCAGATACCTGTATTTCATCAGCCCTCTCAATTTATAGATTAGAAGCTGAAGTCCCCAAAGGTTAAATGAGTTGCTTATATGCAAGAAACCCAGATAGCCCACTCTTTGTTCGCTTTTCCTCCATTTACACCATGCTGACTTGAGAGAGAAAAGTTTTACTTCAAAGTGAGAAAAAAAACCCTTCAAGTCCTAATTAGGTTCCAGTTAATTAAGGTTTGAAAATAATGGAATTGCATCCTTGGAGCTGATTCCTTGGTTCCCCAGAAAACAAGTGTGTGGACCACAGCTTTAGAAGAAGGAGCACATCGATCTCCCGTAGCGAGGGACACTGGCAAGATCCTTTATAGATCAGCTAAACGGCCCCATTCAGCCGTCCCTGCGTTTGTTCTCCCGTGCCTACTGCCTGCCTTTGCCCTCGCGAAAACCCACTTCTCCTCAGTGCTTCTGGCATAGCCTGCTGTTTGGAGCTGCTCTCTGATGCTTTGTTTGCCCCAGTTCACTGTGTCCTCGTTTTTGGTGGCAGTCCTAAAAAAAATATGTCCTCCTACACCAGCCTCAGTTAGAGAGGGTCTATGAGAGGCCTCCGTGAGAGGGGACAACATCTGTGTCACGCTGTACGCCCTTGAACGCAGAATAAACCTGCTAAGCCAGCAGTTTTGCCTTTCCAAGAAATCAGTTTACTGTGATGATCTCCAGAATGAGTGAGGTGGAGGACACCAGCATGGGGCCTATTTGTCAGGTCGAGGACAGACTGGTTTGGAGGTCACAGTAACCGCAGAAACGCAGAGCAGCTCGGTCACTGGGTGATTGCAGGCAACAGCTTAGGCCAGAGCTGCCTGGCCCATGTCTGAGACAGTGCACCCTCAGGCCACAGGGCCACCTGAGCTGGCTCCAGTCCCCTGGGACCACCTGCCTGCAGTCCTGTGTGCTTACCCAGTGTATGCTCAAATATTAGCAAGTTCTGTATGTACTGTGGTGTGAAACAGACTGCGAAGCACTGCCTTCGAGGTTGGTTGGACTACTCCAAGCATCTTTTTTACCTAGAGGGCGAACCTAGTTCTAAGAGGTCCTAGCTCAGTGAAATGATGCGCCTTTGCTTCGCTGCCCCGAAAGTCAGTGCAGGTGCCGAGTGCATTCTATGTGCTTTTTGGTTGGATGAGTTGAATAATGTCCCTTGTTTTCTGCTGCCATGTTAAATCTAGAATTGAACGCAGGTGCTTGTGTTATTTTATTGATTTATAACACGTCACTCCTGTTTCTTAAAAGGAGACTCCCATAAAGGGAGTCCCAGACTTTTCTGTGTTTGTAGTAAAAGTAATCATAATGGCTTATAATGATATGCAAATCTTGAGCTTTGGGGAAGGGGAGCCGTGAGAGGCCTCCACCCCCTGCTCTGGTTGGGGGGGGTGGTGCGCAAGCTCCCTGGCACTTCTGTTTGTGCACACCTGGTAGCCTGCTCCCACCTAGGGGTGGAGATGACCCTGCCTGACTCTGACATGATAGGATGACTCTGACATGATAGAATGCCTCCTTTTGGAGTTCTGTGCCTGGGCCGTTGCCTTCAGAAAGGATAGCAAGGGAGGATAGTGGGGTGCTAAATAGAGCCCCCAAACAAAAACTTCTTAGGCAATATTGACTGTTTTCAGGAAACTACACCTACAGCTTTCTGGCGCTTTCTCTCCAGCCCGACCTTGCTCAGTCAGGTGATAGCGCTTAGAGGCCACTCTGTGTGAGGGCTTCTGGAGAAACAAGCATGACTGCAGGAAACTGTGCCACTTCTGGGGTCCCCGGCGGGTGGTCAGGGGATGTGAATGACTCCTGCTGAGCCGTTGACTTTCTGAATTTAGAGAAAGTTATAGTGAAGAAAATCTGGTGTTTCCATAGAACTAAAGGAGCCTTTACTAAATTCTCAGCTTCATCTTATATGATTCCCACCTGGCACAGTTCTGAAGCCCAAACCTCAGGCAGTTTCTTTGAGTGGACTTGATCGTAAAGGTAAACTTATTGGTGGAAACAATTTTTAGATACCTTGGGACCCAAGCTGCTGTGGAAGGCTCTTATGGATGACCTTGGCCTAGCCCAGCCTTTTAAGTAAGGGCTCGGCAGACTTTCTGCAAAGGGCCAGCTAGCAGATATTTTAGGCTTTGTAGGCCATCTGGTCTCTGTCTCAACTACTCAACCCTGCTGTTGTAGTGTGAAAGCAGCCGGGGACAAACAAATGAGTGTGGCTGTGTCCAGTACAACTTTATGGACACTGAAATCTGAATTTCATATAATTTTCATGTCACAAAACAGTATTCTTCCTCTGATTATTTGTGAATCATTTAAAAATATAAAAACTGTTCCTAGCTTGTGAGCCATACAGAAAGTAGGTGGTAGGCCACATTTGACCTGTGGTCCGTAGTATGCTGACCCTGCTTAAATGAAATCCAGCTCTCTTACCCAGTCAGCTTTTAGCAGCCCTTCACCACTGCACTGGGGAGTTGGGCTGCTAATAGAGAACACTTGCGCTGAGTTACCTCTCAGGATAGTTTCACGCAATTAAGTAAATTATTCCTTTGATTAGTATCATGCTTAGCAGGTCCAGTTGGAGGCTAGAAGTAAAGGAATGAATCCATTTAGCACCAGTTCCCTTACCCTATTTACAGTCAGGTAGCTTTAATTAGCCTGAAGCAAGAAGAGCAGTGGTTCTTAATTTCCCACCTCTGCAAGCTCAGCAGCCTCTTCACAGTCAGATCTCATCCCATCCACCCCGCCTTCCTGAGCCCACCTGCAGAGACACTGGCTCTGCCATCTGGTAGGATGCCGAAGGTGGGAAGACAGCCATTGCAAAACTTGACTCACAGAAAGCTGTATGGCGTTTCTCCCCCCACATCCCCGACCCCTGCTGCTGTATGTAGCAACGTGTTTTGTTGGATCGTGCATTTAAAAATATAGTTAAGTATGTTTCTGTTCCTTATCTACAATGCAGTTATTTTTAAGAAATGAGCATTCCAGCTCTCTGCTGTTTTAATTTTTGTACAGTGTGATAGTTGGTGCAAGGTAAGAAGGATGGGCATAATCATCCTATCTGGCTCTTCCTTGATCTTATTATTTATGTCATCACTTGAGCACAAGAGTAAGCTACTGATCAGGCGGTTGGATATGTTTGTAGACTTGGTCTCTATTTTCTTAGTCATAGAGTCCTCCCTTCAGCAGCATGTCTTCAGAAAGCATTTATTGGGTACAGAAAGCAAGTATGTGGTAGGTGCTGGAAATGAACAGTCCCCGTCCTTAAGTTTATAGTGTAGTGAAGGAGCCGGCAGACCACACAGAAAACGTTAAGTGCTGCGACAGAGCTGTCGCAGAGTGTGGTGAGACTGCATTGGAGAGGATGGGCCCAGTCTCGGGATCAGGGAAGACTTCCCAGCAGGGGCGGTGTGTACACCAAGGCCTTTAAAAGACTTGAGGGGCTAGCCAGGCTCCGAATGCACGGGGTGGGGCACTTCATGCAAACTGCTGGCGCAGGCGTGGCAGGGGCGAGGGGTGGGCCTTTGGGCAGCATCGCATTGCTCCAGGTCGTGTGGTGTGGCCTGAGAAGAGAGAGCAGCTCGAGGAGGGAGCAGGGACCAGGCCGTGAAGTCTGCAGGAGCGGGCTCGGGGAGCCACGGGACGATTTCAGATACAGAAGGGACGTGATCAGAACTGTGTTCTAGAAAGAGCTTACTGGCTGTAGTATGGAGAGTAGACTGAAAGAAGAAAGTAAAGGAAGCTTATATTCCAAGAGAGAAATGACAAGGGCCCAACCTGAGATCGAGCCCCTGGGGAGAGAGAAAATCACAGATCCGAGCGAGGAAGGAGTATCGGCAAGCCTTGACAAATGGACTGTCCTGATTAGATGTGGAAGGAGGGGGGCGGGCGGTGAAGGAGGAGATTTGAATCAGGGGGTCGGGCTTCAGGTTCAGGCATGTGCATTGATGCAGTACCATGGACTGACCAGGAAATACCTTAGGATAGGAGAGCTGAGAAGAAAGCAGATGACTTCCACTGAGGGTCTGTTGCGTTTGAGGGGCCAGCTGGAGACAGAACAGGTCGAGATGTGGAATAAGCATGTGGGCATAGAGGTCTGGAGGTCAGTCAGGAGGGCTCACCTAGAGGTAGCCATTTGGGAGCCAGCAGCCTCAAAGTGGTCCTTAAGCTGCAGAGAAATGAGCTGTAGTGGGGAGGCATGTGGCACCAGACGCACAGGAGGGCGAGAAACACTTCCTCCTGCTCTGTTCTTAGTTCCTCCACTCTGTTCTTAGTTAGGCCCCTTTGGTCCCCACTTTTTCCTTAGAAAGGAAGCTTTAAATCAGGTTATGAAAGCAAAAGTATATTCTTGTTAATATTTGGGTATATTGTGATTTCTTATGAATTTCCCACTTCAGGTAGGAGGGAGGAGTGGTTAGCGTAGCATACATGTAGTTTTTATATTCTGCATTTTAATATTACATAAGTTGTTCCCCATGTCATTCAAAATTCTTCTAAAACCTTATAATGCCTATGTAATATTCCATCATACGAATATGCTCTTAAACATTTAACCTTGCCCCAATTGTGGATTTTTAGTTTCTGATTTTTTGATACTATAAATAGTGCCGTGGCCATCTATGTTCATAAATCTTTATTGTGATCTCTGGTTATTTCTTTAGGACAGTCCTGGAACTGTGCTGATGGGGTCAAAAATATAGACATATTTAAGAATTTTGAAACATTGCCACATTCCCTTCCAGAAAGATCACAGCAGTTTATCCTCTTTCCAGCAGCCTGTGAATAAGGGCACCTATGATGGAAATACCTGTCAGGTGTTCTCTGGCTACATGGAGGGGGTGGGGGTGGGGGTTAGTCACTCTCTCTCTCTGAGTCAGACTAGGTCTCCTGAAATGTCCCAGTGACTGTGGTCTTGGATTTCATCTTTCCTATTGTTCAGTGTGTTACAGCATAGACTCTTCCTATTTGCATTAGCTATTATTAAAAAAAATACTCATAAGGGTCCTAGACTGTAAAATGGTAAGAGAGGCGGTTCAGAGCTTCTTCCTGAACTCGGTAAAGTCGAGACTGGAGAGTGGTCGCCTGCCCCGAACAAAGTCCTTCTTTCTACTCCTTAGACTCAATAAGAAACGCATCCTATTTGAAATGGTGCTGAGAACTATCGTTGCAGTCTCAGATCCTTGGAGAACATTTGTAACCTCACTACCCTTTTTTGTTGCTCTCACGTCCTGTGTGTAGCTGTCACACATTGTTTGGGTTGGCCTGACATGAAGAATTAAAAGGAAATCCAATTGAATTAAGACTAAAGAGGACAGAGCTGCTCTGTGTCATCTCTGCCACCATAAGAATTGCTGCACTTCTCTTTAAGGTAATGGTAAACAGTACAGGAAGGCTTTTACTAGAAGTTCAGAGCTTCTGGTTAAATGTTGACAGGCAGCGCATCACGTCAGCCGTGGAGATAGTTCTAGAATCAGGGAGGCTTAAAGAGTAATTATCACCCTGTCAGAATTTTCCCCTTTTTCCCAGTTACCAGTTTCACTATTATGAGCAAGATTTTCATCTTCATCTGTTCGTCTCATTTATACATGTATCCGCAGCGAAGAGTCTGTGCTCTTTTGAGCCCTTCAGTCCCCAGGCTACCTAGGATGGCTCTGGGGCGCAGTGGAGCAGCTGAGGAGGGAACCGCCACCGCCTCCAGCTTTCAGGGAACGTGGGGCACAGGACTCCCCAGTCAGAGGGTATTGAAATCTTTCCCTTGAAGGAGAGGTTGGTTTAGTAATCACACTAATTTCCTATGGAACCAGAGCAAACAAGCCACATTTATGCATCCCAAGGCGTGGACAAGAGACAGCCTTGAAAACCTGACCTAGTTGTGTATAAGTAGCGCTAATTACACCCACTTATGTGAGTTGGTGACTGTTTGTGGCTTGTTAGCATACGCATAAAAACCAACCTGTATCATTAAGTGCCGGAGTAACTCTGCTGAGCAGCTTGTTATTATAACCCTAAACTTTTCATGTGCTCACTCTTCCTTTAGGCATGTCACATAGTCAATTACTCATAATTTTCAAAAATTGGAAGGAATACAGGTAGTATTATTCTGGAAGTTGTTAAAAATACAGACTCAGACATGATTTCCGGCTCTCACTGGACAGATATTTCTTGAGTTCCTATCGTGTTACAAGTACTACTACTCATAGTTCTATGAAGGTGCCTTAGGCAGTGGAAGACAGACTTTCCACCCTAAAGTTGCTTAGTGAATTTGTGAAGAACTCTGTGTACTTACAAGAAACTTCAGTAAGATAAAAGCAAGGGCATAGTGAGTTGACACAGGGCTAAAGGAATACCCAACCTGATGGTTCTTAAGTAGATGGGATTAGTGAAAGAAGGCTGCTTGGGAAGGGAAGCCCTGAATCACATGGTAAACAAAGTGAAGGACATGATTGGTGAAGAGCTGAGGGTCACCGATTGCCCACCCTGTTGAGATTTAAGGGTCGTGTTCCATCACAGTCCTGTCCCTTCTGAGTTCTGAACCACTGAGAAATAGACACACAAGTCAGATCGAGATCAAAAGATTCCATCTATTACTGATAAAGTTTGGATTAGAGAAGGCAGCTTGAGCCAGTTCGAGCGTTTGGAACAGCCCAGAAGTTGATGCTGTAAAAAGAAACTGATTGTGGGGTGATTAGAGGGGGCAGAAAGTAGCCAGAGGCAGAGAGGGGAACGTGCCCTCTACCCGACTGGGGGCCGGGGATACTGGGCACCGAGTCCTAGCGTGGCCTTCGCTACTAGGTGCCCTCCAGTGCAGTGGCTGCCAGTGAGGACCAGTAGCTGATGCCCTTGCTCAGAATGGCCAGAATATATCCTCAGCAGAGCTCTGAAGACTGCTTTTTATATAACTTTAGCGAGTAAGCATGGCTCCCACTCCACCCCTGGAAGCTTTTCACTTGCCTTCCGGTTCTTTCTGCTTGCCTATTATCCAGGCTCATTTCTTATAGAACGGAAAAGCTCTACCCCCACCCCTGTAAACCTTTCTTAGTTTCCAGGAAGCTGAAGACTGAAACTGAATCCTGCTGCAGAGAAGCTTGCACTGGCCAGCGCATCCATCCCGCCTCCCGCTTAGGGCTCCCAGAGCACTTTGTTTATACGTGTCACCTGTCTTGATCACGTTTTCATGTTGCCTGGTCATTTTCCATTTGCTTCCCTGTCGCCTTCCCTAAAGCTGTAAGTTCCCTAAGGGTAAGGACAGCATCTGTTCACCTTTATATCTCCAGCCCCTGCCCAGTGCTTGTTGTTAAGGGTGTTTCAAGGTCTCTAAGCATCTCTGTACATATTGGTCTTTTTAAAAAGACGATGGGGCAGTTGTGATCTGGGAGAAGGACTGTAGCTGTAGAAGAGAGGTGTGCTTATGTAAGAGAATTAAATGCTTATTATGAATCAGAGAGGTTTCCTCCTCTTTTGAATGAAAGGGTTGGGTGTTTGATTACTTGCCAGGGCATACAGGGTGTAGGACAGGGTGTAATGAGGGCTTTCTCAAGGTGGAGCTGCCTGGACAGGTGTGAGGAGCCGGGAAGCTTCAGCGCCCCAGGGGGCTGGCAGTGCTTCTGAGGCTTCCTGAGCACTTCTGTGTTCACCTCTGTGTCCTCAGACCAAGCTGTGCCCCTCAGGGAGCCCGGCACAAGAGGCTCTCTGGGGGAAGGCAAAGAGACCCCCAGTGTGCCCCCCTGGAAAGGGAGATGCTCAGGCTTGTTGGAGACCTGATTTGCCGGCGTGGCAAGGTGGGCAAGGCACCAAGCCCCGCCACCTGCCTTTTGCAAAGAGTCCTTCTGGGGTGAGCTAACATCAGCCTCCATCCGCCCTTCCCCCATGGTGAGATGGAAACGATCTGTGTACCATGGTGGGATCCCCAGCCTAATCCTCCCTCTGGGAATTCTGATCAGAGCCTGCTTTTGCTTTTAATGGAAATGATTTCCACAAGACAGAGTTTCTGTATTAGTTGCTGCTGGGCTGTCTGAGAAAAGAACTCACATCACAGCAGGGGTTGAGATTGTGCCCAGATGATTCAAACTTAAGTCCCTAGCATTTCCAGGGGGCAGTGAAGTGAGACAAAGGGCTCTCACCCTGACAAGATGGTATATAAGAAACTGCTGGGGGTCGAGCGGGGCAGTGGCCAGTGCCTCCGTCCTCTCTGTAGTGCGAGCCTTTCAGGTAAAGTGGCTTTGACAGACGGGACAGGTTTGGCTCCTCCAGGGCCCTGCCTTTTGGGTAATTGTTCTCATGATTAGGAAGCTCCTGGACTCTCCCCTTTCTATTCACAGGACACTCTGCACGTCCTCGTCCTGCCCCCATGTCACACCCCACGTCACTTGAATGTGAGCCAAACAGCTACGTAAGAGACATGGAATCCTTTGACGTTAGTAAAACCTGCACTGGGGAAAAGGAACCCTTGCAGCTGATGCTTAGATTTCAACCATGACTGCCTCTTGGGGCAGGCCCAGTTGATTCCGATTTGCGTGGTTCTGCAAGCCGGGGGCTCTGCCGCTGTTCTGTCAGCTGTCTGTCCTGAACTCCGCTGCCGGACTGAGTTCCCCCAAATGCTGCTTTCACCTGTCACTCAAGAACCTGCCGTCTCCTTAAGCAGATTTCATGGATAGTGAGATTTCCATTAATATTCTGGGATGAGATATAGGATTGCAAGGTTTTATTTTGCCAAACAAGAGCATTTTCTTTTTTTTTTTTTTTTTTTTTGCGGTACGCAGGCCTCTCACTGTTGTGGCGTCTCCCGTTGTGGAGCACAGGCTCCGGACGCGCAGGCTCAGCGGCCATGGCTCACGGGCCCAGCCGCTTCGCAGCATGTGGGATCTTCCCGGACCGGGGCACGAAACTGTGTCCCCTGCATCGGCAGGCGGACTCCCAACCACTGCGCCACAAGGGAAGCCCCTCAAAATTATTTTTTGCTCAGGCTTTTTTTTTTTTTTTTTTTTTTTGCAGTACGCGGGCCTCTCACTGTTGTGGCCTCTCCCGTTGCGGAGCACAGGCTCCGGACGCGCAGGCTCAGCGGCCATGGCTCACGGGCCCAGCCGCTCCGCGGCATATGGGATCTTCCCGGACCGGGGCACGAACCCGTGTCCCCTGCATCGGCAGGTGGACGCTCAACCACTGCGCCACCAGGGAAGCCCAAGAGCATTTTCTTTAAAAGCCAGTTACCGTCTACTTCCTCCACGATTTTATAAATGAGAACATTTTAGCACCAAAACAAAGGAAGACTTAACTTCACCGTTCAGGGCAGTCTCACGTTGACTTGGTTGAGCTTTGTGCAAAACCTTTTTCTCATTTTGTTGATCTCAGACCAGCGTTTGCGAGCTGCTGGATTGTTCCATTGGATCCAAATGCCCCCTGGCTTTGGAGGCCCTCGGTGGTGCGGCCAGTATTTGGTGTTCCCCATTTCCCACCCACCCATCTCCTGTACTCACTCTTCCTTCCCTGCCTTCTCATGGCCTGGGCCTCCACTTCGCTCCCCCCAGCAGGCCCCCCACTTCTTCCAGAAGCCGCTTCCGACAGGCTGCCTCCTTCTCCACGTATCTCCTATCGGTGCCTGATGCAGTACTGCCTGGGTTTTCATTCGCATCATTCTGTGGTTCTGTCTCTTTACTCCCTTCCCTCCCTCCCTGCCTGTGTTCTTGAGTATCAGCTGTGTAGAAGGCAGATACTTCGCTGCAACCTCTTTCTCACTCATAAATCTGCGGTGTTGGTACAGAAGCGGCATGCTACGAGCTGCTCCTAGCACTCAGAATGTCCCACAGTCAATGGGTGCTCAAGGACACTGTGCCCATAGATCTTGAAGATGTGGCCCTGTTTGTTATTACTCAGGAAATTCCCACCTTTTTAAAGAATGGTATTATTATAACACAGTTGTTTGTTTTGTACTTCTTTCATTCCCATTTTAAATGGCACGTGACAGACATTTCTAACTAAAGAGAATTTAAGAGCTTTAAAAGTATTTTATAACTTTAGAACATCCCTTTTGACTGATGTTTTTAATTTCTCACATTTAAAAAAAAATATCTACTAGGCACAGAGTACTGTGCTAGATATTGGGACAAAGAGATTAGAACATGGTCGCAGCCCTCAGAGTAGCTTAATGTCTCATGGACAGAATACAGACACAAAGAGAGCAAGCGGGCGCACAGGAAAGGTTGAGTTTGGGCTGAGTGTGGAAGTGGCTGCTTTGGTATTTTACCTGGGGACACTAGCTATGATTTGAAGGGGCCACATTAAAAGTCAAAGAGAAACAAGGTCATTCTGTTTTTAAAAGTCTTCTCCTGTACAAAATAGCAATTAACAATTTGCTGTAAGAAAACACTACAGATACTGAAAGCAAATTGCAAAGTATTTAATTGCCCTTGAATTTTGAACACACCACCCCACCCCCACCCCGGGGCCGGGGGGGGGGCGGGGGGGGCGGGGGGGAGGTAAAAGAAATGTGCCAGAGTGGGAGGAAATGAGTGCAGACCTGAAGGACAACACCCGGGGAGGGGATCCCAGCAGGTTTCTTATCTGCTTGTCAGCGTTAAATTGGCAGTCCCCTAAATAAGAAAGTTTGCTAATGAATAGCAGTCTACTGACTTTGAAGTACATTTGCACTGGGAACTTTTCTGAGCTCTGAGAATGCCAACCTGATTTGCTAGGAGTTTTGCTCTGGGAATTACAAGGAGCTCTCCCTTCATTCTCCTGTCCTCCACCCCAGCCAAGTCCTGGGACTTAGCTTTTCCTGCAAGCTTCTGTCCAGCCAAGCTTGCAGTCTTGCTTGCCTCCCCGCTGGCCTGCAGGAGCACACTTCTGAGCTCAGAGGGGAGCAGAGCTCTGCCTGAGCTTCTCCCTGCCCTCCGCCCGCCTGGCTGTCCGGCTTCCAGGCCTGGATTCCTGACTCCCTGTTGCCGAGGACTCCTTCTTGGTCCCTGTGGAGATCTGTCCTGTTTACCCAGAGGCCTAGCTCGGAACTCGTTTGGGGTACATTGCTTCTGCTCCAGACTCTGCCCCAGGCCCAGACTCAGCTCTCCTGTGGCCACCAGCTTCAAGTCAGTGGCAAGAGAGTGTAGAGCTGTGAGCATGGGTCTGGGACAGGCCGCCTGGGCTCTGATCCTGACTCTTTTGCTTTAACTTTTCTGTGCCGCAGTTTCCTAAGATAATCGTGAGTAAAATGAGGTAACATGTTTCAGAGGTAACAGTCGGTAAAAGGGAGATGATAATAGTAACTATGCCATGGGGATGTTAGGTTAAATGAATT
This sequence comes from Orcinus orca, assembly GCF_937001465.1. Lineage (NCBI taxonomy): Eukaryota > Metazoa > Chordata > Mammalia > Artiodactyla > Delphinidae > Orcinus > Orcinus orca. Next base: position 113,191,214 of record NC_064565.1, read on the forward strand.
GTACCCATAAAACACTTAGAACAGTCCCTGACACGTAACACCAAATGGATGTTAACCGTGTGCCCAGATTCCGAGAAAGGCCCCGTTTCTGTCCTCACAAAAGAGCCACCTCTAACAGGGAAGAACCCAGGAAGGGCTACAGTACAGGCCACCAGCAGTAATGGCCTGGAAAGACCTCACTTCATTTGGGATCCATCCGGTGGGTCTGGGTGGAGGGGAAGGATTTGAAGTGGAGGCCTTGGGGTGAGGAAGGCTGGGCCCCTACTGCTTGGCAGCGGCGGGTGAGGGGCGGTCTGGTCTGGTTGGGTGTGTGGAGGGAGCACCGCAGTAAGAGACGAGACTGGGGGTGTCTTGAAGCACTCAGCAGTTGGTGCCGGAGTCACAGGGAGAGCAGGCAACCTTTGTGAGCAAGGAAGGGAAGGAAGTAGAGTCGCGCATCACACTCCAGTCACTCAAATAAGAGACACAAAGCATTCCCTTTGAACAGACATACCACAGTTTACATAACCCTTCCTAATGTGGCTACCATTAGGTGGCTTTCAGTTTTTGTTATTATAAATAACACTGCAATTAATATTCTTATGCATTCTTAATCAAAATTGTTTTGGACTGTTTCCTCAGGAATACATTCTTAGAATGACCGCATTCAAGGGAATAACTATTTTTCTGCGATACTTTCTCTTTTTTATTAACTTTTATTGTTGTATTATAAAAGTAGTACACATTTGGGACTTCCCAGGTGGTCCAGTGGTTAAGACTTTGCCTTCCAATGCAGGGGGTACAGGTTCGATCCCTGGTTGGGGAGCTAAGATCCCACATGCCTCGGGGCCAAAAAACCAAAACATAAAACAGGAGCAACATTGTAACAAACTCAATAAAGACTTTTAAAAAAATGGTCCACATCAGGGCTTCCCTGGTGGTACAGTGGTTAAGAATCTGCCTGCCAATGCAGGGGACATGGGTTCAAGCCCTGGTCCGGGAAGATCCCATGTGCCGCAGAGCAACTAAACCCGTGCGCCACATCTACCGAGCCTGCGCTCTACAGCCCGCGAGCCACAATTGCTGAAGCCCGTGTGCCACACTACTGAAGCCCGTGCGCCTAGAGCCCGTGCTCCGCAACAAGAGAAGCCACCTCAATGAGAAGCCTGTGCACCGCAACAAAGAGTAGCCCTCGCTCGTCGCAACCAGAGAAAGCCTGAGCGCAGCAACGAAGACCCAACACAGCCAAAAATAAATAAATTTTTAAAAAATGGTCCACATCAAAAAATCTTAAAATAAAAAAAAGTAATACAAGTTTGTGTTATGAAAATTTTAAATTAACAAGTAAGCCCAAAATAGCCATCAGTTACCCATCACCTAGTAATAACATTTTTCTAGGTATCCTAAAGCATGTACATTTTTTAGAGCTTTTGACACAAGCTGCAGGATAATTTTCCAGAAAGGTTAGACTAATTTAGGCTTTCCCCAGCAGGGAACAATAGTGCATTGTCACTGCCTCTCACCAAATTGAGAGTCTGGGGGTTCCATTTAATCTTTGTTAATATGGTAGGTTGGAAATGGTGTTTTATTATTGTGTCGGCTTGCATTTGTTTTACTGCTTGTGGGTTCGATCAACTCTTGAGTCGTTTCTTTGCCATTTCTGAGAAAGGGAGAAGCTTCCTTCTGCGGTCACTAGAGTCTCCTGACACCTTAAGCCGTAGACCCACCAGCCACATTTTTAGCCAGAATTACTTTTTTTCCCAACTAAGGTATAATTTACATACAGTAAACTTCACTCTTTTTAGCATACAGTTCTGCAAGCTACACATACCACACTCAAAACATAGAACAGTTCCATCACCCCAGAAAATTCCTGCACACCCCTTTGTAGTCAACCCCTCTCCCCTACCCTCAGCCCCTGGCAACCACTCCTGTTTTCTGTCCCTGTAGTTTTACCTTTTCCAGAATGTCAGGTAAGTGGAATCAGACAGCTGGTAGCTTTTGAGTCTAGCTTCTTTGACTTAGCATCATGCACTTGAGGTTCACCCCTGTGTTTTGTGTGTATCAGTGTTCATTCCTTTTTATTGCAGGGTGTAAGTGTATACATGGTATAGATGTTCCACAGTTCATTTGCCCATTTGTCAGTTGAAGGATATTTGGGTTGTTTCCAGTTTGGGGCGATTATGAATAATGCTGCCATAACATTTGCCTACAGGGGTTTTTTTTGTTTCTTTGGGTTTTTTTAGGGAATTCCCCCATCTTATTTTTTTTTTAATTTATTTAATTAATTTATTTTATTTTTGGCTGCATTGGGTCTTCGTTGTTGCACGCGGGCTTTCTCTAGTTGCAGCGAGCAAGGGCTACTCTTCATTGCGGTACACGGGCTTCACATTGCGATGGCCCCTCTTGTTGAGGAGCACAGGCTCTAGGTGCGCGGGCTTCTGTAGTTGTGGCATGCGGGCTCAGTAGTTGTGGCTCGCAGGCTCTAGAACACAGGCTCAGTAGTTGTGGCGCACGGGCTTAGTTGCTCTGCGGCATATGGGATCTTCCCAGACCAGGGCTCGATCCTGTGTCCCCTGCATTGGCAGGCGGATTCTTAACCACTGTGCCACCAGGGAAGCCCTGCCTACAGGGTTTTGTGTGATGGTTGTTTTCATTTCACTTGGGTAAATACCTAGAAAAGGTTGGGTCCTATGACAAGTGTCTATTTAACTCCATAAAAAATTACCAAACTGTTTTCCAGAGTGGCTCTACCACTCACCAGCAATGTACGATAGTTCCAGTTTCTTTACCTGCTTATCAGCACTTGGTATTATCAGGGGTTTTTGTTTGTTTGTATGTTTTAGCCATGCTAATAGGTGTGTAGTGGTGTTTCATTGTGGTTTTAATTTGCATTTCCCTAATGACTAATGATGTTGAGCGTCTTTTTCATGTGCATATTTTCTGTCTGCATATCTTTTTTGGTGATGTGTCTCTTCATATCTTTTGCCCATTTCTTAATTGGGTTTTTGGTTTCTTATTACTGAGTTTTGAGATTTCTTTTTATATTTTAGATATAAATCCTCTATCAGATTTGTGATTTGCAAATATTTTCTCCCTGTCTTTGGCTTGTCTTTTCATTCTCTCTGGCTTATTTTTTTATCCTCTTTTGAAGAGCAGAAGTTTTACATTTTGGTAAAGTCTAATTTATTGAATTTTTTTTATGGCTTGTGCTTTGGGTGTCACATCTAGGAAATTTTTGACTAACCCAAGGTCACGAAGATTTTTTCCTATGTTTTCTTCTGGCAGTTTTATAGTTTTAAGATTTACATTTAGGTTCTCCACTTATTTCCTAGCTCCAGAAGTTTCTTTTAGAAAACAGTTCCATTAAAGAGACACACACCTGAGTAGATTTGGTATGGAGTCAGTCCTAGGAGCCTGCGCAGGCATGGTGCCCTCCGGGAACCATCTGGAAAGGAGGTGTGGGCATCAGAAGCTGCCCAGGAGTGGCTTTTAAACAGATAGTAGGCTTCTCTGGCTTAAGACTTGGCATAAAAGTGAAGATTGTATCCTTTCAAGGAGGGTGAGGATGATAAGAGAAAAACCTCTAAACTTTCTAGATAAATCCTTCTGACTGCTGCCCAAAGTCAGGACGGTGACTGATGCCAAGCCCAGGACTTTGTCAATTACACGCAAACACCCATGTCGGTGACTCACCCGATCATGCTTTAATCTCATAACCGAGAGGCTTTCAGAAATTATAGTCAACAAGGCAGCTTGCTAGTTGTGACTGCCATTGGAATTGGGTTTTCCTCAGAACAGCTGGAGTGTAATGTGGTGGGAAGAAAGCCTGATGCGGGTGGAGGGCCAAGGATTGCTTGCCTGGGAAGGATGTGCAGCTAACGTTTGATAGAAATCTGTGAAATGACCGACCTCAGCCAAGCTAAGTAGAGGCCTGCCATCTTTCATCCATGGGAAAATACACTGCAGCAAAAGTATTCAGAAAACAGCATTGACTATCCGCTTTGTCAGTCATTGCAAGACACAGATGGTCCAGAGCGTGCTCCGTGCTGGGCTGACAGGAGCCGAGAGAAGACTCCTGTTCTAGTGAAGGAGAGCCCTTGAGAGCAGGTTGGAAATGGCTTCTCCAAGGATGCTCCAGACAGAGCAGCGCAAGGGTTGGTGTGTTCTGGGATTTGCAGGCCTTTGGCATGGCTGTGTCACAGGAAGGGCTCACAGAGGCAGTGGGAGATGTTATTAGAAGTGGACCCAGGGCCGATCTTGGAGGACCTTGTTTGCTCTGCCCTGAGATATGAGCGTTTTCTTGAATTCAAATTGGTACCGTTGAAGCATTTTACATATGGAAGTGATGGGCTAGGACTTTCTTTTTAGAAAGATCTCTCTGGAGGCTCTGTGGAGAATGAATTAGAAGGGGCCAATTAGTGGTCATCTAGGTGAGATGGCTAACCTGAAGTCATACAGCTGACAGGAAGCCACAGGTGAGAAAGACACTGAGGAGGTAGAATCAGAGCCCAAAAAGGGAGGGGGTGGGCACATGGATGGACACTCCTGGGTTTCTGACTGGGCAGCGGGGCGGCTGTGGTGCCACCCAGGAGAGTCCCCCCCACCCCGCATCGCAGGAGGAAGAGCAGGCGTCAGCTGGGGACCCTGTGAGCTGGAGGCCCCTGGCACCATCCTGTTAAAGGCCGCAAGGCGGCCGGCCTCGGGAGTCTGGTGCACCTCTGCTACCGCACCACAGATTCTCCCTCCACTCAGGTACACACGTGTTCCTGGAGGCATCAGAAACACATGTGCCTTCCAGAGTACAGTAAGCAGGACTAGAAACACGCTATAAAGGCTAGTGAGAGAGGCGGCGTGAGCGCACACAGGGACTGAAGAGCAGCACGTGGCACAGCACAGAAGCCTCTGTCCCCCGCCCCCATGAGCCAGGTTGCCAGACAGGGCTTCCCTTGGGCACGGGGCTGGAGGAGAGCAGCCATCCTCAGCTCTCGGCCTCCCCCCACCCCCTTACCTTCTCCTCTCTCTTCCCAGACAAGCTCTTCTCATTTGTTTTTTGTTTTTTTTTTTAAAAAAGAGTGAATTCACTCCCAGTCCTTTTGAAACCCAACATGTCAGTGATAGATGAGGCAGTATTCTTTAACTTCAGAGGAGAAAAAGTGAGTGAGTGAATGCGAGCCCGGGGAGTTGAAAAGTCCAAGGGAACAGGAGACACATGGGGTGACCCCGCCGTCAGGAGGAGCGCCCTCAATCCCACCCCTGCTGGTGCTATGCAAAGGCACAGACAATGCTACTTTCAATAAATCATGAAGGCTCCTGAATACCCATTTTTGTCTGTTTTCAATGGACCTTGGGCATATTGCTTAAGATATGGCCAACCATTTGTGCTGTGTTCCCAGATACTCAAAGGCTCGAAGTCAAGTGCTCTCTCGACTATATAATGGAGTCTTTGCATAGGGGATTTTGGGGGAGATTTTTTCAGATTTCCATAGCTAGTCATAGTGAAGGTGACCTCGTGGGTAGTGGGGGCCATTGTCCCCCTTCAAACATCCATCCTTTGAGTGATGCTGAGCTTTGTGGGGTATCCATGCAGCACCTAATTCGATCACACATCTGACCCCTGCCTCTTTTTGGCACTGTCCCCTTCTCTGTGCTCACTGGGCTGCTGGAGGCCTCTGCACAAACCCTGGCTGTCCTCTGGATGCATTCTGTGCTGAACAGAGCTCTTGACTGTTTTTCCCGCTCTCAGAATTCTAGGCCCCCCAGTGAATCTGGCCTGGGGAGTGGCTGCTTGTGCTCATGATGGTGTGCTCATGAAGACGCCTGTTGGAAGCGCCTTTTAAAAGTCCCTGGGTTGTTTCCACAGTGGAGTCTTGGAAAGCAAAGAGAAGAATAACCTGGGGTCGTTTAAGGGCTGGCTGGTCATTTCCTTAATCGTCTGTGACCGTTAAGAGCCTGATTTTCTATAAAGAAGCACAGAGGCTTCCTTGGCTTGTTATTAATAATAACAAACAGCTAGAATTTATTGAGCACCTGCCATTTGCCAAGTGCTTTCACATGTTACCTCATTTAATCCTTAAACCTTATACCCATTTTTACAGATGAGGAAACTGAGACTTGAGGTTAAATAACTTGTCAAAAGTCACATAGCTAGAAATGGCAGAACTAGGATAGAAACATTCCTTATTCTGCTTAATTTTTATCTTTCTCTTGTTTTATATTCTGCGAATCTGAACAAATGGATCAAGTCCTACTCTTAGGATGACTTTGAAGAGCTATGTTAAAATACTGTGTAATTCCATTTATATAACATTCTTAAAATGACGGAATGATAGAGCTGGAGAACAGAGTTGGGGTTGCTAGGAGTTGAGGGCTGGTGGGGGGAGAGGGAGGTGTCCCAAGGGGGATCTTGGTGGTGAAGGGACAGTTCTATATCCAGGTTGCTGTGGCAGTTACACGAATCTACACATGTGACCAAATGACATAGAACCAGACACACATAACATGCCAGTGTGTTTCGTGGGTTTGATGTTGTGTTATAATTATGTAAGATGTCACCTTTGGTGGAAATTGGGTAAAGAATACATGGGCCCTCCCTGTTGTATCTCTGCTATTTCTGTAAATCTATAATCATCTCAAAACAAAAAGTGGGTTGTTTAATTCACCTGAGTGGGACGCCAGCATTGCACCTGGAAAAGGCCAGGTCTCAGCTCAGAAGTTGCTTGCTCTCAGAAAGCAGTCCACATCATAACGCTACAGGTGGCCTAGGAGGGAACACACACTAGAAGAGGGTCTGGGATTTAGCCTCTGTCAGACGTAACCCGAGGCTCTGTTGTCTTATGGGAAAGTACTGAACCGAGAGTCAGGGCCCCTGGGCTCAAGTCCCAGGGCTGCAATTGCGTGACCTGGGGCAAGCTTCCCAACATCGATGAGCCTTCATGTCCCCGGCTGTAAAGTAGGAATGGTAACAGCACCCACCCTGTGAGCTTGTTAAGAGATCCACCGGTAGAACACATTAATGTGCTTAGCACAGAAAGATTTACTGTGCTTACTCATTTTTGTTACCATCATCAATGTGATTTTATCTGTTCCAAAGTTGTACCCTCTGCTCCGTAGTCGGACCAATCTTGCACATATTCACAGAACAGCACGTATTTATTCTTACTTCTCTTTGGGTACAACTTTAGGTCATTTATTCTTTCAACAATTCTTTCTTTTTTGTTTTTGTTTTTTTAATATTTCTTTCTTTATTTGGCTGCATTGGGTCTTAGTTGCAGGATCTTCGTTGCGGCACGCGGGATATTTCATCGTGGCGTGCGGGCTCTAGAGCGCACGGGCTCAGTAGTTGTGGTGCGCGGGCTCTCTAGTTATGGCACGTGGGCTTTAGAGCGGGCGGGCTTAGTTGCCCTGTGGCGTGTGGGATCTTAGTTCCCTGACCAGGGATCAAACCCACGTCTCCTGCATTGCAAGGCGGATTCTTAACCACTGGACCACCAGGGAAGTCCCTCAACAATTATTTCTTAAGTGCCTACTTTGTCGAACACTCTTGGAGATACAGTGATGGATGTGACCCGTGTGGTCTGTGCCCAGAGAGAGCTAAAGTCTTGTTTTTTCCTGTTACGTGGAATCTCCTATCTGTGTCTTTCAAATCCTTGCTGTCCTTCCAGACTCACAGGCCTCATCTATTCCATGCAGGCCACTCTACCAGCTACTTCTCTGAGCTCCGACAGCGCTGGAGTCAGTGTGACTTAATCATCTCTGCTAGCCTAGACCGTCCTTTTCCCCTGTGCCTCCCGGGGTGCCCGGCACGGTGCTGAGCAGCACAGGGGGCGTGTTTAGCAAGCACTTGCCCACAAAATTATAAAGTTCATGGCCAGAAGGAGCCCAAGACAGTATCTCTTCCGAGGCTTTCACCTCACAGATGATGCCATGGACAGAGGCCCTTGGCCTACATAACGGAAGCTGGCTCTCTGGTCCCCAGCACTTTATCAGTAGGATATTAATAGATCCTATATTAACCTTAGTTTTTGTTGTTGTTGCTTTGTTTTGATTTTATTCCTGCTATCCAGTATTTTGACTAGCTGACTGGCGTTTCTTCTCTTGCAAACCCTGAGGTAAGAAGCCCTTGGCTGTAGCTCTGCTCTTCCCACTACCTGTGTGACTGAGTCATAACAACCAGAGGGCAGGTTCGTTGAAATGGAAAACCAGAGCCAGTCCGCGTCTTTCTGCCACTTGCTCTCAGTTGAGTGGGCTTATCTGCCACCTCCAGTCTGCCGGCAGGACCCTGCCTCTGGAAGGCCCACCCAGGCGTCTGTCTCCTCCAGTCCGGCTTCTCCACCTGAAGCTGGGCGGGCGGTCTGCGCAGCCTCTCGCTAGGGCGACTTGCCTTAAATTCCAGTTGTTCTTCCGTCAGACCGTTGCCAATGAGCCCTGAGAGACTGACTCTCTGAACCCCAGTTGCTGTCCTACGCCTGCTGGAATCTAGAGGAGAGAAGAAAATTGTTGGAGCCCCCGGCTTCCAGCTTGGTGCCCTCTTTATAGATGAAGAACTAGCAAGTGTGGCCCAGTGAGAAATGCACAGACTGTAGTTAGATGGGTTTGGGTTCCATTTCTAGGTCTGCCAGGTGTTGATTGCTGTATCACCTGACCTTGGTTGGGCAGGCAAGTTACTTAGCCTCTCTGCACGTCAGCTTCCTCACCCTTAAAATGGCAGTAACAGTACCTGTGCGTGTGGAGTTCCTGGTGCTGTGTCTGGTTGAATGTGGAACCTCGTATTTCTGCGGCTTACTGCAGGCCCCTACGTCACCTAGAAGTGCTTTTTTAATAAAGGTTCGTGGGGCCCAGAAACAGTAATCGATTGGGATTTCTCTATTGGAGTTTACAATCTCTTTGGACGGTATGATAGTTAAGCAAACAGACAGCTGGAGACTTGTTTCAACTTGAGAATAAATGAGAAGAATCAGACCACGATAGAAGCAATTTTCCCACATCCGGACTGTCAGAAGCCAGCCCTCTGCCATGCTCTAGCAGGTCTCTGCGGCCTCTTCCTTTCCCAAGCGGAGATTAACAGACAAGTTGTTGCCAGTGCAGAGGTGCTGGGCAGCCTCCATGTTGAGGCACATCTGCCAACCTGGCAGGGCCGTGGAGGCTTTTCTGTTGAGGAGTGAGCCTCATGTAGGGGCACCACGGCCTCCCTGCCTGCCGCTTCCATGGGAAGAAGCCCAGGAGAGCTGGTCACCTGGGAATACAGTAGGGCTGCCCGGCCACCGAGCCGCCGCAAGTGCCGGCACGGCCGCTGAAGAAGACGGGACACTTTGAAGCATGTGTCCTCCTGCGGAGTGCTCTCCTGCTGTGTGTCCTTCACAGAGAGAAGTGGCTTCCCAAATATTGCTCCAGTTAAGAAGTTGAACCCTATTAATGTGGAAATTCCTTGGGTTTTAGAGTGATCACATCTGGGACTGTTGAGTCCCACCCAGTCAGCTTGTTCCAGTGCGTCCTCTTTTAAATTTGATCTCAACTCATTATAAGAAATAACCCCAAGCTTTATGACATCAGGAACATTTATCAGGTGTTTGCCATCGTCAGGTATTGTTATAATGTGTTTTCTTTCCCCTCGTTTAATTTTCACAACCATATGAACCAGGTACCATTATTGTCCCCATTTTACAGAGGAGGAAACTGAGGTACAAATAGGTAAGGTAACTTGCCAGGGGTCGTGTAGCTCATAGGAAGTAAAGCCAGGTTTCAAAACCAGCCTGAAGTGTCCACGCCCTTTACTTCTCTACAGTGTTGCTTGTTGTTTATAGGTACACCCACTCGAAAGCGAAATGAGCTTATTTCTGGTTTAGTAAGACCTGTGTCCCAGGCAGGAGGGTCGCAGCAAAGCTTGAGCTCTTTAGAGTGCTAGAAAGAAAACTTGTCCAGTGCTGTGGGCAGTTATTCTAGAGGATCCCCAAGGTCACTGTGAGAGCCTCTGACTGTCCCCTGAATTCCAGCGCAGAGCCCCTAGAAAGATTATACAAAGGTTGGAGAGAAAACAGATTTCTGCTTAATGAAAATGTTCCCCTAAGATTATTGTGAAACTTATTTTTTTAACATTTAACATTGTGTCTAGTTTCTTAAATGATTTTCAACTATGCGAGATTATCCAAGGATTCTCTATTACCAAAGCTGATGTTTCAGTTAGCAAGGCATAGAAAGTCTGTTCATTTTCCTTCTTGCTGGATCCCAGCCCTTTCTAATATCCTCTACTAACCTCTTTAATTTTTTTGATCTTTGCATTTCATCTTAGCTGTAAGCTTCTTTCTGTATTTTCTTTAAAGTTCACAATACCCATATGTTCTTTGGTCTTTACCATAGTTAGAATGGTACCTATTAGACTGATATATTGTTCGAAAAGAGAAAGGCTCTTTCAGACACTAGTAATTGTTTTGGATGAGAGTAGGAACCTCCGGTAACCCCAGGCGTGGGCCTCCTAGGTGTCCCTTCCAGACTGTTCTGAGCAACCCAGGAAGTGTCAGGTCAACAGACACTTTGTGACTGGATGGCCGTGGCCAGTGATCTTGTGCCAGGAGGTGCTGCTAAGCCCACTGCTGCAGCTTAAAGGCTGGTTGCAGGAGGAGGACAGTAGGGCAGACTGGCTGCCCCAGGACCAGAAGGGACCTTTAGAATGTTGTCCTGGAATATGTTGTCCAGACATTTGGCCTCATCTGGGAGGAAGGAAGCACAGTGGGCATGGAATCAAGTCATGAACTACGACAGTCGCTCTTGGCTACGTAACACAGCTTTATGCAGGGGAATACTTCACTGCCACCTCTTTCTCATTAAAAGAGGTGAGCGCTGGTCCTCCAAAAATCTTCAGAGCTTTTCTTCTGACAGGTATAGCAAGGACTTATTATGGAGGCTTTCTTCCAGTAAACCTAGGAAGTATCTCACATTCATCCGTAAAATAAACCACAAGGATGACCATAGAGGAACTCAGCTCCATTTTACAGGTGGGAAGGCTAAGGTCATCAGAACCCCACACCATCCCGGAGTCTGGGGAAGAACAGAGACAAGGCCAGAGCTGCTGGCTCCCAGCTTGGGGTTATATAACTCCTTCAACTCCTCAAGTCCCTGGAAACTGAGGCCAATTCCCTGGAAGATCATTCTGTTCTCTCCTGTTTTTTCAAGACTAGAGCCAGCTTGATCACTGGCTCTGAGGCATGTATGAGAATGACCCGTTTTCTTTCTTCCATGAACTGAATGCCTACCGTCATGATCATTGTTGAATCAAGTTGTATTCGAACTTGCCTGGCTCTCATATTTTTATGTATGTTTGGCTTATATTTTGAAGAACCTTATTTCATTTATGTATACTCTCATCTGTTTCCAAAAAGGATTTGAGAAGACTTGCAACAAAGGAAATAAACAGTAAAATGAATACAGTAGAAAGAAAGACAGAAAATCAGAGCCAAGGAAAAGAGGCAGAAGTAATAGGACATCTGTAAGAGAGCATGATTCCTGTGACTGGGTGTCATATTATCTGACTTCAGTATCAGAAATGCAGAAATAGCTTCCTGCTTTATGGGGAAGAGACAGATTTCATAAGGTTATTTCTTATAACAAATCTCACTGAAAGTCAGGATGCTTTTCCTAGCACTAAAAGCTCTTTCTCACATGAGGCTTGATAGTGGGGGCATTAAGTGTTATAGTGGACAGATTTTTACATTTGTGGCCAACGAAGAAGGAGGTATTATAAGGCTATTTCTTAAACTCGGGTGAAAGTTGAAGGATAAAACACAGCTTGAGGAAGGCAAGTAAGCTAGTGAACGAGCTCGTGTCATCTATAGGTGTCACTTCCCTGTAGCCTAACTTGACTCAAGGACAAAGCTTAGACCACCTGCCTGAGTGAGCAGATAGCCTGTCACTTAGGCTGCTTCTGACACATTTCCCTGGTGTCCGCTGTGTGTGTGATGGAAACTATGTAGCAGAGGCGCTGAAGTGGGAGGCTCTGGCAGGTGGACATTCTCCACTGTTTGGGGCAGGACCACAAGCTTTAGAAAGTAGGTGGCTAGGCTGCAAAACTGATATATCCTAAATGCCAGGAGACCCAGACAATCTCTCTGTACGATGCACAGCCACCTCCATGCATGTGGAGGGGCCATATGCAGTTCCCACAGTCAACATGGGCACTTCCCTGCGGAAGCAGCTTTGGGCAGTTCCAGTCCCTGAAGAGTGGTTGGCCTGAGCCCTAGAGCTCTGAGCAGAGATGGCTCTGGTCTGGTAATGTCCCAACAAAAGTCACCCTCTTTGGCTGTGAAAATCCTCAAAAATGCTCCTGCTGTGAGTGGGTCAAGCACGTCGGTTGCAGCGTCCCTCTGCATACGACACGTGCAGACCTGTTCACCGTGCTTTGTGTTCCCCGTTGCCATATTTCTCAGGAATTTGCGGGGTAAAAATGTGGCCCAGTGACCAGGGAAGGCCTGATCAGGAAAGCTGGGGCAAGGGAACGCCTGTTCTGCTAACACAGGTGCTGGGAAGGGGAATGAGGTCTTCTGTGCTGGTCTCACCCAGCAATAAAGGCAGAGGTGCTGTGGAGTCATGGCCCGCAGAGCTCTACTGCCCCGGCCTTGCTGGTGAGCCATGAAGTAACCCTCAGACAGGCGGGCAGGAGGGGTCAGGGCTCTTCTCTCCCGGGACTGGCTTGCTGACTGAGGCAAACCCAGGATGAACCAACCAGGTTGGCCTCTGTGACTCCTGACGAAAGAGCAGCCTTCCCTATTGATTGACCGTAGCTCCGGAGACAGACGGCTTTTCTTCTGAGCAAGTAAAACTTCAGCATTGAAGAATCCTTGACCTGTCATTTTTAACCTTAATGAGGATAGAACGAGCCTCTGGAACAAGGTGCAATGGAGTCAGGAGAAGTGGCTTTAAGTGAAAACACAGCTGTGGGGTTTACAGACGGCGCTGCAGGGAGGCGTCATCCAGTGGGAGCGGCCAGCCTCGCTATAGACTTTCCAACACTAATGAATCGGGAACTCCATGCTGAACAGGATTTAGTTTGATGGGTCCCTGTGCCAGCAGATGGATGTATTTTTCTTGAAAGACCAAGGTGCCAGAAATCTCCATGATTACGTTACTGGAGCGAGGCTCTTTTTTGTGGTTTGTGCAGTTGAGCGTCAGGACTGCAGGATTCTCTTGCGCTTTCTCACTCTTATTTTTTCCAGGTCAGAACCAGAGCTTGGGGTGGGGAGGAAAATCCTGCTGAATGAGCAAGTTCTTTCTTAAAAAGCTTTCTCCAAGTCCAAAAAGACTTCAGTGGACTTAGGAGAAAGAAACTTAATACATTGCCGTAGAGTCACTGTGAACCAAGCGAAAGCCAAGTCCACAGCATCTTTGTCTTATAAAAGAAAGCAGAGAGGAGATGGGAAAAAAATAATGCTTAGGAAATCCAAACCAAACAACAAAAACTAAAGAAGAGAAACTAAAGATCACCTCAGAGAATGTGAAGATTTCCTTCTAATAAGATTTTTCAATTGCAAAACCAAGGCTCAGGTAGAGGTAACTTTTCTCTTCTTTTTAAGTATGCCATAAATGGCATACCTCAGATGTTTGAACTATGATGGGATTTGCCACTTTCAGCTTAAGGAAGAGTTGGACACCCTGCAAGACCAGTGGACTGTGAGGGCAAGAGTCGGCCATGCAGAGGCTGGAGGCTTCCCAGTCTGGTCCTTGACCTGCGTTTGAACCTTGGTCCTAATAGCTAGCAGATTGAAGCAAGCTCACTGGCCTCCCGGAGAACCCATGTTGGTTTGAACTGGAGCAATGCTGGCCACAGAACCAGCACTCTGCTTTCACCAGCTACCTCTCATTACTCCCCTGTGAGAGGAACTCGGTGCTGGGTCGTGGAGGTTGCCCCTGTTCGGTCATGGAGCAGCCTGCAGAGAGGGGACCCACTCTCTTATGCCCGGCCTGCAAGTGCCATCCAGCCCATGGCCAGAAAGAGAGCCGGTTGCCTGCCAGAGGTCATCTTGGAGCTGTTGTGGACGAGACAGGCAATTGCTAAACTTCTTAACACATCTCTTACCCTACCAAAGTCAGGCCAACGTTTTCAAAAGCACCAAAGACTCTGAGCTGGTATCACTTAGCTGATGGAGTTTAGTACCAAGTGGTCTGTGTGTATGTTCTCCAGGAATGTGGCTGTTTGGGAAAGCCAGCTGTGCACCTGAGCAGATTAGGGACCGATTTGCTCATTAGCCCGCGGGAACATCTAGCAAGCCACCCCTCAGCCACCTTTCCTGTCCCGTCCCATTACTCTTTCTCAGTTATTCTTATGAATGTAATCTGGCCCATTGGCTTCACTGGGCTGGTGTACAGAGTGAGGTCATGCTTCCTTTAATGGTTACATTAAATGACTCCATGGACCCCTCTGCTGCTTAGCCTGGGGTGTTCATTCTTCCCCTTAGGTTCACCTAAAGGCTCTTCCTCAAGCAACGTCTGAGAACCCTGAGGAAGCCTTCGTTGGTCCTGAATCGGTCATTCTTACCGCTCACCTGTTGTCACCAGCTGGGAGGATGGCCCTGTGGCCTCGCTTGCCTCCCTCTCCCGCCCTAGACCTGGAGGGGCTGCAGGAGGACCTTCTGCAGACCTACCAACCCCCGTAGGGCCTCTACCCCCACGTTCCCACAGCCCTTGGGGAAGGACTGCGGCCCCTTCCACTCACCCGGGCTCCGTCAGCTCACCCACGGTGCCGGTTTCCCTGAGGCAGGAGGGCTCCCAGCAGGAGTCTCACGCTCCAGCTGCCCAGGGCCTACCCTCCTCTGTGGTCTGGCCTGAGCCCCTGAAAGCAGAAGGCTCCTCTCTTCCCTGCTTGAGAGAGATTGGCTTGTCCTTTGTCCAGAGGAAAGGCTTGTCTCTAACTAGACCCATTTAAAGGTCTCCTTCCTCTGCTGCAAGAGGCTGACAGAGCAGCCTTGTCGCTGCCTCATGGGCCCTTTGCTGCCTTCCCTCCTTACCCAGTACCAGGGATGTTGTGCGGTTGGAAACTGTCCTCCCAGGGAAGAGGTTGACTCATAGCGGGCTCTTCTGCTTGACAGTGGCAGCTGCCTCTGGAAAGGGAAAGCCGGGCCTCATGAAGTCTCAGAGTAGCTGTCATCCTTGCAGGCCAGCGTTCCAAGCTGAGCCACTCTGTGGATGGACCCCTGTAGGCCTTGATTAGAGCCCGCACTGGCACAGATGGCAGCCTGTAGGCCTGCCTGTTTCCTTGCCACGCTAGGCTCAGTAAATACTGTTGAGTGAAGGACCGAGTGCCTCTTCGTAGGTACTGGCAAGATGGGAGCCTCTGGACACCGAGAGGATTTGAGCCACTGCTTGTAGTCTGGTGGCACAGCGACTGAGGGGTGGCACACGTGCGGCAGAATCTCTCTACAGAGGTGAGAGTGATTACAAACTCGGATGAAATTGGGTGACTAGGAGCTTGCAGGGGAACATGATTCTGTGTCTGTAAAATTTTTTTTTAATTATTTATTTCTGGCTACATTGCGTCTTCGGTGCTGCACGCGGGCTTTCTCTAGTTGCGGCGAGCGGGGCCTCCTCTTCGTTGCGGTGCATGGGCTTCTCATTGCAGTGGCTTCTCTTGTTGCGGAGCACGGGCTCTAAGCGCACGGGCTTCAGTAGTTGTGGCACGTGGGCTCAGTAGTTGTGGCTCACGGGCTCTAGAGCACAGGCTCAGTAGTTATGGCACATGGGCTTAGTTGCTCCACGGCATGTGGGATCTTCCCGGACCAGGGCTCGAACCCGTGTCCTCTGCTTCGGCAGTCGATTCTTGACCACTGTGCCACCGGGGAAGTCCCTGTGTCTGTAAATTAAATGACTGGAGCAGTTAGTCGCTGACAGGTAAACGAGATGCTCCAAATCTCTACTCTGCAGTTCAGCTCAGCGACATGCTTTGGGTGCCTGCTGTGGACAGAGATAAGGGCACTGAGTGCCCAGGGTACCTGGTGAAGCTACCTATCCCAAACCCTCGGACTCACTGGGGAGAGCGGCCCTGCCTCTAGTTACCAGAGGAGGGAATAATAGAAGGTCCAGTTTTACAGAGAGAATCTCAAAGGATGTGTGGGATCTTGCTGGGACAGACAGGAAGGGCTCCCCTGGAAGCAGTCGTGGCACAAGGAGGGGCCCAGAGGTAGGAGAGTGTGCACGGCTTGGTCCAGCCTCATGCAGTGAGCTGTGCAGTTGTAGAAGGAACGCACAGAGCTTTGCAGCAAGACAACGCCGGGGCGCTCTTCCCTATCTGGCAGACTCGTGTTTCCCCTTCAAGGCGCCCGTCTTCTGCCCTGGGGCCCTTCCGGGTTGGCATACCCTCCTCGGCACTTGCCACCCCACCAGTCCCTTGGTCACAGTCCATATTTGTTCACGTGGGCAACCAACCCCCAGAGGGCCTGGACCGTGTTTGATTCATGAATATATTTCCGACATGTAGACAGCAGGAAGCCATCAGGGTTCTTACAGATGGAAGTGTCATCAGGCTTGTGTTCAGAAGGATGGCTCAGCTGTGTTATGGAGAGTGGATTAGAGAGAGCAGAGCCAGGGCAGTGGAGAGTGTCGGTGTCCTTGAGAGAAATAATGAGCAATTACAAAGAGCGGCCGGGGCCCGGAAGGCTGGCAGAGACCGGGCACAGCTCCATCGAGGCCCTGGCTCTGCTGTTCTCTGGGTCTTTTGAGTCTGCTTCCTGTGTGAGTTGGCTTCATTCTCAGGCTGGTAGCAAGCAAGTTGCAGCAGTTCTGGCCCTCGTGCCCAGAAGCACCCAGCAAACACTGGCCTCCGTTGGATCACATGACCATTCCTAAAGCAGTGCCTAGGGCCAGGAAATGCCATGCACTGGCTGGCATGGGTTCCTGATCAGTTACTGAAAGGTGCATGAGGTTACCTTAGAACGGCCAGGTCCAGCCCCGGAGATTGGATCTGCTTCCCCTTGAATCCCCTGGCCTGGGGTGGGAGGGCGTATAGCTGAATGAAACTAGAATACCATTAGGAAGGAGGAAATGACTGCTAGACATGCACTTACGTCTGCTCTAGGGACCAGCTGGACCGATTCATTCATGTATTAAGCCATGCACATAGTAGGCGCCTACTCCCACACCCACACATACCTACACACCTGCAGGGACACGCTTTGTGGACTGGTTTATCTGGGCAACAGCATCTCATCCTCCTGAATGAATATCAGACCTCTCAGGGAGGACCCCACGCCCCACCCCAACCTCTGACTCTCCGTTTCTCGACTTCTCCTTGCATCTTGTGATTGACTGTTCCATCTCCAAGATCAGACATGGCCTTCTCTCTGACCACAGCCTCCAGTGACTCCCACAAACCCTCTCCTTGACCTCATGGACACCTCGGAGGCCAGTATAGGCCAGTGGTTAGCAACATGGACTACACTTCAGTTCTGCCACTTACTTGCTAATTTACTTAAACTACTCTGCAGTGTAAGGATAGGAGCCAACCTCGCAGGGTTGTTGGGAGGATTAAATAAAGTCACACGTGAAAGGTGCCTAGGACAGAGGACGTACTCAAAGAATATTAACTCCATATAAGACCTCCTTCACCCAGACTCTTCTGTTTTCTTCCAGTCAGTCCCTTCCATCTGTATTTCCTGCCTGTTTCCCCATAGAGTCCCTGATCCATCTGTTGCCAGTATTATACCTCTACTCCCTTGATCCCTCAAACCTATTCTTCCCTCAGGCCTTTCTGGCAAATGCTCAGCTCCACACCCACCTAACTTTCTTCATGCCAGCATCTAGGTTGCTAGAAAAAAAATCATCTGGACAGATGGTTGCTACGGTGACCTCAGATCCTGTGGCCTCAGCTAGACCCGTAATGCTCCCTGGCAACCCTTATGCTCGTCTCCGGTCAACTGCTTTTCCTGTTCTCCAGAGAAGCAATTTCAAACTTTCATCATATTCCTCCAACTTCCGTTCCTTCCCTCACCAAACCCTCCATTCCTTGCAGGTAATTTGGCCTCCTAGTTCTTAGAAAAGCACAATAATCAGGCTGGCACATTCCAAACCACCACCATGCCCGCATACCACCCCCCCCAAATCCATAGATAGATCTTCAGCCCCACCCCGCCTTCCCTACTGCTGCAGTGAGAAAGGGTCTTCGCTTGCATGTCGGATTCCACCCCCTCCTGTCATCTCAGGCATCTCTCTCCTGTGTCTTCAACCCCTCCCTCTATATTTCCTCCTTCTATCAGCATTTAAACAAGTCTCTGTCATCTTACAGTCCACTCTCCTTCAATCCCGCATCCTGGTAGCCAGTCCCATTCCGTTCCATTCACCTTGGCTCTTCCCAGCCACTCTGCGGTTTGCTGAGAGAGTTAACACTCATGATCCCCACTTCCTCCCGCTCTGCTCATTTGTCAGCCCATCACGCCCTGACCTCTGCTCCCACCGCTGTCCTGAGGGTTCTCGTTGCTAAATCCTGCGGATTCTTGGTTCAGATGCTTGTTCCTCTCTTACTTGACCTCTTAGAAGGATTTGACACTGCTGAGTGCTCCCTCCTTACGACGTGTTCCCCCCTTGGCTCCTGTAACGTCATAACTTAGAACACCGTGGCTACCCCTTCTCAGTGTCTGTTGTCCAGCTCTTAAATGTAGCTGTTCTATCGAAAACCTCATTTTCACTCAACATACTCTCTCAGGACCATCTCATCCACTCCAGTGGCTTCAGTTGCCATCTGTCTTCGCATCCAAAGTTTCCCAGACCTGTACCTCCAGGTTACGGTCTTGCTTATAAAATTCAGAATTGTTTACACAGCTGCCTACTGGTCACCTCCACTAAGATACCTCTTGGGCACCTTAAAATCAGCACCCCCAGCCCTGCCATTCCTCCTTATCACGGGAAGCATCTACCTGGCTCTCCAAGGCAAAAACCCTTAGACATTCATTGTCTTTGGCTCCTCTCTCTTTTGCAGACTTTATTATCTCCGGGCCATCACCAAGTCCAAAATTCTGGTAAAGTGGCAAGAACACAGGTTCTGGTTGAAATTCCAGTTCTAATTGTGGTTTGAACAAATTACTTCACCTTTTTCCAACTCAAGTTCCTCACCTGTGAAAAGGAAATAGTAATACCAAATTCACTTGGCTGTGGTCACGGGGGACTTCTCTGGCGGTCCAGTAGTTAGGACCCCGCGCTTTCACTGCCGAGGGCCCGGGTTCGACCCCTGGCCGGGGAACTAAGGTCCCACAAGCTGTGCGGCACGGCCCCAAGAAAACCCAAAAACATAAAAACAAAAATACAAACAAAAAACCAAATGGTTGTGGTCAGGATAAAGGAAAGCCTTTACTTGGTAGGCTTTCAATAAATATGAGGGCTCTTCTGTCTCCATTTCCTCTCTCCCCATCTCCATCACCACCTCTGCTTACTCACCTTATTGTTGAATTGGTGTACATATAGTTTCTTGACCTTGAGAATCCCCCAGGAATGAAGTTTCCCATAATTCCTTCATGACTAAGGACAACAGCTTACATCTCGTCATGCTTCTCATAAAGACTTTGGAAAATGCAAAGAAAGTAAAGCAGTCACTGTTGCCATTTTGATATCGTTCCAGTCTTCTATGCGTTCTTTGTTCTTTTTTTAATGTGGTTTTTTTCCCTATATAATTGAGTACACATCCTGCTGCTTTTCATCTAATCCAGATACTTTCCCAGGTTAACAAAAGTTCTTCATAAACAGTTTAATGGCTGCCTGCTATTCTGCATGTGACTACAGTGTGGTTTATTTAACTATTTTGCTATTGTTGGCTTTTTAGAGTCTTTCCAGTAAATAATACTGAGGTAAACAGTTTTGCAAAAAAAAAACCCACTTTTTCTCCTACGTTTATAATAATTTTTCTAAGCCATAAATTCATAACTTGAATCACTGAATTGAAGGATTTGAAAATTTCTAAGCAGTGCAGTCTGAAGTGGACTAAATGAATATAGGCCTTACCTTAACTACAAAGAGGGAAGTAAAGAAAAAAGCGTTGTAATTAACAGATATTTTAAAATAATTGTTTTCTGTTTTACTGAAAGAGGGCTTGGAAGATCCAAGCAGTGCTCTGTGGGGAAAACATGCCTTTGACCTGAAGTTCCTGGGTCCATGATGGTAAAGGAGGGCTTGTTTCTGTTTTTGTATTTTCATCTGGGTCAGTGAGAGGACAGGCCATTCCTACAAGCTCGTTTCCCTCTAAGGAAGAGAAAAATCATCCAGCATCTAATGATGCAGATCATTAGTTGTGTCAACAGCCTTGCAGTTAAAAAAAAAAAAGTTATAACAATGTATCCTCCTAATGTGCAGTTAATTTTAGTTAAAACTTCCCTGGTGATTTTAATTTTTTAATTTAATTTAACTTATTATTAGTTTGTTTGTTTGGCCCCGCGGTGCAGCTTGAAGGATCGTAGTTCCCCAACCAGGGATTGAACCCGGGCCACCGCAGTGAAAGCACCAAGTCCTAACCACTGGACCACCAGGGAATTCCGCCCCTGGTGATTTTTAAACCCAGTGAATTTGTAAATCTAGTAAATGGCCCTGCATTTGGAAATGTTAGAGCTGCCATAGCCAGCTGGGCTCTAGCAAGACACACACAACTCACTGAGCTCGGGCTTCCCAGCAACACCCGAGCGCTCCCCTCAGAATCCATTTTTTTTTTTTTTTTTTTTTTACATCTTTATTGGAGTATAATTGCTTTACAGTGGTGTGTTAGTTTCTGCTTTATAACAAAGTGAATCAGTTATACATATACATATGTTCCCATATCTCTTCCCTCTTGCGTCTCCCTCCCTCCCACCCTCCCTATCCCACCCCTCCAGGCGGTCACAAAGCACCCAGCTGATCTCCCTGTGCTATGCGGCTGCTTCCCACTAGCTATCTCCCTTACGTTTGGTAGTGTATACATGTCCATGCCTCTCTCTCGCTTTGTCACAGCTTACACTTCCCCCTCCCCATATCCTCAAGTCCATTCTCTAGTAGGTCTGTGTCTTAAATACTGTATGCTAACACATATATATGGAATTTAAGGAAAAAAAAAATGTCATGAAGAACCTAGGGGTAAGACAGAATCCAGAGTTTATTACCAGATTCCTTGTTCCTGATCTTCCCTAATCAGGAAAAGCTACTGAGTGCCTCAAGGTTAACATGTCCAGGACTTCCCTGGCAGTCCAGTGATTAAGACGCTCTGCTCCCATTGCAGGGTTGCAGGGGGCACGGGTTCAATCCCTGGTCAGGGAAGATCCCACATGCCTCGTGGCACAGCCAAAAAAATGTTAACATGTCCAGAACCAGACTTTGGACTCTCTACCCATCCCCGCATTCAGTCTTCTCACTCAGCAAGGAAACCACCACCTGCCTGGTTGTTTAAATCAAAAACTTGAACCATCCTTGATTTCTTCTTTTCTGTCCTCACCACTCCCCAACACCAAATCCATCAGCATATTCTGCTGATTCTACTTCTAAAAATTTACTTGAGATCTCAAATTGTCCATTTCTCTCCATCTTGCCCAACTGCCCTCTCGTCCCAGCCCCCATCACTGCTCACCTGCACTACTCGGTAGCCTCCCACGGGGCTCCTACTTCTGCTCTCTCCTCTACAATCTTTTCTCTATGCAGTAGCTAGAGGGATCCTGCTAAAACTTAACTTTGGTCATGTCACACACCCGCTCCTTAAAACATGTCAGAGGCTTCCCTTTGCTAGTAAGGTAAAGGCCAAAAACTCTAACATGGCTGAGAAGGTCCTGTGTACCCTGCCCTGGCCTTGCTCTCCAGCATCGTTGCCCACCATTTCCCCATACACATCCTTCAGTTCCTGCAACTCCTGCACCGAGGGCTCTATACATGTTATGTTCTCTGCTGAGGAGGACCCTCTTCTCTCCCCATCCATCCTTTCCACAGTCTAGGTAGCCCCTCCTTCCCACTTTCCCAGTCTAGGTCAGGTTATTTACTTCTATAGAAACATGGGAGGTTTTTTCCTTCTTTAGAGAACCTATTGCAAAGTTTCATATATATAAAAAAAGGTTTTCCATTCATCAGCATAATTATGTGATGGATGTCTGTCTCCTCTGCTAGACCATAAGATCCTCTCTGCTTACTGTTCACTGTTCTTTCCCCATCAGCTAGCTCAGTGTCTGGCACAAAGTAGGTGCTTAATAAAAAAAATTGGTTGCATGCTAACTGAAGAAGTCAAGTCCTGGTAACAGTCCTCCTTGACAACAGTGTCCCCTTAAGGTGCGGGCTCTTCCCAGAGCGGGCAGACCCGGGTTCTCCACAACACATCATCTTGAGGGAGTGTGATTTCGCTTGTCTTGTTGTTGTTGTTTTTCATTTCAGCTATCAGAATGAATAGAGCATGCTACCTGAAACTTACTTGTTTTTCTCTTCTCTCCTTATTCAGCTAAAGCTTGCTTTTACTCTGGACCACGAGACAGGATTGCCTCAAGGATGTCACATCTACGAGTACCGTGACAGCAACAAGTAAGTCACTCTGTGGGAAAGAGTGTCAGCTCACCATGTCCTGCAGAGGTAGCACCCATAGCCTTCCTCACACTGGGCTTCCCCGACAAAGGGATTGTCAGGGAGGGAATCACAATTTTTGTGACTATACTAGAAAATAGCTGGCACAAAAATGTTTCTCCTGTAAAATCTCTTTTGCCCTTCAATATAGGACTTGGAATACTTGTGTAGGAGCAGGTGTAATGTATTAGAAGTCTATTTCAAAGCAAAGCCTCCTTTCCAGGCTCCAGCTCCTCTAGATACTCCCCTACCCACTTCATCTCCAATCATGCGCTTGCTAATTGGGTTCACTGTGTGACTTTGGCTTTTGTTGTCATTCAGTCTGACTAAACTATGTTTATAGGTTTGTTGTGATACTCCACCTTGTGAATTTTTCTTTCTTTCTTTCTTTAAAAAAGTTTTTTAAATTTTTAAAATATTTTTTATTGGAGTATAGTTGACTTACAATGTTGTGTTATTTTCAGGTGTACAGTAAAGTGAGTCAGTTACACATATACATATATTCACTCCTTTTTTAGATTCTTTTCCCATATAGGTCATTACAGAGTATTGAGTAGAGTTCCCTGTGCTATACAGCAGGTCCTTATTAGTTATCTGTTTTATATATAGTAGTGTGTATATGTCAATCCCAATCTCCCAATTTATCCCTCGCCGCCCCCTTACCTTGGAAATTTTAGAGTTGGGGTACTTCTGGGTACTTACAGAGGTTTAAGTTGGTGGCCTTATTAGAAAGATGGCGCCTGGCATAGTTTTATACACCTCTTCTCTTCATCACAGACTGCCTCCTTGACTGTGTATTTTTGTCTGTGGGCCAGTGAAAGTGGTGATGAGTGAGATAAAGGGCGTGTGCCCTGATGATGACAAGGACTGATGAATGGTGAGGGCAGCTACCCTTGGGCTCCTACTGTGTGTTAGGCACAGTCCAGGGACACTACGTTTGTCATCCCACTTAATTCTCATGGTAACCTGAAGAGTTTTCTTTTATTATTGTTGTACTTGCAGAAGCTGAGGTCTAGGGAATGTATGTAACTTGTTCAAGGTCACTTGCCACAGCTGTGTGAGGCAGCGGTCAGCATTATCACATTAATTCGGGGAAGAAAATAGATGAAAGGCAATTGATGTCCCAAGTTGCTACTTTTGGAAACCTCATTGATGACAAGAATAGTCCCAACCTGGACTCAAGGACTAATTGTTTGAATATCCAACTGTTTAATTTTATCCAGTGGAAGGATCAAATAGGCACAGGCCAGTGGAATCATACATTACCTTCCAGAAGAGAAACTCACGTCTTCTTTAAGAGCTCATGCTCTGTTATGGGTGGAAGATGGGTTACTGTGTGCCTTTGTGACCAAATTTCCATTCAGATTACTTTCAAGGCATTATTCCTCTTTGTAATTTATCTTTAGGAGGATGCTATCGTCAGCTATTGTGTACCCTCAATTCCCACCAAGTTAATCATTCAGAAAAGGTTGACCAAGCATCCTTTAACACCATCATTCCTCCTCTTGGATGGCACTGTTTCTGGAAGACAGTTACAGGATTTCTAGGCCGTTGTGTCAGAGATACAGTCTCAGCTTCTGATAATGCTTGGTTCAGTAGAGAAGTAGGGCTAGACTTCTCTGGGTCAGGACTGACGGGGACAGGTGAGCGAGTCCCTTGGTGGCAGGGGCAAGCATTGTTAGGGAGTGAGAGAACTGTAAGCGATAAGCCCTCCTTGTCAGCGCTGCCATGAGCTCCCTGATGCTTGCTGGATGGCAGTGGATGGCAGCCCGTCACACGACAGCTTGTGGCCGCAGAAACACAGTGGCGTCAGGCTCAGGGGTGTTTACATACTCCAATTCTGGCCTGACTCTCTGCTCTTTGGAAATAAGGTTGGCAGAGTTTTTGTTCAGTGGGAGAAGGGCACCAGCTTTAAGTTCATGTCTGAGCAGTTCAGAGGTCCGGTGACAACAACTTACGTTGTCTTTAAAACCGATCGGAGAAAGTAGCCTAACTCTGTTTCTTGGCCTAATTCCCAACTCCTAGCATATTATCAGAATAAGCAATGTAGGAGAGAATGTAGGAGCTGTAAGTACTGATAAGCTTTGGACCAAAGACCTGTAAAAGAAAGCCTTTGTGTAGGAAACTGGGTAGGAGCCATGATCTCGGAAAGTATGACTATCAGATGCCTCAGTGGTCCCTCCCTACCGTTCTCTCTTGCTAGAGGCAATCTTGGAGTTTATTCTCAACCCGTGGACAAGTTTTCTAACCTCCCCGAGCCTCAGGTTTCTTCATCTGTTAAGAACAATGGGACTAATGATAACTTTTCTGGCATGATTGTCACGGGGATTGAACGGGAAGACATTGTCGCCGGCCTAGCACGTAGAATGCCCACAGTAAACGTTGACTGCCTCTCCTGAAAAATCGTCTCAGGAAAATCCTCACGACTTCGCTTCTGTTTTCCCAGTGCCAGCAGGGCTGCATCCCTGCACTGTGGCTGCAGCTGGCAGAGTTTTGAGTAGGGAAAAGGCTGGTGCACGCTCCTCTGACAGCCCTCAGCTGTGAGTGCTCTGTCCAAAGGCAGCCTCCCCTCCCCACTGTGAACTGTGAAGTCAAGCGTGGAGAACCCCCGAGCTTGCCTGCGACTTTCTCCTCTCTCCCAGGCTCTGCCCTGTGTTCCTCTGTTTACTTTTAGGGACAGTTCCCTCGACTACCTGAATCTCAACATTGGTGTTTAGGAAATGAGGAGATTCCACCCCAGACCCTAAGGGGCCCATGTTGTCTCAGCCAAGTAACATGAAGGCAACGGCAGCAGAGAGATGAGGTTCTACATATAAAAGAAATTAGCTGAATATTAGTTTGGTACATTTAGTAATTGAAACTACCGCTTTTATCTGGGTATTCTCTGCAGTATAATTTGTAATCATTTTCGTATTTATCCCTGCCAAATTCAGTCCATCAGCAAAGAAGTTTTTCTGAGTAAGTACTGTGGCGCTCGGTAGTTCTCCCCAGTGGCCTTTTCCTATTAAATGGAGTAGTCCTGAAAGTAGGCACTCCGCTTTTATACTTCCTGGACTCTCGTGTCAGCTTCCTTTCCTGGAATATCCTAGTAGCCCCGATCCGTGACTCTATGTCATCCCGTTCTTCTCCGTCAAGAAGCTCGTTTAGCCTCTGTGCTCCAGGGAGGACAGGCCCTGGGACTTGTCCATCTCTGGTGGGACTTAGACCCTGGAGGGCACGGCTCTCAGGTAAGCATTCTTAAAGCTCTGAGGTCATTAGGGGAAAGAAGCTGAGGTACCTATTGTGCCTCAGGTTAGCTTAGTAAAGCTCTTCTCCTTGAATTATTCTGCCAGCCTCCCAAACACTGTTCAAATCTTCATCTAAGAGGTGTGAGGCGCCAGCCTCCCCACCACCCTGACAGGTACTGCCAGTTGCAACCCACAGACCTGGGGACCACCTTCTTTTTCTCTGTTGCAGAAACTTCACCTGCCTTTAATATGCATGTTAAACCAGTGAATCCAGAACTGATTGAAAGTCATGTGTTTCCAGTTAGGGCTCGGAGGTCTCTTCAGAGAGCAAAGAACAGGCCTAAAAGTGTGAACAAGTGATTCATGAGAATTCAGTTCAACATTTATTAAGCCCCTACTCCATACAACGTATTGTGCGAGGCACTAGGGAGACAGAGATAAATGGGGCCTGGTCTGTGACCTCAAGGAGTTTGTGTAACTAGAAGAAGACACTGCAGCACCCTCCATGGTGCGCTCCAGCGGTGAGGGTTGAGAGCCGTGGGAGTAGTACTGAGGCCAGTGGCTGCTTCTGACTTGGGAGCAACTCCGTGGATGGTGGCGCCCTGCACAGACAAACAGCTTTGTCCACATACTCCCCACCGTCCTCCTCTTCACCGCCAGGACGGCTGAGCTCCTGTGCAAAATGCCCTCCCTGCCTTTAGCTCTTTCACCTCCAGCGCTTCCACTCTGCAGCCTGAGGGAGCTTTACGTGCCTTTTCATTCTGGTTGCTTTTGCGATGTTATTTTTGTCTTCAGTGTTCTGCCATTTTACTACATTACGTCTAAGAGTAGATTCATCTGTACAGCTTAGGACTCAGTGTAGTTCTTCCCATTTTGAAATTATCTATTATCTGTTTTATTCTCCCTAATTTGTTCTTTTGGAGCTCCTCTTAGAAACCTACCATCTTATTCTTTCTCTTTTTCCTCCTCCTTTTCTGCCAGTGCTGCATTGTGGGGCACGTCCTCAAAAATGTCTGTCGGTTTACTGGTCTCCTTATAGCTGTTTATAATCTGCTCTTGGATACCCCTTCCTGATTTGGGTGTTTAGTTTTAATTTTTAGAAGTTCTGTTGGGAGCTTTTTAAAATCAGCCCATTATTTTTTTTTTACTGTTCTTTTTCTCCTGTCCTAGTTTTTCACTATGATTTCTGTTCCTTTCATCTCTGCCAGTTATTTTGATTACACTCATTTTATAGCCTCTTTCTGATTGTTCACTTATTTCTAGTTCTAAGGGTACCAGTTCTCCCACACGTCGTCTCTATTGACTTGCCTTTATGGTGGTTCATTTTTCCACACGGTTTGTTCTTTTTTATCAGGAGATTGTCTTAAGCAGGGATTGTGTTCACTGTGAGAGTCCCATATGCCCCCGGTTGTGGATGCATTCTTCCATTGCTTTTGCCATTATTCTGCCATGAGCCTGGGAGTTCTGTAGGTCTTTTCCCGGTTTGGTGTTAACCTCGTGGCTTAGGGTTCTCAGAACCCGGGTAGTGTGCATTCAACCTCGACACACACACATGCGGTACAGGCTTGGAATCCCATCCCACAGAGGAGCGCCTCCCCTCCGCGCCATATACAGACATTCCTCTGGGCTGTGAGAAAGGTCTTCCTGGTCCCTGTTCAAAGACCAGCAGCCCTTCCTGGATCCTGGCTTTCTGCAGGGCTCTCAGTTCCAGTTCCCGGCCAGGTCTTCTCCCTTCTGTGGGCATGAAAACCTTAACTCCTATAACTGTGTCAAGGTCTCCTACCCCCGGCCCTCCTTTGCTATGGTAATGATTATGGCTTTGACTTAGTTTCCTCTTCATTTCAAGTAGCTGGGAATTTTCCCTTCTTTCTTTAATGCTCAGTCATAGATTATTCTTTTGGTATATCTTATCCATCTTTTCTTTGTGTTTGTGTTGGGAAAAAGGTCCACATCAGTTCAGTTTACCATCTTGTCAGAACCAGAAGTCTAAATAAACTTTTGAAAATGTGAGTCTGATTACTCATTCATTCAACAAGCGTACAGAGAGTTTCTGCTGGATACCAGTACAGAGCTAGTCACTGAGGCTGCAGCGCTGAATAAACACTCACGTGGCCCTCAGGGGCTCATAGGCTAGAGGAAGGGACTGGGCACCCGTCACCAGAAGACAGCTCTGTGATTAGGCACTTACCCGCTCCAGCGTACCCCACATTCCATCCTGCCAGACCATCTTGAGTCTGCCGCATGCAAGGTGTCTCTGTGTGACCATGCCATGCCCCGTTTCTAGAACACCACTGTTTCCCACCTCCCACTCACACCCATCTGGGTAATCTCTACTTCTCCTTCCACTCTCAGCCCAGTATTACTTCTGGGAAGCCATTCCAACCCCTGACAGCCATCACGAAAGGCTGAGGCATGAGTGCCTTCTCCACAGTCCTCTGCCACACCTGTCCGCTTCTGCTTCTGCTTCAGCATTCATCACAGTGCACTTCAGGCACTGGTTTACTTGTCTCCTACTTCCTCTACGCTGAGTCCTTTTAAGGTCAAGGCCTTGTTTTGTTTATTTCAGTACCTGTAGTGCCTAGCACAGGGGTTGGGAGACCTAATTGAATCCTTTTAGAGAGGGAACCTGGCTACGCAGCCTTTGTCTTTCCAACCTTTGTCTTTTCATTTTTTGTGGGATTATCATGAGGATTAAATTATACATGACATGAGGGAAAACGGTTTCCTTGGATGGTTTATGCATTCTGAAGAACTAACACACAGAAGAAAGAGACTGCAAACATTTGATTTAATTCTGTGAATATCGTAGTAATTGCAGTTATTTACATCACTACCTACCATTTTTTGCCTGATAGGAGGGCACAGTAATAATTATAAAGAGCATTAAATATGCCAAGCAAGCTTGCAGCAGCTGAGTATAATTGCAAGGCTACACTTTGTTCACGACATGTAGAGTTTCTGATCCACGTAGCATGATAGTGATGGGAGCTACCACCTCCTGAATGCCCACAGCTCACCAGCACTGGGCTAGGGGCTTACCCAAGTTATCTCTAGTTTCAAAACCATTGAAGACAGATCTTATTTTTATAGTTTTACAGATTTCAAAAAAGTCAAGGAGGTTATATTATTTTCACAGTTTTACAGATTATATAAAATAAAAACAAAACAAGGCTGAGAGTCAGAGAGGTTAGCCTGCCCTAGGTCACACCATGGTCAAGAGCAGAGCCTGAATTTTCCTCTAGTTCTAGCAGATTCCAAAGCCCATTCTGGCCTGCCCCTGTGAAGGAGAGGGATGGGGAAAGGGGGCTGGGCAGGCAGAGTGTCAGCCCACGGTGCTGTTCTCAGGTCCCACAGGGGCGGGCCTGCCTCAGGACCCCTGCCGTGCCCAGTCACTCCTGGGCACAGGGATCCAGAGGGCCAGGGCCGTTTGCCTGGACGGGGCTTCTTGTGGGCAGCCGCAGCCCACCCCTTGCCCTGCACAGATCCGTTTCTCCGCTCGTGTGGGGAGCAGCTTCTCTGTGGCTCCCGTGGCCTCTGTTCCCGAGGAAGAGCTTAGAAAGGACGTGTTAATGGGACAGACCACCGCCTCTGCCGCCCATAGAGTTCTTCTCACCTTCAGCCGGCACCTCCGCAGGTCTTGGCAGCGTAGCTGGTGGTGTGACTCAAAACTTCATTGGGAGGTTCCGAGCCCTTGGTTGTCACATCCTTCTCAGGACAGGGTTGACACATATGTCTATGTGTCTGTTCACAGTCACGCAAGGGAGCACCAGGAGAGTCCCTCCCCACCATGATGCGACTCCTCCTCTCATCTGCTGACCCCTGGATACACAGCGGGAAGAATCCTGGCAGTAGCATCACTTGTAGTTCAGAGGGACCCTTGTTGTGTTACCCCTGGCCTGAGCTACCTTGGGTTCCATCACCCCCATAGGCGTTAATGAGCCCAGCTCTGTGACTGCCTCTTCTGCTGTCCTTGGTAGCCCGCAAATCTCCTACCAATCTCCTTAGCAGTGCTGGTGTTCCTCTCACCAGCACACTTCTGATGAGCCTGGTGAAGGGGGTGTCCTGTGGGCCCCCCCACAGTCCGTAGGCCTCCGCTAGGTCTTCTGGACTCAGCGTGTTTCTTCCTTCCCCAGCTGTCTGCCAGGGCAGCTCACCCCCTTCCACTTTGCTCAGCCTTAGCTGTCGCTGTCTGCAGGCCTCTAAGGACCACTCCAGCAGCGAGCTTGCCCCGTCCCTTAGAATCCCACATCCCGAGAAAATTCGCCCAAAACAGTAAATTCTTGCTCATCTCATCTCCTGGCCCCTTTGATGAAGGCCCTCAAATCCTGCTAGCTCATCCTTCCCACTCTTGGTATATAATCTCTTTCTGCCTTATCAGGCCCAGCACATCCCCAGCCCCATTTCCCTGACATTTAAACGTATTTACGGGCCTTGAAGCCCCAGAAATGAGGTGGGGGATGCAGGGTGGGCCCCCTGCATGTCTTGCAGCACAGGATGTCACTAGCCTTCCGCAGGGAGTGTGGGCCACATTTCTGTAAGCTGCCTCTGTAAGAGGCCCTCTGGCTCTCTGGCTTAGCCTGCAGCTGCTGGTTGAGGGCCCTCAGCCTGTCACCGTCTCCCTGCTGGGCACCGTGTGCCTCACTTCATGGTCCTGGTAGACGCTGCACCACCCGGGCTCTCAAATGCCTGAATCAACACGGTCAAGCAAAGGCTTTTTCCCAGGTCACCACTGGTGAGTCTTTGAGCAGCTGGGCCACTACTTTGTGCCAGGGATTCTCCACGCCCCCACATTCGACTCAGAAGAGTGTCGTCTCTGCCCACTGGGTAGTAAGCAAGCCAGGCCCCAAACTCCATGTCTTTGCCTCTCTCTCAGACCCACTCCAGTACCACTGTGTTAACACATTAGGTCTGCTGAGAAGCAGATGCCAGGACAGGATTAGAAGGGGAGAGAAGAGGAGAAGGCAGGAAGAGAGTCTTCAGATCTTGACACAAGCTCAGCCCCTGTGGAGGAGGGCATAGGAGGAGGACTGGGTAGGAAGAGTCTTGGGCTGCAGCCCAGTTTTAAGAAGGTTCATCCAGACTGATGGGAAGTGCTGGAACCAAAGTCACCTGCTGGAGAAGCCTCACATCCTGCAGGTCCTTCGAGTGCTTAGTCACCGGCTGGGAGCAGCCCTCGGGAAGTGTGGCCTTGGTGTCAGTGCAGTGGTGGGTCAGGGGCTGCGGCTGGGCCACCAGGCCATTTATGCTCCCGTGGCAGGAGAGCTGAGAGGCGCCTTTTCGTGGCCACCACACTCAGGCAGGAGAAAGAGCAGGGCTCCTGGATAAAGCCCTGCATCTAATTCGTTTCCTCCTCTGCTTGGTTCGTGTCCTCTTCCTTCACCTAAATAAGCAGATGGAATATTTCCCAGCAGCCCTGACAACTTCAGACCAACACTAACACTTCCCAGTGTTCCCAGTACTTTGGAAATGACACTGTGTGCCTGCACCTCGGACCTGATGCCAGTTCCTCAGGCTAAGGAGTGGTGTTACCTGAGAGCCTCCAGACCTCCCGCTGACACTGCCAGGTTAGAATGAAGAATGCCTTCCTTGTTCCTGGTGAAGCCCTTGGTTAGGAGAAAGGAGAGCTGGAAATCAAGGCGGAGGAGGAGGGCTTTGGGGGAAATTGGAGGCAACTGAGCCAGAGAAAGGTGCCAGAAGTGACCTCATGGGAGCAAGCCGGCAGCTGCAGCGGGCGTCTTGGAGTCAGCCGCTTGTGGTGCAGGTGGGAGCTCACTGTTTTCCACCGCAGCCTTTAGTGTCGGGCTTTGGTGTGATGCGGGCATGACTCCTGCTTAAGCTGCTGGAATCAAGACGGTGATCAGTGAGGGATGCGCTTCTCCACTTCCACACCGTGCAGAGAGATGGTGGGGGGCTCCTGTTCCCTCCCACCACCTCACTCCGTGCAGCAACAGTAATGGTATCCTGGGTGCCAAAATGCAGTGTTTCATTTGACCTGAGTTTTCCCTATAGGAAGGGAAGGGGGTGAGTATGAACACTCCCACTTATAGAAAGGGAGGCCAGTTCCCCTAGTGGTGCCCTGGCCCACCCAGCTCAAGCTGTAAACCAGAGGTAGAGCCAGCAGGCTTCTCCCTGGGATACTGCCTCAGCCATGTGATACACGGCAGGGGTGGGGCCTGGAACAGCTACACAGAGTGATGCTGAACTTGCCTGTGGGTCCTGGGCAGGGAGGGCAGCAAGGCCTGGGTCAGCGAGACTGCCTTCTGTGTAGCTTACATTACCATTGGGTTACAGTCACCCAGTCTCCCACAAATGTAATGCAGCCCACAGGTGGCCAGGGCAGGGAAGCTCTTACTCAGCTGTGTTGAGTCAGCACCCTTTCCCTACGTCTTGGGAGAATGGGGGGGTGGGGTGCGGTGGAGCCTGAAGCCATGCTGTAAAGCACTGAATTGTCTCATCAGAGGTTTCCTATGCTGCTGGGCCAGGGTGCTCAGCCCCTGATAGAAATTGCTAGCCCCTCGGCTCCTGCCGGCATTCTAAGGGCAGAACTGATCAGAGTGAGGAAATGTGGAAGCCAGCGGCAATGGGGAGATTATACTGGACAGAGGCCAGATGCAGACACATCATGCACACTGGTCCCTGTGTCTCAGCACGTAGGGTGACTTAATATCCACTCCACTATTTTCTTCCATAGTCAACACACTGGAAAATAGATTCTTACATAAACTCACTTTGTGAAACTTATTTTTGAACTATGACATGCATAGAGAAAAGTGCACAAGTCATGTGCATCTAGTTCAAAGAGTATTAGCAAACAAACACACCCATGTAACTATCACCCACATCAAGAAATAGAACATTTCGGCACCCCAGGAGCTTCCAGCATACCCCTCTCTCCTCCAGAAAGGAATCCACCATCATTGCTTCTGACACTACAGATTAGTTTTGCCTGGCTTTGAACTTCATATAAACGGAATCATTCAGTGGCTTCTCTTTTGTGTCTGACTTTCTTCTTTCAGCGTTATGTTTTTGAGAATTCATCGTTGTTGCTGCATATAGTCCTAATTCATTCATTTTGATTGCTATAAGTCTTCCTTTGTATGAATACATTGTAATTTATCCAGTCTGCATTAGTTCAGTCAACATTTGAGTTGTTTCCAATTTGAGGTTGTTATAAATAATTCTGCTTATACGTGTCTTTTGGTGCACACATGCACATATCTCTTTTGAGTGTATACCTAGGAGTGAAACTACTAACTCAGAGAAAATACCCACTTTAGTGGATACTGCCAAATGATTTTCCTACGTGGTTGTACCAGTTTAACACTCCTGCCAGCAACATATGAGATTTCATGTATTTATTGGCCGTTCAGTAGAATGCCTTTTCAAATTGTGTGCCCATTATTCTTCTAGGTTTTCCGTTTTTCTTGTTGACTTATAGTTCACTCTATTCTGGGTGTGAGTCCTTTGTTGGTTATACATGTTGCAGATACCTTCTACTCAGTAGCTTGCCTTTTTACTCTCTTTGGTGGTGTTTAAATGAACAGAAATTCTTCATTTCAGTGTAGTTCAGTGTATCGGGTTTTTTCTTTATGGTTAATTCTTCTTATATCCCATTTAAGAAAACTATATAAACATCATGAAGACATGTTTGGTATTAGAGTTCTCCAAGAAACAGAACCAGTAGGCTCTCTCTATATATTTATTTATTTATTTATTTTTATTTATATTTGTGTATATATATATATAAGGAGATTTATTATGAGGGATTGGCTCATGTGATTATGGAGGCTGAGAAGTCCCATGATCTGCTGTCTGGTAAGCTGGAGAACCAGGAAAGTCAATGGTAACTCCCAGTCTGCGGGGAGGAGAAGATAAGACGAGAGGGCAAGCAGTGAGAGGAAGGACTCCCTCCTCACCCTTTGGCTCTGTTCAGGCCTCCCACGCTGGGGAGGGCAGTCTACTTTATCCAATGCAAGTGCTCACAGACACACTCAGAAATAATGTTTAATCTGGGCACTCTGTGGCCCATACAGTGGACACAGGCAATTAGCCATCAACATGTTCTTACATTATCTTCTAGAAGCTCTATTGTTTTACCTTTTCTATTTTAGACCATAATCTACTCAGAAATGAGTTTTGAATATAGTACAGCAAGTTTCAGTTTTTCCCGTATGGACATCTAATCGACCCAGCATCATTCCTACTGCTCCACAGGGCCACCTTTGTCAAAATGAAGGGTCTGTATCTGCACGGATCTGTATCTGCACTCTGTTCTGTTTCACTGATCTGCGTGTCTCTTGTGCCAGTACCACACTGTCTTAATCATTGTACCTTTATTATAAGTCTTGATATTCAGTAGAGTTAGACCTTTCCACCTTGCTACTCCTCAATAAAGGGCACCTAGCCTATTCCTGGCCCTTTCCATTTCCATGGAAATTTTAGAATCAGAGTGTCAGTTGCCACACACATGCACACGGACTTGCTGGGATTTACACTGAGACTGCACTGGATTTACACTGAGATCAAGTTGGGAAAAAATTAACCCTTTTATGATTGTCTTCTACTCCACAGACATGGTGTATCCCACTCTTTATTTAGGTCTTCTTTAATTTTTCTCAGTAACGTTTCATAAATTTTTATGCAGTGGTCTTCTTGATTATCTCTCATTAGATTTACTCCTAGGTATTTAATGTTTGTGCTATTTAAAATGGTATTTATAAATTTCCTTGTCTCTTTGTTGCTGATGTTGACCCTGTGTCCAGTGACCTTGCTAAATTTATTCAAATAATTCATCTGTAGATTTTTTCTGATTTTCTCTGTACCCAGTTTTACTTGTTCCTTTCCAGTATCAACACCATTTGTGTCTTTTTCTAGCCTCGTAGTGCTATACAGTATTTAATGAAAGTGACGATAGCAGGCGTCCATGTCTTGTTCTTGATCTTAGAGAAAAGGGTTTTTACCACAAACTCACTTTTAAATTATGAAAACTTACACTAAAATTCCCTTTTGTATATATTTGATTTTACTTTTCCCCAAGTTGATCTTTCAATTCGAAGGTACTTTAAAGTTTGAAATGTGGCAGTGGTGGTTTTTGTATGTTAAGAGGTAGGCAGATGGAATATCACAAGACTGTGACTCCTTATTTTAACCTTGTGAGGAAGACTTTGCCTTGTCCGTTTTACAGATGGATCGCGTGGCTGATACAGCTGAGCAGGGGTTGTAACAGGTGGTGTCGGACCCAAAGCCCAGGCTGTTCTTACTACTCCTCGATTCCCTGGTAGAATATTGAATGTGTAACCCTCAAGGTCACAAAAAAATACCACATTTGTCATAGGTTTTCAAGAGGAGAGTTGCTAAGCTACTTCACAGGTACGCTGAACATCTTTTCCTTTTCCCTCCCCCATACCTCCTTATAGCACTGTCGTCTGCACATCCGCCTTTCTCTGATTTCCATTGTCATGGAAGCAAACCGGGGCAGCCAAGTCTCATGCTGAAAGGAGCCCTCCCTGCCTGCCCGTGCAGCTGCACCTGCACCTGCAGCTCTCCTCAGCCACCTGGCTGAGCCACCGGGCTGAGCGCCCCACCAGGCTAGGCCTTCCCTGGCCTCTACTGCCATTTGGGCTTTTCTCTGATGCCAAGGAGGTGGGCGGTGAGGATTGAGGGCTTCTGGTCAGGCTGCTTGGGTTGTTGGGTGGGACTGTGTGTTTTTAAGCCCTCAAGCTGTCCCAATTTGAGGATTATGAACCCTATGCAGACACACAGAATCTTTCTCTGCTGAGGTTTGGAGAGAGGAAGGAAGAGTGCAAGGAGGGTAGAGACCCAAACAGGCCCGGGGCTGGCAGGGGCTTCCAGGGCCCGAGCCACAATGTGAGAGTGTCCCTTCCTGCAGCCCAAACAACTACCCAAGGATGACCCAAGACAGACAATTCTAGGCCACCAGGAACTCTCGAAACTAAATACTTTGCAACTCTCGAAGACCTTATAAAAGAGAGTTCCCTTGGTTGATTTAACACAGGGCTACATTAAGCAAACAGCGTTTTTTCCTTCTTGTTAAATTTCCTTTGTACAGCTTTGCCGTTCCCTTTACTCATCTTTTTGCGATGGACTGCAATCGTGTCCATTCTAGGAACCTCCTAGGGCTGCAGCAATCCAGTGTGACTTGGGATCCTTCAGTTGTTTTTTTCCAAATGCTCTTTGAGCATATGGTGACATGATTTGACCAGTGAGAGAGGATGGGGAAAATTAGCATTTTTGTTTTCTCTGTACCTCTCTCTCTCTGCCATGTATATACCTTTGTCAGAATTCCCTGGCACTATCTATGTCTTTTCTGCCACTCTGGGTATTTGTCCATCCACCGATTCCCATCCCAGTGGGAAGACTGCTCTTTGGCCCCTAAGGCTAACCTTTCTAAGTTGATGGCTCAGCTGTTTAGTTTTTAAACCCAAGGAGGGCTGTCCCTTTCCAAGACCTTGAGGAGTGCTAGAAGCTGGTGGTATTCAGGCCAGTCCCATTTGATGAGCAGGTCCACTCAGTTCCTGGCAAGTGCTGCCTGCCGGTGGGCTGCACCAGCCTCTAGGGCATGTTCAGATACTTAAAGTAGCAAATGCCTCTGCCGTAAGCACCCTCCCTTGGGTGGCTGGAAGTCAGAGCCCAGGCCCAGGCCACAGAGGCCTGAGATACTCTGAGGGAGGTTCGCCCATGCAGGAAATGGGCCACAGGATTGCGTGTTGGCTCTAAGCCTGAAGAAAGGTGCCCATGGCTGGCACCTCCTGCAGCTGCCTGGCGGGTGGCCAGAACGTGCTTGGCTCTCTCGCTTTTGGCTGTGTTCTCTGTGGGGAAGTGGTTCTGATCTGTCTTCACTGCCACTCCCCAGCTCTCTGGGGCATTGTGGCTTTTTCTTGGTACTTGGGCAGGAAGCCTCCAGAGCCTGAGGGGGTTGCTGTGCTTGATGACAAAGGCCATCAGTGGATGGAAATCACTTAGATATAAATCACTTTATTTATTGAAGAGGAATTGCACACGATTACTCTCCCTTCTGAGCACACTTCTCCAAAGGTGGGCACTCAGGTGGGCAGAGACCTCACAGAGTGACCAGAGCAGGTGCCCAGCTCATGCCCGTTGAGTCAAGCAAAAAGCAAGTGGCCAACTTACGCAGCTGCTCTGAAAACCCACCCCAGCAAAGCCTAGCTGAGATGCAGAACACACAGCACGCACTGACTGCAAGCTGCCCCCGCCAGCCCCACATGACCCCACGACCCACGGACGTGCCAGGGGCTGCTGGGCCAGGCTCCAAGGTTGAGGATGAGTGAGACACGGTGTCTGCCTTCCAAGCCCAGGAGTGGGCCGGTGTGGCAGAGGATGTGGCTCGTTTCCTGGGGTCGATGAGGACCTCGCTCCCATCACCCCGGAACTGAAGGGCTGAGGGGAGCGCTCAGAAGCAGGGCCCACCAAGCCAGGAGCACTGCGCTCTCTGGGCAGCATTCCTGTCTTGGGTGTCCTCTCGATGGTGTCTCCCTCAGTGGTGGGCCAGCTGTGATCTTCTCTAAACACCTTCGTGTGTGAGCTCTCTGGAACTTCACAGAAGGAATGGCTCTTGTTTTAATTTATGGACGTATTTTTTGCTTTAATGGTGTCCGCTGGACATCATGCAGCACTTTTTAATAATTCAGGATTATTCACAATGTTTATATGGTGATACAAAAGCATTTTCCTTAGGCTCTACTGCGCTCTGCGGCTTTGCCTCTGCTCTAAATACTCCCACGGTGCCGTGTGCTTTCACTCGACTTTACTGAGGCCCTGCCCCCACTGTCTTTGTGTCCACCTTTACAGTCAGGGCCCGTTGTCACTTCTCTACTGCTGTCCAGGAGACACCAGGAGCATCCTCTCAGCCTGGCTGTGAGCACGAGGCACCATGGGGGTACGGCATCGGCCGGGAAGCCGAGTCTAGTAGCCAGAACTGTCCATCGAGAAGAGGAAAGGGTCTGAGTGGGGAGCGCAGGCGGGACTTCCCTGAGAGTCACACTCGAGTCCTGGCTCCGGCACCTGTGTTGGCCCCCAAGGCCTGGTCTGTTGGTTGTTTCCTGGTTTTGCCCCATGTATCGGGTACTCAAGATTGAGCATGTGGTTGAGTTTTAGATAAGTGAGATGGTGGTGTACTTTTTAAATCAACTTGAACTGAATTGTTTAGTGCGTCTGTCATGTTGGGAAATTCTTCCTTAGTGCTAACAGCCCTCTGGTTTCATCTCAGTCTGTTTCCTCTCATTAATTAGTCCTCAGTGCAGATGAAAGACCAGTTAGCTGGTCGCCATCTTCTGTGTCGTAAATATTCCAGGAAACCGTCAGATCTTCAGTGTTCCGCTCTCGAAGCTGAAGGAAGCCTTCACGCCTCTCGGCTTTCTCCTGGTGTGTTCTCCAGCTGTCAGGCTCATCAGACCTAACTCTTACGCGGCCTGTGCGACCGTTCGCCTCCTCAGAAACGCCAGTACTTTGCTGTGTGTCCTGTGAGGCAGGCTCCACCTTAGGCTTCATGACCCATGAACTCCTTGCAATAGAATGGGGGAGGTTTTGTGGGTAGAGTGTGTGAAGGAATGCGTGGAAAACCGCTTTCCTCAGATCCTCTGAGGGATCCGTCGCCCAAAGTGCTGAGAACATTGCTGTGGGAACTCAGTAAATAAATGCCGAAGCAAAGAGCCAGTGTGTGACTAAGAAAATTCTCATGGGGCGGTAGGGGAGTGAGTATGTGTTTATCTCCTGACTCCCTAGGCCCAGGGGCTGGGACAGTATCTGTGTCCCAGCCCCTAGCACAGTATCTGGAATGCTGCAGATGCCCAGCAAGTGCTGAGTGAACGTCTCCAGGACGTTGGCTGCATTCGCTCTGTGTTCTAGCATCCTTCAGTATTCTAATGACACCAGACTCTTGTCACCTTAAGGTTTTTGTAATAATAATTACTAATACTTATGGAATGCTTAACAACATGCGGGCCCTGAGATGAGAGCTTTACGTAATGTGTCTCATTTAATCCTCCCCCTGAGGGGTGGGAAGTGGAGGTTAGGGAGGTTAGCCGTCCAGGTTACACAGGCCATGTATGGTGGACACCCCCCCCCCCACCGCCTTCCCTCTTGACTTCAACAAGCAAGAGCACAAGAGGTTGCTGCTGCCCATCCACAGGGAGAAGCCTGTCCTCCTGCGCGCCCTCCCCATCCAGGCCAGACCAGCTCTCCATAGAGGCCTGAGGCCAGCGCTGGTCCGAGCCCTGATAAAGCTGAGCTCATGCCGGGGAACCACAGGAATCTTCAGGAAGCCCTTATATATTCAGAGTTGCGTTACTTGCCAGATGGATCATTTCCCACTGCCAAACTTAGAAAGTGACCCCTCGGAAATTCCTCAGTGTGGAAGGAAGGGCCCTGAGGACGTCTGCTCACGTGCCTCGTGGGCAGGGGATGCATTTGCCCGTTGTTTCCTAGCCCAGATCTAGACACCTTTCCTCTGCTTGTCTAGCAAACTGTTGGACACCTGCTAGTGCCAGCTACTGGGCAATGAGAAAGATCCTACCCCACCCCCCCGAAGCACACAGCCCACAGAGGAAGACAGGTGTGTAAGGTAACATGCACAGGTGGTGACGAAGGCCATGGTGGAGGTGTGCGCCCAGTCTCTGCATGCAGTTGGCAGCGGGCACCGCCCTGAGCTGTGCTCTGCCTGTGACGTGAAACCAGCAGCCAAGTCTTTGTGTTGTTGCAGAATGACCAGATGGCAGTAATTCTGCAACACCCAAATGTGACCTGTGAGGAACTGGGCTTGAACTTCACAAAGATTTGCTGGGAAATGGACTGGCATAGACACCTCTAGCCAGGGAGCACGGTCTCTCTCTCCACAGTGGCTATGGGAGGACGGCCACAGCCAGGTGACCACACAGGGCCCTGCAGGGCACTGGGCAGGGCCTCCTCCCAGGTGGGGACAGCGGGGCTGAGGCCTCTGCCAGGAAGAGCAGTTCTCACCCTGAGGGAAGCCTGGGTGGAACGGGCTGGTCCTCCCAGTCATGATGGCTGCCCAGGCCTGGCCTGAGCCACCTATGACGAGGCTCCCAGAGGCCATTGCTGACGCAGAAATCTGGTCAGCTTCCCAGGCGCCTAGAGAACTGTTTTAGAGCATCTCTAGGTCCTGGAAAAGCAGGGTTCCCTGTGCATCCCAGGCTGCCCTAAAAGATGGACTTGGCCTGCAGAGCGGCAGCTCAGGAAAGTAGAACCGAGGGCTCCATCCAGGCTTTGACATCCACTGGCCTTGCCGTCTGACTTACCATCAACCCAGCCTAATCCAGGTTGTTCTGGCCTTGGATCTAAGGTGGAGTTGAGGGTGGCACCTGGAAAGGGCTGAAGTCTTCACACAGCCTGTATCTGAGAGCTTCCATCAGTCCAGAGATGCAGGGGTAGAGGTGGGGATGAAAACCAGCAGTCTCCTTGCTCGCCCCTGCCACCCCTCCCAGTGTGCTCGCCCCTGCCACCCCTCCCAGTGTGCTCGCTCCTGCCACCCCTCCCCGTGTGCTCGCCCCTGCCACCCCTCCCCGTGTGCTCGCCCCTGCCACCCCTCCCCGTGTGCTCGCTCCTGCC
The DNA here is from genome assembly GCF_937001465.1 of Orcinus orca. NCBI lineage: Eukaryota > Metazoa > Chordata > Mammalia > Artiodactyla > Delphinidae > Orcinus > Orcinus orca. The sequence continues at coordinate 113,231,548 of NC_064565.1, forward strand.
ACCCCTCCCAGTGTGCTCGCCCCTGCCACCCCTCCCAGTGTGCTCGCCCTCTCGCCGGAGGGAGAGCCGGTGCGCCCTGGAGGTTGGCTGTGTGTGTGTCTAGGCAGGGTCATGACAATGCTGGGGAAGCCCAGAGGCTCTGGATGGGAACAAATCCATTTAAACCACTCTGAACCTGGTTCATAAAACTGTGGGTCAATATTTTAAGAGTCACATAACTAACGAAGAACTCTGCCAGACTCAACATACCGCATCCCAGTGGGTGATAAGACAAGCGTTAGTTCAATGGAAACGGCCCAGGAGAAGATTTTTTTTTTTTTAAATCTGCTACTTTTCATATTTAGAATGAGGTGGGCTGCTCTGGACAAGAGTATTCATTTATCAGGTGACCAACACATGAGCCCCAGCCATACTGTCACCCTGTGTTGGATCTAAGTGATGACTGTCTACAGGTAGGGAAGAATTTCGTTAGAGCAAATCAGCAGTTCCCATCAGGCTGGCGGAAGCTGACTTAGGTTCTGTCTCTTGAGTTCACATGCCTGCCTTCCAGCGGGGAACAGCTGAAGGGAAGCTGCAGGAACCCCACTCCTAGACCCTTCTCCTGGGGGTCTCTGCTTCCACCCCCCAGAACAGTCCTCCTTCCCTCTTTTCTGTGGAGCACCAAGCAAATCATGTCTCTGAAGTGCCTCGTTCATTCCCCAAACAGGCATTTGACATTGCAGCTCTTGGCCCGTCTAACCCAGGTTGAACAGCACCTACATGTGCCCCTGGCCCTGGGACACAGAGGTGGACAAGGCCTGGTCCCCAGACAGGAAAACTGGCCTCAAAAGAGACGGTCGCAATCCAACAATGAGTTCTGGGGCTAGAATCAGCCCAGAGGACCATGAGCCAAGAAGGGTGATGCCTGAACTGCGCCTTGAAAACTCAGCTGTAACTGAGTGGAGGCAGCCTAGGGGTGGCAGGTGGAGGGAGCAGCCTGGAAGCCCCAGGGGGGTCCTAGGAAGTGTGGGTGCACGTCACCCAAGAGGAAGCCCGAAGAGAGATGCCAGTTTCCTCATGGCTGCGGGGGGAGCTGGGCTGAGGCCAGCAGCAGGTCAGTGAGACGTGCAGGGGCCGAGGGAGCTGCAGCCTTTGATGCAAGAAGCCAACCCACCCTTAGCCCAGCCCCTCTGAGGGCCCTTTACACTGTCAGGGGCTGGGCAGTTCTAACAGTATGGAACTCACCAGGGGAAACAAAAAGGACCAGAATTCTTTACCCAGCTCAGAGTTCAGTGAGGACACACCCTCTTGGGGCAGACTAGAGAGTCTTGTGTGAGGCTTGCCGAGGTGTCTCGGCAGCTCCTAGGGCAGGCTTCCAGACCAAGATGTCTAAGGGTCGAGATGGCCATGGCCCCGAGGACGACTCTCCCCGCCCTTCTGACCCACTGAGTAGCGTTCGCCAGAAAGAGGTCCACAGATGAAAGAGGCAGAACCTTCAAGTCTTTAGCCGGCGACAGGAGAACTAGAGCAGTAAAAGCAAATGTGCTCAGCCCCTGTGCTCATCCCAGGGGCAACACCGAGACACAGAAGAAGGCCAGAGCCCCAAAGGCAGATGGGAGGAAGCGTTCACATGGGGAGCTGGCGGTGTAGGGGTAAGTCCTATTGCTGTCCTCTTGTCCGCCGAGCCGGAGACAGGCAGAGGTAAACCGAGGGCTAAACATAAGACCTCCAGGGTTACAGAATGTCCCAGCCCGGCCAGGCCCGGAGGTGGGCTTGCGTGTTTGCAGGCCCTGTACGGCCAGCCTCAGACGTGGGGGCAGGGAGCCTTGGGGAAGGGCGCTGTCCCTCTGAGGTTTGCTGGGCAGGTGGCAAGCTAGGTCGAGATGAGTGACCTCGGCTCCTCTGCTGCTGCAACCCTTGCTGAGGGCGGGAGGTGCCCTTGACAGGAAGGAAGGGCGGTAGTGACACAGCAGACCACCACGGGTGCCCGTCCCCCAGGTGCCAGCGTGGCCTCAGGGCAGGCCCTGTGTTGACCCCCCGCTGTCAGCAGAGCCCTTGGTTGGGTGCTGCTAAGGAGACCCTGCTGTCCAATCCTTAGAAAGCTTAAGGCAGGCGGCACAGGATCACCTGAGGAAGAGCAGTGGATGGGGCCCCCGGTGTCCTCGCTCTGTAAGCTTAGGGGAGTCACATGACCTCTCAGAGCCTCCCTTTGCTCGTATGAACAATGAGGGGTCTAAGACTTGTTGTGAGACTCAGAAGGGCCAACAGTGGCCAAGCACCTGAGACCCCCAAAGGCATCTGCTCACCGGGCCAGACTCGGGCCAGCTCCCCACTCCACAGCGAGGTGGACAGGGGCTGCACCCCCAGGCCCATCTCCTCCTCTGTGCAATGGAGGCGGCAGGATCCTCTCTCTCTCCGTCTCCCGCAGTTGTAATGAGGGTCACATGGCTACCATACGTGCAGACAACGTAAAGCACCATAGAAATGTTGGGAATTGGTCTTGCATGAACCAAGCAAAACATTGCAGATAAAAAACATACTTAGGAGTGCCTGCTGAATGCCAGATACTGTTCCAGGCCCTGGGAATCAAGGTAAATGGAGCTGGCTGAGCCAGCCAGAGCCAGGTTGGTGGGGCACAGGTGGGATTGGTGGCCCATAAAGAGTCGGGGGTGGGGCTGGAGGGCGGCCTGGGACAGCAAAGGCATCGCAGGTGCAGGTGAGTGGAGACCCAGGTGAGCAGAAGCCAGAACACGGCTGCAGCATGAGAGAGTAGGATTTGTGTCAGCTGGGAGCTGGGGGCGTAATCGAGAAAGTATTTGACAGTGCAGTTCTTGGTCTCTGTCTGGGCCGAACAGAGCAGAGGGCTGCGGAGCATGGAGAGTCGGAAAACCCTCGCTGGGACCCGCAGCCCAGCCCCAGGGCCTCGAGCACTGAAGACTCGTCTTCAGCGATGACCGGCAGGTCTGCCTTGGGTCCAGGGGGAGAAGGAAGGACTGACATTTCCCAAAAGATTTTACAAGACATGTTGTCTTCAAGGAAGCCGATCCCACCCACGTGTGTGGCTAGAACTGTAGCCCACTCTTGGACCTTTTTCACAAAGCCAAAAAGGGCGTGTCAGGGTTACGAGGAGCCCCACAGGGGCCTTTGTAGTGACCGGAAACACTTGCCCAGTCTGCCCAGGCAGTTTCCTAGGGTGGTTTCACAGCCAGGTCCCCCTGCCAGTGTGCGTCCTGCCTGCGCCTTCCACTTGGCCCATCTCTTCCCGGTGGCGTCGGCGCAGGTGCCCGCAGGAGGTCAGTGTGTCGGGGCTGGGGCCCCACTCCTCCTGCTCATTGCTGCAGCCTCCCCGGGGCCCCCCTAGTGCTGCAGGCCCCGATCGCACGTGTGCCCTGGACAACCCCCCCCACCCCCACCCCCAGTGGAACTCTGGGCCTCCCACAGAAATGCAGAATCCTGCAGAGCTTGCTGGAGGTGGAGTTGCTGTGCCGGGGCATGGTGGGGGGAGAACGTGGAAACGCAGATTCCCTCTTTACGGCAGAGGGGCCACTACTGACCTAAAGAACTCGGATTCCCATTCTACCCATTCCAGAAACCGCTTTTCTCCTGGACACATTACCCTTTCCTCCACTTGCACCAGGTAGGCCTGGCAGCCCCTCTCATCACAAGTTAGGGGTAGAGGACAGACTTCAGAGTCAGAAAGCCCAGTCTCCAGACCACGGCCCTGCCACACACTGGCTCTGTAATCTACATGGTCACCATCCTTGGCCTTTCAGACACTCGGTTTCCCTGTGGCAGATTAGGCCTGACACGCCCCTTGCCGTGCAAGGTTTTGTGAGGATTTGATGAAATCACGTGCCCAGCCTGAGACCAGCAGTGGTTCCTATTTCCCTGCAGCCTTTAGTGGTCGTACAGCTGGGGTGGCGGCCCTGCCCAAGGAGAGCTGCTCCCCAGCGGCAGTGAGGCCAAGACTGTCTTGGAGGTGAGCGAAACATGCTCTAAGGTGCAAAAGCAAAGGAGCTTGAGTTCCCAAGGACACGCGTCTCGTCCTCTCTCATCTAGCTGCCTTTTGTAGTGTGTGTGTGTGTGTGTGTGTGAGAGAGAGAGAGAGAGAGAGGGATGGAGAGAGAGAGAGAGAGAGAGAGAGAACCTGTGCGTTCCACAACACCCTTATCTCTCGAATATTCTCGTACCTAAAGCCTAGTTTCTAAATCACAATTGCTCTCTCCCAACGTCAGTGGTGACCCACCGTGCCAGCCCCCACTGCGCTTGCCCGGTCTCTGTCCATTATCCAGGGCTGCCGAACTGGCCCCCGCTTTGGGGCTGGGGCCTGAAAGGGACGCCAGCCAGGGAGTCCACCTAGGGCAGATGAGCCACTGAGGGCACCACAGCGGCGCCCAGAGGTGCCGGGGCTTCTGCACGTCTTGGCCGTACCTCCTCTGGTCAGCGGTTCTAACTCCAGTTGGACAGCAGCTAGAGGTGGAGAAAGGCATGTGTGTCAACACTGTGGTGGAGCTAGCAAGCACTAATTACCCAGCTCTTCAAGGGCACACGGCACAAACTGCGACCTGGTTCTGCTTAGGGGGAGTTTTCTGCCACGAGCGCAGGTCTGCCCGGTGCCTCAGAGAGCAGAGCCCTGAACCTTGGGAAGGGAGCGAGGCTTCTCTCGCTTCTTGACGCTGACAAAGGGCTTTCTGCCTGTCAGCCCGGCTCCCTCCCCCCTCCCTACCGCAGCTACTGGGCCTCCCTTTGGCAGGGCCCGAGGGCCGCTCTGAACTGGAGCCTCTGGAGACGTCCTTTGAGGTAGAAAAACAAGCGGCTGAAACGTGCCTCCTCACTGCAGCTGGGCCCCGCCCGCTGAACCTATAGAAAGGCCCTGGAGTGGATTCAGCCTCCCAGAAGAGGAAACCTGGCTCCGGCTTCACCCGCAGGTCCTGTTATGTCTGGCTCCAGAGGCCTTCTCCTCTGGGGTTTTCCACGCCTGTGAACTCAGCCCCATTCATTTCCCTGTGGTTTCATGGGAATGTCCAAAACGCTCAGCAGGTTGCAGTGAGCCCAGGAGGAGAGGGGTCAGCGCGAGGCCCGAGCGGCGGCCGGAGCACCCTCCACTCGGGCCTGCAGCGGGGTGCCCGCCGGCTGTGGATGGGCGCCCTTCCGTCAGTCTGCTGCATTTCCTTTGGTGCTCCCCCAACCTACCCACCCACCCGGGAGACTGCCTGCGGCTCCCTCCCTCCAGGCCGCCCCTTTCCGGCTCCGGGCTACCAGCTCCACCCTGGCCTGGGAGAGAGCTGCACTGTGCTCCCTTCCCATCCCCAGCAGCTTCCACTTTAGCGCTCATCCGGCCGCTGACTTCCCATCTCACCGGCTCCTGGGCCCTTGCATTTTCCACCACACTACACTCAATTAGGGGCTGTGGGGAGAGCAGCGGAGGGCCCCTTGAGGGTGGCCAGTGCCTCCGCTCCCGCCCAGCTGCAGAGAAGGGGCCACGCCCAGGCGCACAGCCCTTGTGAGAGGCCTAGCGGCTGCCTTCACAGCCAATGCGAAGCCCAAGGGCTCCTGGCCCACACTGAGGATGTGCCCCAGTGGGGAAAATTTAGTCTCCAGAAGAAATGAACTTGCAACTGGCTGGGAGCAGTTCTTCTCACATTTCCAAGTTAGCAGTTCTCACCGAGAGCTAATTGAACAATCTCTGTAAGCGGCCTAATTCCATTTGCAGGAGGTTCCCGCAGAGTTGTGAGGAGTGCCCTGGTGGCTGAGGGCAGAAGAGGCTGTTCTGAGTCTCTCAGTTGGTTTTGATCTTTGAAAATGGATGCATTTGCAGGTTTGGGCAGCAGCCGTGCCACTCTGCCCTGGCTGCCCGGCTCCCCAGTCACTTCCGAAGCCACGTTCTGAGTGTTCTGGGTATGGAAAGGCTGAGTGAGTTTCTCGTCTGGTTAGCCTGGTAAAATGGATCTGGAGACGGAACATCCTTGGAGGCTGAGCCACTCTGGCCAGGCAGGGTTGAGAGTGTAGGTGCAGAGGAGTGGAGAGGCCGAGGGCCGGGGCCCTGCCCGTCGGCACCACGCGGGGCCGAGACCCCGCGGCCGGTGCCAGCCTCCCCGTCGTCTCTGGGAGTTCTGTGGGAGCGCAGCGTAGCCCGCTTGGCTTGGCCAGCCCAGCGCTGACCTCAGTCTGGACTGTGCCTGCCCCGACTGTGGGTCGGCGCACGGAGGCTGCCCTGTCCCTAGGCTGTATTCAAGGGGCCTCTCTTGACCTGACGGGTATGGGCCCTTCTCTTCTCTCCTGTGCCCAGTGGACTTGAGAAGACAGTTTTAGGGACAGGGCCTCGGGTGATGCTCCGCGGTTACCTGCGTGCTCGTCACACGCGGTCTCCCCTGGGGTCCTTCTTCAGCAGAGGGAGGCCCAGACAAGCCTCCTCCTCTCCACCCAACCTCTTGGGCCAGCCTCCCCTGCTGGGAGCTCACAGCTGCGAGGATACATAGCCTCTTCCCTGGGTAGCCACTTCCTGCCGGACGGTTGGTTGGTCTGGTACTGACCCCCAGGTTCTTTCCCATTAGCTCCTTTGCCTCTGAAAACATAGTCAGATCTTTTGGAAACTTAAAACAGCAATCAGAAAACAGTACAGAGGCCCTTCTCACCCTCTCTTCAAACTATTACTTCTTTCACCAACAAACGTATTGAGAGGAGTCCCCACTGGACCACCTCCCTCACCCTTGAATCTTTGGTCTTCGGAACCAACTTCCGCACCCTCAGGGCTGTGGCCACAGGCTCCTCCTTGCCGAGTCCAGTGGCCTCTCCAAGGCCCCCTCCTCAGCTCAGGGTCTGCACGGGGCACAGCTGCCCAGCTGGAGCTGGCTCCCTCTTAGGCCATGTGGGCTTCTGGGCCACCTCGTCACCCTCTGAGGTCCCTCCCCTCCGCTCCCAGAGCCTCACCTTGGCGTGCAGCTCCGAACTCGGGCCTGCCCTGGCCTTTCTTGCTGCCTCTGGCTGCGGCCTGCAAGCCCTCAGATTCGTCAGCTACCCCCCGACTGCGCAGGGCCTCTGGTCCCTGTGCCCCACTGCCACCGTGTGCTTCCCTTTCACGGCCGCCCTCATTCAGCAGCCTCCCCCAGCTCCCCCGCGCAGCCCACATCCTGGAGTCTGGCTCCCCAGGCCCCGGAGGCCCGTCCCGCCCTCGCCTCGTAGCCCTCCTCCCTCTTCCCTTGATTCCTAATTTTCCGAATGTGGCTGATGCATGTTTTTCCCTCGTCCACACCTTTGCTCTTTTATCCCTTTCATGTGAAGTGTTTCCCTCCTCTTGGCCGTCTCCTGAAATTGGTCTTAGATTTGTGGGTGTATCCCCCCACCACGAGGCTGGGGGCTCCTGGAGGGCAGACCAAGGCTTCCTGGTGGCAGCAGGGTGTCGAGGTCACACAAACTGGTGGCGAACCAGCTGCTGGTTACGAGGTGCAGGACTTGGGCCTGATCACCTTTCCTTTCTGCACCTTAAGCTTCCCCACACATTAGAAAGGGGTGGAAGCACCTCCCAGGCTGCAGGAGGATTTAATGGGTCACACCTAGGCTGTCGCCTGCCCTCTGTCGCAGGTGCTTGTCTCTTCCCTCTCTCCCTGCACCCACCCACAGCAGCAGCTCCGAAAAGGTTTCAGGCTAAGTAAGTGAACAAACCAACGAATGGCTGGAGGGGGGCTGGGTAAAATGACAAGTGCCACCAGCTTGCTGTGAGTGGGGACAGGTGCTCTGTAGACTCGGGGGATGGGCAAAGAACAGGGGAAGGCTGTAGCTGCTTTCTCAGTGCTTGGGAATGATGTCAGCTTCCTAGGCAGAGCTTTATGTTTTCAACAACCTCTAGCAGCAAGTGTTAGGGGTCAGAAGTATATGTGTGAGGGCTGTGTGCCCACGCAGAAAAGGGGCTTTGGGGCAGGGACCCAGCCCTTTCAACTTCTGAGTGTGCACCATCCTGGGAGTCCTTCATCGTGCACAGATGTATTGAGCATCTACACTGGGCCAGGCCTCGCACTGGGCCCAGGGTAGGCGGCACTGGGTGGGGAGGGGAGATACAGCCTACGATCAAAGGGGTGATCACAGCAGTGTGGGCTAAGTGCTGTGATGGGGTAGGAACGGGACGCCCAGGAGGCACATAGGAGCCAGGTGGGCCCCTCATGCTGCCTCCCCAGAGGAAGGGACATCTGAGAAAAAGAGATGGGGGGAGAATGGCGTAGGATTCCAGGCTAAGGGAACAGCAGTGCAAATGGACAGAAGCAAGAAAGAGCCCCAAGAATTCAATATGGGGACTTCCCTGGTGGTCCAGTGGTTAAGAATCCGCCTTCCAATGCAGGGGACGAAGGTTTGATTCCTGGTCGGGGAACTAAGATCCCATATGCCGTGGGGCAACTAAACCTGCGCGCTCAGGAGCCCACACGCCACAACTAGAGAGAAGCCCGCAGGCTGCAATGAAAACGATCCTGTGGGCTGCAGCTAAGGCCCTATGCAGCCAAATAAATAATAAATAAATAAATATATTTTTTAAAAGAATTCAATATGACTGGAGTGTGAGGGTTAGGGGGGTAGCGAGAAGGGAGAGGTGACCCGAGCACATGACAAGAGGTGGCCTGGAAAACCTCGTTTTACCGGGAGGTGGAACTGTCCTGAGGACAGTGGTCGCCCCTGAAGGGCTTCAGGCAGGAGAGGGGCGTGACCATCCAGATTTGCCTTTGAGAGAGAAAGCATCTCTCTGGGTGTGAAGACTGAAACAGCAGGGAGTGGCTAGAAATAGGGACGCCAGTTGCTAAGAGATGGAGGCCTGGACCGAGGTGGTGGCATTATGGCGGGAAGCGTCTAGGACCTTGCTGTATTCAGCCCAAACCCTAGGGTCGGGGCACCCAGGCCAGTCACTTGTGCAGTATGCGTAATAATAATGTAATATTTATTTAAGACCAGGCACTTGTCTATCGTATGCCCATTTTTTTCAGGTAAATAAATTGAGATTCAGAGAGGTTAAGAAATTTACCTGAAATCACACAGCTAACGAGTGGTAGAGCTGGGACTCAAGGCGAGCTGCTGAGCTGGTAGCCACTAACCTCCTCCTCTCCAGTTGCCCGGGCTGTGCACTTGCATCAGGGAAGGAGGGGAGTCAGGACAGGTGAGGAGCATGCGCCTCACCATAGGACACGCCCAGCCGCCCAACCAGAGGGCCTCCTGTGGCCACAGACACACCCAGTTTCTTCATGGACAAGGGTGGGCAGCCTTCCTCCAAAGAGGCAGACATTTTAGCCCATTTCTCTTTTAGCCACTGCCTCACCCCTGTCAGGTAGAGCGGCCTTTCCCAAACATCATCCTTTAAGATGTGACACAAACAGTTTCAACCATCAGTGAGCAGTAAGCGCCGCATCCCAGTAGCTCCTTCTCACCAAATCCTGATGCATGTTAGCATCTTAAAGGCACAGGATTGTTCTATAATAAAAAATCACATGAATTAAGGCCCTAGCATTTCATATATATCTATACTTTTTTGTTAAGTAAGTAACGTTAACACAGTCTGGCATATACCATTCTACACAAGGCATCTCTGCTGCGTGAGGAGCGTGTGTACTTGTGTGTAGCTTGCCTGTGGTCTTTACCTGCCATCTGCCGTAGCAGGTGAGGGACTCTGAGGCCTCTAGGCTTGCTCACCTCCTCCCTGGGATGAGAAGCCTTCCCTCCAGCACCTGGAGGCCCAGAGCACAGGTAGGTGGGGTGCTGCGGAGTTAGTGCTGCCGAGCTTGCATCCTGGCACGGCCCCCTGGCTAGACCTTCATCTGTCTGTCACAGCAGAGCCGGCCCAGCCCTGCAGGGTCATGGGGCCCCTGGTGGCACTGAGCTCCAGATGCTCAGCAGATGCCAGGCCTGAGACCAAGGCCCCGGCTCTGAGGATTTGGCTTGCGGTTCTGGAAGGTGATCCTGGCTGGTGGCCATTCCTGAGCCCTATTTAGAGCAGTTGTCAGGCAGTTGCTGAGATCCAGCGCCCGCCCCCCTCCCCTGCAGAGGGGAGTGAGCTCATGCCTGTGCCGCGCTGGGGCGGGGGCTGGGTTATGATCAGGGCAGGTACCCAGACCAGGGAGCAAGTCTGAGGCCAGGGCAGTGTGCAGGGCTCCATCCTGGCTTGGGTTTCACACCCCAGTCGGTACGTGCAGTTTGCTCTCAGAGGACATCCTAACCACCCAGGACAGCTTGGAGCATCTCTGAGCTCTGGCTGCGGGCCTGGGCATGCAGCTCTGCCCCTCAGAGGCAGGAGATCAGGGTGAAGGGGTGCTTGCCGACCGGTCAGCTGTGGGAGCGCCTCTTCTAATCAGCCTGCCTTCCCCCAGAGCACTGTTCACTCTCCCTGACTGAGCAAAACCTTCAGCCCCAGAGCTGGCTTTGGCCAAGGAAAAACACACTGAATGGGAGCCCAGAGACCCCTGGACCTTGGGCCGCAGGGCTGCAGTTTATAAAGTAAGGCTCCTTCCTGCCCAGAAGTTGCTGGGTTCTAAGCTGCTCCTGCCACGTCCCAGGTCCTGCGGCAGGAAGATGCTGGGCGCCCCCTGCTGGCCCGTCCGGGAACTGACCCGTGAGGAGGACCTGTGAAGCCCCGTAGGAGCGGGCCCCTTTGCTGGCCCAGATGAGAGCAGCGACACCCACCTACCCCCACCCCAGTACTGGCCAGCCCGGCTCCCCTTCCGGATGCCCGGCCCCGTTTCTGACGGTGAATCCTGAACTCATTGCAATCTGGCTGCTGATCGCTTGCCTTTCCCTTGGCCTTCCTGTTGCCACGCTGCGTGGGGGGACCTGCGCCATCGTTGCTGCACCCTCCCAGGCACCCCAGGGCTGGATGGGCTCGGGCTCCAGGCACTGCTCTGCTTTCTCCCGCCCACAGGCTTGCACTTCCTCCCCGCCCCGCCCCCCACCTGGGGGTGTAAGAAGGACTTTGCGGACAGGTTGTGGGGAGACGGTCCCTGCAGCTATCCTGGGACATTAATGAGCTGTGGCAGCACCGAGGGATCGGGCTCACTGCGGTGCCACCTTCCTGTTAGGTGACACTGATGTTTTTCTGGGAGGCATGGGCTGTATCTCTGAACTGTCTTGGAGGGAGGCTGCCCTCTTAACTCCGGCCCCCTGTCCTGAGGGGCGGGCTGAGACACTCACGGATGTGGAGCCCCCAGAGGTACGAAGGGGCCTGTCCAAGGTCAGCCCCTGCGACCAAAGCTTCGCAAGACTTTCAAGGTAACAGGAGCGCACTTGTTTTTCTCTCGCCAGCCTCAGGTGACTCGTGGGACCGTACTGGGGGTCTCTGGAGAAGCAGCTTGACGGAGGACTGTTATCACTGCCTGGGGCTTCGGGTATCAGTTCCACCCTGCTGTCCCTTCCCTGGGTTCTCCGCCTTATATGAGATCCTGAGGCGGGAGAGCCCCTGCAGGAAATAGGAGCTAGAGCACAGCTCATTAGGAGGCTCCCTGAACATTCAGTTCCTTTGACCCAAGGGGTGGGGGTGAGGTTAGAGAGGGCGGGGCACAGGCCGGAGCCCCCGCCCCTCCAGCCCTGCGCTGCTGCTTGCCCTGCCCTAGCCTGAGCTCACACAACCCTCCTATGGGGCCATGCTGTCCCCTGCTGGCCACGCTTGCAAAACGCAGCCCAGGGTCAGCCCCAAGGTTACAGGTGCTCCCTCCTCACCCAAGCCTGAAGCTGAACTAGACCACAGGGCTCCAAGGAGCAGCCTGTGTGCCCCCGGCCCACAGTGATTCTGGGACTGCATGGGGAGACAAGTCTGGAACCGCCCGGCACAGTCATGTGTGCTGAGTAGGCAACAAATGAATGGCTGAATTGTGCATCTGAAGCGTTTACGTGATGATGTTCCGCAGGGTCTGACCAACAGCAGGCAGACATCAAGTCAGACATCAATCTAGCAGGACTTGAGACTCCTCTCGAGTTGACAAGATCTAAATATGAAAACCAAATGTGAAGAGTCAAATGGTGCTAGACTGTGACACAGGTGGCCCTAGACAGGCTGACCCTTGTTGCCAGGTATCTAATCAGGCAGTAAGTGCCCAGGAGGGATGGAGATGCCCTTCAGGGAAGACATGGAAAGGTCAAAGGAGGGTGACAAATGTCAGGGATGGAAATCACAGGGCACCACGCGGCTTGCAGGATCTTAGCTCCCCAAGGACCAGGGATTGAACCGAAGCCATCGGCAGTGAAAGTGCGGAGTCCTAACCACTGGACCGCCAGGGAATTCCCAGCACCTCCCGTGTCTTGAGGCTGACGTCACGCCAGGCACAGGGTCTGCCCTTGAAACATGTTTTACTCCTGTTGGTTTGCACAACCACTCTGTGAAGCACGTGCTATTATTATCCCTGTTCTACGTTCAAGAAAATAGAACAGAAAAGGTCGGTAACTTGTGCAGGGTTCTACAGCAGGAACATGCTGGAGCGAGGATGTAGGCCTCGCTCAGGAGGTTTGGTGGTCGGGTTCCAGCGCATGAACTCGAGGGGTTTTAGCAGGAAGTGATGTGCTCAAGGACAGGTTTTGGGGTGGGAGGCAGGATGGCCGCTTAAAAGACTGTTGCTGCAACCCAGCGGGGAATGAAGAAACTCATTCAACACACAGGCCTCCTGCATGGCGGAAGGGCCACTGAGACCTGACCCTTGCAGTCCTTCACCCAAGCCCTTCCCCATGGTGGGTGGTAGGCTGGGGGTCGGCCCACCACGGTGCCCACACAGGAGGAGCTAGGAGTGCAGGCCATGCGTGGGCCTCCTCCCGAGGTCCAGGCCAGGTCCTGGTGGTGCCTGCCCTGGGGCATTCCACAGCCCTTCTTCCTCACAAGGTGGGCTTTGCAGGGAGACAGATGTGCTCTGGGCGACAGCCCGGCAGACCAGAGTCACCCCTCAGCGTAGAGGCGTAGCCTGGGGAAGGCGGGGCTCTGCCCACTCACGCTCTTGTCCCCCCACTGGCTGTTCCTTCCCAAGAGCTTGGGGAGGGGACGAGGCTAACCCCAAGCACTGCCCACACCTCCAGAAGGGGACGTTCATTTTGGGCCCCCAGCTGCTGCCAGGCCTGCCAGAGCTTCCTCCCTGACCTCTCCTGCCTCTGTGGGAGAAGCATGGGCTTGACATACAACCTAGAGCTTCAGATTCCAGGCTGGGAAGAGGCTCCCCTAAGCTGGGCAAGGCCCCAAGAGTCTCCCCAAGGGAGGAGGCTTTCCCCACGTAGGGCACCAGCCCACACCCACGCCCCTTCCTGGAGGCTTCAGCTCTCGTACACGTGCCTGATCCTCTTGTCCTCTGCGGGCGCCCTGGGCGGGACAGCAGCACGTGGGCTTCCTGCCCCAGGTCGGGGGGCTGAGGGTGTGCTGAGCTCAGCGCGGAGATGCGGCGTCCCCCTCTGCCTGGCTCCTGCGCTTTGGCGCACCTCTGCCCTCCCCCGTCAGTCCCTGCTGCTCCCTGTGACTCTTGGCCTGCTCTGGAGCCACCTCCATCCACACTCGTGGACCCTAATCACACTCGGGCGAAGCAGGCCTGGAGGGTTGACTCCTAGAAGGATGGCTCTGTGGTTTGAACACCTCAGCAACGCCTTTGTCTTGTCCCAAAACGCACGACTTTCCTCTTGCCCTCTGTGACTCTCCTGTTCATCCTCAGAGACACTCATCTTTCCGGGGGGGAAAAGAAGCCACGTACTCCTGGGAACGGGGGGCCCTGGGTCTGCGCGCCTGCGCAGAGTCCTCTGGCTTCTCATGGCCTGCCCGGGCATAGCGTTTTCTTACAGCTGGACGTGCCCCGCAGTGTTCTGGGAAGGTTAGTCATTCAGCAGAGATCTTTACTGAGCACCTTCTCTGGGTCAGGTGAGGTCCCAAGCACCAGGGCTACAGGGGGGAATAAGACAGGCACCATCCCTGCTGTCCAGGATCCCCATCTAGTAGGAGACCCAGCGCACGAGCTAACACATCAGCAGGGAAGAGTACAGACTGGTTAGTGCCGTGAGGGGCATGAGCCGAGGAATGAGGGGGAAGCAACTTGCAGGAACAAAGTAGATTGGATGCCCGGGGTGGGGGGCAGCTTGAAGCTGACACAAGGGTGCAAGAGAGCCAGCCAGCAGAGAAGCAGGAAAGAACGACCCCTGCGGTCCCTCCCCACTGCAGGCTCGTGGAAGAGTTCATGCTCTTGGCCAACATGGCTGTGGCCCGCAAGATCCACTGCGCCTTCCCCGAGCGAGCCCTGCTACGGCGGCACCCCCCACCCCAGACCAAGATGCTCAACGACCTGGTGGAATTCTGTGACCAGATGGGGCTGCCCATGGACTTCAGCTCTGCTGGGGCCCTCAATGTGAGTGCTGGGAGCACAGGGGCCGGGGAGGCCCTGCTTAGGGAAGGAGGAAGAAGGCCTGGGAGCCAGGCTCAGCAGCCTCTGCATCCCACCAGGGTCCGTTACCCTTTAGCCAGATCCCCACCCCCACCCCAAGGGAGAGGGGAGGGCCTGGGGACAAAGCCTGCAACTCACAGGGCCTGGGAGGGAGCCCGGGAGACCGAGGGGGTCCCCTCAGGGCTCAGCTGTGGCCAGGGATGGGCCGGGCTCGGACCCAGAGGCTTCCGTAGCGGCTGGGATTATTGGAAGCCAGAGGCTGTTTTTCACGGGAAGGGGTATCAGATGCTCCCCACCTGGAACTGAGCAGCATGGGGCTCAGGAATCCATGGCCTCGGCTCGCACCGCACAGGAGGGAGACTGTCCCCATCTGTGCTCCAGGCCTGGGGTAAACCAGCCCGCCCAGGCCAGCCAGCTGGACATGGAAGGACTGACCTCAAGCCAGGACCCTCGAGGCAGACCCAGTGTGGGACACAGTCTGGGGGCTGCCGGCCCCCCTGCACCCCACCCATGGCCATCTGAACAGGGCTGGGCCCCTCGGCTGACCTTTCCTCCCCAGTGCCAGATGATCAGTGGGTGATGGGGCCCCAGAGTCTCTCCCCAAGCCTGACTGCGTATCACATGGGTTCCTTCCAGAAAAGTCTGATGGAGACATTTGGAGATGACAAGTACTCACTGGCCCGGAAGGAGGTGCTCACCAACATGTGCTCCCGGCCCATGCAGGTAAGGAAGGGCCAGTCCTCCATCCTCCGCCTTCTCCTTGGAGCACCCATGCCTCCGCGGGCTCGGAGAACCTTAGGGGAGGTTTGGGGAGGGTGCCCCCCGGCAACACCCAGCACAGGAAGTCCCTGGGCTCCTGAGCTTGGCCTGCTGCCTCCTGCCCAGACTTGCCTGTGGGCTCAGTTAGAGGAGACATTTCAAGCCCCGCTGCTCTGCTGCCCCCCTGCCCCCCTGCATGGCCTCTGGGGCTCTGTTTCCTGGCGGCAGGTGGGGAGCCACGCCAGGGCCCGGACCCCACACACCAGACCAGCTCGGGCAAGGGAATGGGGCCTGGTCAGCAACTCATGGTCAGGTGGGGACCCTGGAGGGGAAAGAGAACGTTGGTCTCCCGGAGCAGCCTGCGCAGGGGCCGGTCCTTAGCCCCCACTGAGGCTTGTGGGCCCCGGGCAGAGAAATCTCCCTGTCGCAACCGGTCGGGAGAGGGGGAATTGAGGCCGTGAGGCTGTGTCTGCAGCTAGAGGACAGGCCGGCCGCCTGGGAGGCAGACGGTGGGCTTGCTCCTGGCAGCCAGTCGCAGCTGTCCGAGGCCGTGCTCCAGCCCCTGTGGGGCTGAGCATCTTGGGAAGCAGCCGCCCCCGTGGACTGTCAGGTCGGCGGGAGCTGTGGGTGCTAATGGGTCCAGCGGTGGGCCGCGGCCCGGCCTGGGAGCAGTGATAGACCATCGTTCAGGGGCTCGGTCACTGGGCAGATTCAGTCTGTTTCCCAAGAACAAGATCGTCTCAGCTGGTCGCAACCGACTTGTTTTCTGAGACCTCACAGCTCTGCCAGGAATGGGACCGTCAGGTCCATCTGGGTCTGGCGGCCGTTACCCTGCCCCCAGTCACCGATGTCTGTCCCGCACCAAGCACTGTAAAGCACCCCCCATGGAGAGGGGGGGCGTGTGTCTCTGGCCACTGGGCTTGACACCACATACAGGCCCGACGAAGCTGCTGTTCCCTGCCCTCAGCCTCTGGAAGCCATCCACCTCTAAGGCCAACCCAGCCCCGGAGGTCCAAGGAAAGGAGCCCAGTCACCCAGAGCCTGAAAAAGACCCGGCTTCTCCTGGCCTTGCCTGCCAGCAACCTCAGAGGCCAGCCTTTGCCTGCGGATCTGATGTGAGGGAGTGACCAGAGTGACCGTGGTGCCTGGTTCCCTGTCTGTGTCCCAGTTCTGGGCCCTCACCCATCCCACGCTGCCCAGAGGCACCTTCGCCACCCAGGAAGGGAGCCGGGGCCCTCTGCCCTCCTCAGCCCAGCTCATCTGGGGAACTGGGCCACTTCTGAGAACAAGGTCCAAACATGGCTCACAGTGGAGGCTGCTCCCTCCCCCAGTGACTTACCCGAGTTGTAACCCAGGGCCCAGTGGGAGCTGGAAGGGAAGCAGAGTTGGGTAGCCGAGCAGGGCACCGCCAGCTGCGTCCTGGATTCCAAGGCCGTCACGCACAGAGTAACCGGAGCCGGCTGTCCATTTGTGCGAACACACGGGAGGGTGTGAGGGTGAGCAAGCGGCAAGGGAGGGAACGAGCGAGCACACGAGGGTGTGACTTTGGCCCTGGCAGAGGAACCTGGTCACTTGCTCCCAGGCAGCCGCGGGTCCTGGATCCCCAGCCCTGAGAACTCGGGGAGCGCAGGGCAAGCGGCTTCAGGGCCCGTGGCCAAGGCTCTCAGCACAGCTGCACGGCGCGGGCCAGGCTGTTTGCTGGGCCCCTAGAGAAGCTCAGCGTCTCTCTTTGGGCCACAGTCCTAACTCCTGCCCTGCAGGAGGGCCTTTTGAACTCAGAGCTCTGGGTCTCGGTCCCAGGACAGGTTGTCAGGGGCAGGAAGGGCTGAGACTGGGAGACTGGCCAACCACTGCCTCCCTTGGCTGGTGGGAGGTGGAGTATTGGGGGCACAGAGGTGCTGGGGTGCAGGCGTGGCCTTCAGCAGGGCAGGGATGAGGACTAGAGGGCAGGAGGTCGGCTAAGACCAAAGACTGGACCAGGGCCAGAGAGGAAGAGCCAGGCGCCCGTTTTGCTCTGGGTGGAGGGCATCCTGGACCTTCTCTCCTACCTCCCGCTCTGGCCACATGGTGGTGTTGGGCTTTGTGTCCTGGCGAAGTCCTGCAGCCCCCGGTCCGGCAGGCCCACGGGCTTTCTCTCCTGCTCCCCACTTCAGTGTAGCTCCCCCAGCCCTGTCCTGGGGAGGGGGCCAGCCAGAAACGATCCCTCCTCCTGGTTCCTGGCAGTAACAGCCGTTAAGACTCAGCAGTGACCGGCTGTGGAGGAGGATGAGTTCCAGCCTCCCCCCCCACCCCGCCGCTGTCCTCTGACTTCAGCACAGGGTCTCCCTTCCCCTCCCCTCCCCTCCCCGAGGGCTTTGGTGGCAGGTCCCCCAGGGCTCTGAGGGAGGAGTCCCTTCAGCATCTTAAGGGTTCCCAGCAAGAAACACACAGCCTCTCCCCCTGGCCCACTCCACTTCCGGTCATTGGCAGAGGGACTCTGGGCAAGACCTGCCCTTGCCTTCAGCAGGAGAGGGGCAAGGGCACCCACGGCTCCACCCAGTCTCATGGCAGCCCCAGGGGTTCCCTCACACAGAACAGCCCCTGACGTCCTCGGGCCTGCCCGGCTTTGCTCAGCTGCCCGCAGCTTGGCAGGTGGGTCCACGCCCCCAAGACTGCCCCTCGTGAGGCTCTGAGTCTCCCCGGCTCGCGGAGCACACCCAGCGCGCACCCAGCCTGGCCAGGCTCTGAGGTCCGCCCCACCTCCCCAGATGGCCTTGTACTTCTGCTCGGGGGTGCTGCAGGACCAGGCGCAGTTCCGCCACTACGCCCTCAATGTGCCGCTCTACACGCACTTCACCTCGCCCATCCGCCGCTTCGCTGACGTCCTGGTGCATCGCCTCCTGGCCGCCACGCTGGGTAAGGGGTGCAGCACGGGGCGGTGCCAGCCTGGGCCCAGCTAAGGGCTACTCCCCCCACCCAGAGTGGGTGCCCGGCAGCCAGAGGCCACACTGCCATGACTGTGAAGGCCCCAAGGGGTGGGCAGCCCAAGCAGTAGGGGAGCCTGTGCCAGAACCTCCCCTGTGAGCGTGTGCTAGGGGCTCGAGGGCCCTCACCATGGCAAGCCCCCCTTTCTCGCCCCTCCCAAGCTGGGCATCAGGGAGGCCTCAGCTCTGCGCGGGGCTCCCAGGCCCCATCTGACCCGGGCCAGGGGCACCATGCTGCCCAGAGCCCTGCCAAGGACGGCACACACACAGCACCCGCCAGTGGGCCCCCGACCACTCTCTGCCCAGGCTACAGGGAGCTTCCAGATGTGGAGCCCGAGGCCCTGCAGAAGCAGGCTGACCACTGCAATGACCGCCGCATGGCATCCAAGCGTGTGCAGGAGCTGAGCACCAGCCTGTTCTTTGCCATCCTGGTCAAGGTGAGGCCGCCAGCCTGTCGTCCCTCCCCTTCCCTCCACCCCACCTGCCCGCCAGGGCACCTGTTCACAGGGAGGGCTCCAGGGGTCCGGGGCCTTTGGTAGCTGGGGTGGGCCCTGGGGGGAGACTGCATCCCCTGGCCGAGCCTTGGCTGGAGCCCTGCCATGCAGGAGAGCGGCCCGCTGGAGTCGGAAGCCATGGTGATGGGCGTCCTGAGCCAAGCCTTCGACGTGCTGGTGCTGCGCTACGGGGTGCAGAAGCGCATCTACTGTAATGTGAGTACTGGGGGCTGCCAGGGCCCAGGTTAGGGGTGTTCTGAGCAGGCAGAGGGAGCACCGAGCCGCGTCCACTTAGCACATTCCCTTTCCACCTGCCTGTCCCTGTTCCCACTGCTGGGTCTCCTCCCTGTTTCCCCAGCATCTGGGGAAACAGCCCTTGCCCCTCTCTCAGCTGCGGGTTGTGCTGGCACCACGCTCACCCGATGGGTCCTGCCGAGACAGCCAGCCGCGCCTGCCTGGGATCAGGGATCCAGGCCAAGGGTCAGGCCTCTTTCCCAAGGACTTGAGCAACCAGAGATCAGGTCCCTCCATAACCAGTATAGGAAGTGGGGTAGGCAGGCTTTGGGAGGTTTTTTAAAGGAACATAGGGGAAGGAAAGACCAGAGAGAATGGGCCGTGGCCACTCTGGAAGCTGTGTCCCCTGAGAAGCAGGACGAGGCTAGCCCTTGCCCTGGTCCTGCCCCGGGGGCTGCTTCATTCGAGGTTCTTTCCAAGGGTACTTGGTGCCAGTCTAATGCCACCTGAGGGACCTGTTCCAGCTGACCTTGTGCTTAGTGAGTCACCACCTGGCCCCTGACCTTGGCTTTGAATTTCCCAACACCCAGAGGACCTTGGGGAGTGCAGAACGCGGCACATAGCATGCAATAAACGTGGTATGAATGAAGTGGATTAGAGCAGGAGAGACAGAATGGAGTCAGCAGGAATCAAGTCGGGCTCTCGTCCTGAAGCTCACTGAACAGCATGGAGTTCAGGTCTAGATCGCCTCTGCTCACAACCCAGCCCTCAGTCTGTGCTAACAGACCCAGGGCCGGGAGGGGCGGCAGCCCTCCAGCCTCAGGTGCCCGGTCCACCTCGACCCTACAGGGATGGTCCCTGATGAGGCCGGACAGACCCACCACCTGCCCCGAATAACACGTGGCGCCCCCGGTGACCCCCTCAGTGAAGGCCCCTCCGTGAAGGTGGCCTCTCAAGGCCGCCCAGAAGCTGGCCCGAGGCCAGAGGCAAGGGTGCGGGCCACCCCCGTCAAAGGTCGAGCAGCCACTGGCAGGCAGCAGGGCAGGGAGCTCCCTTGAGGCCAGTCAGAGGCGGGCCAAGGCGAGGGGCTGCTTCCAAGCACTGGTGGCCTTGCAGGGTCAGAGATTAAGAGGCGGCGCCTAGAGCCCGGGTCCTGAGATGCAGGTGTGTGCACCCCCAGGCGCTGCCCCTGCAGTCATACCGTTTCCAGAAGGTGGGCAAGAAGCCGGAGCTCACGCTCGTCTGGGAGCCTGAGGACGCGGAGCAGGGGCCGGCGCAGCAGGTCAGACCCGGGGGTGGGGCAGCTTTTCCGGAGCGCCACTGGGTCCCCGTCCACCCCACTCTTGGCGAGCCCCCTCCGGCCTCCTGGGCGCGCTCCCCGGGCCTCCCCTCCTGGGCTCCCGGCTGCGATTTCCGGCTCTACCCAGCGAGGCCGGCAGCGGCTCCCTGTCACCACTCCTTGGGCCTAGCCTCCTGGCAGCACCTTCCTTCCCCGGAATCACCCACCCTGGGGAGAGGCAGCGGCCTCTGCCTACCTCCCTAAAGCAGGGCCCTTAACTTCGGGTGTCCTTTTGAGAATCTGATGAACACCGTAGACCTCCGACCCAAGGAAACAGCTTTTTACCTACGACACGCTTCAAAGAGCAGACCCGGACCCCAGTGGTTTCTCCCTGGCGCTGAGCGGCCCCAGCAGGCATTGCCCACAGCAGCGCGTGCCTCCTCTGCTTCGCACCGGGACCCCACGGCCTCAGCCCTGAACAAGCTCCGCTTACAGATGAGCCAGTGGAGGCCTAGGGAGGCAGAGCGAGGGGCCCCGGGGCCCGGCTGGGTGGGCAGCCCCCTGGGCCGCCCCCTCACCGGCACCCGCGTCCCCTGCTGGGCTCTGCTCTGCCTCAGGTCGTCAGCATCTTCAGCCTGGTGGAGGTGGTGCTGCGGGCAGAGGCCACGGCCCTCAAGTACAGCGCCATCCTGAAGCGACCCGGCACCGAGGGCCTCCTAGACTGGCAGGACAAGCAGGGCGGCGGGGACCTCGCGGAGGAACAGGACTGAAGCCGCCAGCCGGCCCACCCCTCCCCCACTCCCGTTAGGAATAGGAACTTCGGGCACCAACGGGGATTCTTAATTTGGTTTTTAACAACTCAGGGTTTTGTTTTTATTTTTTCATTCTATTTTATTTTTGCAGCTTGGTTTTCAAACTGGAGGGGGAGGGTGGGGTTGGATGGAAGGCTGCGGGCTGGCCGGTGCTCAGCAGCGCAGAGCTAGACCTGGTCCTCCTGGGAGGCCAGCGCCCCTTCTGCCAGGTTACCCACTGCCCTCCCGTGCCCAGAAAACCAGGGGTTTTCAGTAAATCAGAGTCATGGAATAAACTCAAGTGTGAGTGCTGCCTGGTGTGTGGGGCACCGGGGTGGCCAGGGTAGTGGGGTGCCCCTTGGACCCAGGACGGGGGACCTGGCCCGGGCTCCACCCGTCACAGCTGAGCTGGGGTTACCACCCTTGGGAGCCTTTCCGGCAGTTCCAGGATGATTCACAGAGCTGGCCGCGTGGCAGATTGATGCCAGCGCCTCATTCTGGCTGATTAGAAACGGAATTAGTATGCAAGGCGGCAGGCTCACCCGTCACCACGCCGCATGTAGCTGTGTCCATCCCCACCCCAGCACTTCCTCTCTGCCGGCTGCCGCCCCCCGTGGCCCCAGGACGGGGGCTTGGGCCCTGTGCCGCCCACCCCCACTTACAAGGCCGGAGCTCTGGGTGGCCCTGTCCACCTTCCTTAGTGGGGGCCAGCACCCCAGCATCTCCTGTCCCGATCCTGTGCCCTGGCAGCAGCAAGGGAACCTGGGGGCAGAGCGAGGCCTGGCCCTGCCCGAGGGGAGGGGCCCCCAGACCGGCCTTCCTGACCAGAGAGGGGCAGGTGTGCTCCTGGTGGCCCTGGCCTGGCCCAGTCGACTGCCTGCTATCTGCCTGAGCACCAAGTGATCCTTGGGGACCCAGGGGCAGAGGTGGGAGGCCATCGCACTCGGCTCTCTCCCCGGCTGGTTTGACCTAAGCCTGTGCTTCTAGTTTCCCCAGCAGACTAGAGAAACACAGGTTGGCTTCCCCAGGAGCCGCCAGAAACTAGGGTTAAAACCCCATGGGGACCAAGGTCCCAGTTCCACCAGGCTGATTCCTGGGGTGTTGGTATTAACAAGCTCACTTGATCTGATTTCAGTGAATTTTCTTCAAAGGAAACTTCAGTGGAGCACCTTGTAAGAGGGCTTCGCCATGGCTGGAGTGGTGACGGGGCCTGGCTGCCTTGGTCTCGGCCACCGGCCGGCCGTGGCTCACATCCCCCCAGCACTGGGCCGGGTGCCAGAGGGGGACAAAAGAGACATCACTGTGCCCGCCCTGAGTTCCCTTCTCTCCTCTTCCAGCACCTTGACCAGCTTTCGGTCTGTCCATCCTGCCACCCCCAAGACATCCCAGAGGCCACCGTTCCCTCTCTGCTCCTGCCCCAGAGCCTTCTAGAACCAGCTATCTGGAAGGGAAATGGTGAGGGTCCAGTGGTTTGGTATTTGGATGAAGAGGTTTCTGGGTGCTTCTGCAGCCTGGGCAGCCAGGCATCCCGGCCCTGCCCTCATCCTCTTACCTGCCCGCCCCTGGAGGAGCAGAGCCCCTCTCTCCTCGCGCTGTCCCCCAGGGCCTCCCGTGGAGCCTGGGAGCTGAGGGCAGAGCAGAGCCCCGCGGAGGGGCGCCCTCAGGATGGTGTTGGGCCAGCGTGCTGGGCCCTCTCTCGGGCAGCATGGACGCAGGCTGGACACCCTTCCTCACGGCCCCAGCGCCCCAGACTGTGGTAAATCGTAGCCAGCTTGGTCAGCAGGGAAGACCGTTGCTGCCTGGACTTGCTGGGGAAGCAGAGGCTGGCCTCGCCCTGATGGCCCTAGAGCTGGGGGACGCATAGCAGCCCCGGCACCTCCACCCCATTTGACAGAAGGAGGAACTGCACCCAGAAAGGAGGTAGGTCTCTGGCCAAAGTGACACAGCCAGACTCTGCCCAGCCAGGTCCAGGGTTCAGGCATTTGCCCTCCCCCAAACGCCCTGCCTGTGGGCTCAGAGCAAATGGCCCAGCGCTCTACCCCACAACGTCAGCTGCGTCCTTCATCTGCATCTACTCACTCAGCAGGTGTCCTTGACACCACCCACGCGCAGGGCACTGGCCTGCACACGTCCATGGTCCAATGAGGGAGACAGCCCCCTATGGCCCCTCGCTCGGGACTGTTGATAAAGGGGGTGATGAGACCCAAATCTCGTCAAAAAGGAAGCCGTGGTAGTTCCTCCAGCTGTCCCAGAGCACCTGCACGTGTCCTCAAGGAGCCGCCTCCGGTCGCCATGGGGGAGGGAGACGTAGATGCAAATGATGTCACTGCAGGACAAGGTTCTAGCGAAGTTCAGAGGCTGGGGTGTGTGTTCCCAGCCGTGAAGGGTGGGTGCTCAGAAGAAGAAAGTGCGCGCAGCCGGCCCACGTGGGCGAAGAAACTGAGGTTCGGAGATCCCTGACATGAGCCGTGAAGGGTGGAGGTCACTAGGATCAGAGGGTGCCCAGAGGACGGGCAGGGAGGTGCTGGCGAGGTAGGAACGGGGTAGATCCCCACTGACCCTTATGGCAGCCAGAGAGCGCGCCCTGTGTGCTGTGGGCCATCAGAGCCCCGGGAGGCTTCTCATCAGGGCCGTGAGGCGATATGACCTTTGTCCTTCACTCATTTATCAACAGCAGTGAGTGCCTTTGATGTGCCGTGTCCTCTGGGAGCTTATGGTCAGGAGGGGAAGTCGCCTTTCTAGTGTGGCGGGTGGTGGGGACGGTGTTGATGGCAGCGGGGGAAGAGCAGTGCTGAGGAGGGGGCGTAGGTGGCAGAGACGTCCAGGAACCGCCCGGGGCTACTTGTGGGCACGGCCCCAAGGCAGGAGTGGGCTTGGTCGGTGAACGGGGCCAAAGGGCCTCTGGGGTTGTTTTCCCAGGGGCCCTGTCTCTTTATGGGACCTGCTCCCCAGCTTCTAGCCCATCCCTCCCACCTGCGTGGGTCCCCAGGAGCCACCATTCTGTACCACGACATCTCTGATGGGACCCGGGGTGGGCACCTGGCCCATTCTTTCCTGGGGTCTATCCTAACTAAAATTGGGAGAGGGTGTCACTGTCTCCCCAGGATGGTAGTCTGCAAGACATAGAAGCTCATGTTTCCGAAAGTCACCGTGAAGGAAACAGCGTACACCAGGAGGAAGGGAAGCGGCCTCAGAGAAGGGAGACGGAGCGCCTCGGAGGCACCGGGTTTCCCGCAGCCCAGGAGACCCAGAGGCACCTCCGTGTGGTGGGCTTTTCTGCCTTGTGGTAGTTCACGTACCATGAGGAGCCTTTCCATCAATTCCCTTCCCCCTAAAGCTACTTCACACTTGGTTTCTTTCCTTTGCAACCAAGATAGGAGTCTTCCTGAAGCCTCAGGATGTTACCAAAGGGATCTTGGAGACCCTCCCCCAGCAATCAGCAAAGCCCATCTACTGACATTGGTTGTGGTAAAGTGTTTTTCAGGTGCCAACCAAGGAGAAAGGGCAACTCATGCTCAAAAGACCCAAGCTCCCTGATGGCTTTCAGGGAAGGGGTTTTAAAGGCAGCAATATAGGGTGAGGGTTTGGAGGTACATGAGCAGATTGTGGACTTTCTTCTGATTGGTTGGTGGTCCGGGTGCTATTTCGGGAATCTTAAGCATCAACCTTCTGGTTCCAGCCAGTCTGGGGTCTAAGTGCCTGTGGTCAGTATGTAGTTACCATCCTCCACCTGGGTGGGAGGGTCTTCATTCCTGCAGAACACCTCAAAGATTTGTGTCAGATTGTTATGTATAATCCTTGAGAAGGAACTAGACGTCCTGTGACTCTATTGTCTAAGCTATTCTTACTTTTCTTGCTGGAGGGCTTTCCTCTGTTTCTGCATTCCCTCACTTCTCTAATTAGTAACCACTTGTGTCTGTTCTTTGGAACTCAGGGAAGGCCTAGAAGACTTTATTCCTACAAACAAGAGATGGGGGACACAGCGGGGCTTTTGTACCCAGAAAGGCCTCGTGGGTCCTGCTCAGTTTCAGTTCCCCCTTTTCTTTGATCCTCCTCAATCCTGAGGGGAACAGGGACAGGACGAGAAAGGGAATAAAGTTTTGGATAGAGACGTTCATCATAAACTCGGCAGCGGAACTCAGTTTTAGGGGGACTTGGTTTCAAGGACCCTACCTGTTCTGGCCCCTTGTCCTGTCCAGCCACCCCGACTAAAGTGTCCCAGAGTAAACACAAGGTGTTCCCTTCAAGCCCTGCCCAAATTGCAAGTTTGTGATCAAAGAAAGGATTGTTGTTTAAGTTTGTTTGGGGATGGTTCATTACACAACCATAAAATGCAGAATATCAACAAGAATATAGCAATAAATATAGCTGAAAAATGAAGAAGTATGTGATTTAGAAACAATGGTAAATATCAAAATTAAAATCTAAGAGGGGGAAAATGGTTGCCTCGGAGATGGGAAACTGCAGTGAGGGAGACAGGAACCTGCTGTTTTGTTTTATTGTAACAAACCTTATGGATCTATTTGGTACTTTAAACTACATTAATGTATAACTTGGATAAAAATCAAAACTAAAAACAAAATTTTTTTCCCTTTTTCTCTTTCTTTTTGCTTAGCAGGAGTGGATCTACAATTGGTTTAAAAGGCTTCTTGTGCACTCAGCAATGGGTGTATCAAACAGTCCATTATTCCAGCAACTAAGATAAAATTCCTGCTGACACGACCTGATATTCCCACTCAGCTAAAACGCTGCCTAAGGTTTTTTACTTAAAGACTCGGGTAACAGTCTTGGGGGTGACGAGTCCCGGTTGCCTCAGTGGAGCCCCTAAGGGGCCTTGTTTATTCTGTGTCTGAGCCCAGGTTTGGGCGTCCAGGGTGAGGTCCCAGCCAGGCAGGAAGCAGCCTGCAGGTGAGGCTGCCGGCCCAGCTGTGGCGGCTCCGCAGAAGAGCTGAGCCTCAGGCCCTTCCTGGAGGAGTTCCTGGGTCTGAATCCCGGATTCCAGGGTTATTTGGAGTTGGGGGGTGTGGGTTAGGTGTTGAAGCAGATTAAAGATTTGAGGCCTGGTGAATGGAAGGAGGAAGATGCCTTTCACAACAGAGAAGGCTCTGGAGATGGAGGAGGGTGTCTTCAGCACCTGCACATAACTTAGTATGGCAGGATAATCTCTTTGAACCTTGTCTTTTTATGGGTTTTTGTGGTTTGGGGATTTTTAATATGTAGGAAACCACTTTAGGGGGGAAATACATTTAAATATTTCACTTTTTAAAGTTATTATTTATTTATTTATTTGGCCACACCATGCAGCATGTGGGATCTTAGTTTCCCGACCAGGGATCATACCTGTGCCCCCTGAAGTGGAAGTGCTGAGTCTTAACCACTGGACCGCCAGGGCAGTGCCTTAAAAAGTTATCTTACTTAACCAGGTTCATGAATTGCATTGATTCTTCAACGTTCTTAAATTGTACCTTGCTCAGTTCTGGAAAGCCGTCAGCCAAATACTGAAAAAGCAACAGCAACAAGTGCAAAATAGAACATGAAAGAGAAACTCTCCTTTAGCACATTTTACCTTAATACATTTTCAAACGACACAAGGTACTGTTGGAATAAAATCGTCCTC
The DNA here is from genome assembly GCF_937001465.1 of Orcinus orca. Classification (NCBI taxonomy): domain Eukaryota; kingdom Metazoa; phylum Chordata; class Mammalia; order Artiodactyla; family Delphinidae; genus Orcinus; species Orcinus orca. The sequence goes on from NC_064565.1 coordinate 113,258,027, forward strand.
CTCGTTCTTATGATACAAAATAAACGTGAAATTATTTTCACTCCTGAGTTACAGGAGGCTCTTGACTTTTTTGTTTTTTTTCTGGCTGCACCTCGCAGCTTGTGGGATCTTAGTTCCTCGACCAGGGATTCCAACTACTGGACCACCAGGGAATTCCCTGGGAAGCTCTTGACTTTCTTAGGCTTTCATTTCCACACATTACATATTGATGCCCAAACCACCTTTCGGCCTGGGAGTTGTCTTTCATATGCAACAGCTACTACCATACTACCACCCCAGGACAGAGCAGAGGCCTGGCCTCTGCCAGCTGCCTGGCTGAGCCTCCCTTCTGCCCAGGGCTCTGGTGTACCCCAGCCTCTGACAGGCTGAGCCAGAGCTCAGTACTGCATACGGGGCTCCACAGTCATTGAGAGTCCTCCCCGGGAACTGTGTGAGAGCGGGGGCTGGACTGTCTCTTGCCTTGGTGGTAGAGCGGCCCCCTTTCCTCTCCCCACCCCAGGTACCTGACCCAAGTTCCCCTGTGGAAGGGAAGTGCCTGGATGTCCCCCCTGGTAGCTGGAATGGGTCAGAGGGAAGCAGTCTACACGGACCTTGATTAGGAAATACTGTAAAATATTTGTTTTCTGGAAATGAGCTGCTTTAATATTTGACCATTTGTTTGGCTTTCAAACACTCAGCTTGCAAACATGCCTTAAGGATATTAAGTCCTGCCTTAAGGTTAGGGTTTCAGCCCTACCCCACCTCCAGAATTGCCTCTGCACCAGGCCCCATGCTAACAGCCCTGTGACACAGGTACTATTATTTTTCCCATTTTGCAGATGAAGGAATCAAGACTTGAAGAGGTTAGGTACCGGAGAATACCCATAATAAGTGGTGGAAATTGAATGAGCCCAGGCCCAAAATCTACCGATTTCTTTCAGTCAACATTTCTCAAAGCTAAAGCTTTTCATATATCACCTTTTTTTTTCCCCCACCCTACATAGCTTGCGGGATCTTAGTTCCCTGACCAGGGATCAAACCTGGGCCCCGGCAGTGAAAGTGCCAAGTCCTAACCCCTGGACCACCAGGGGATTCCTCGTGTATCACCTTAATGAGTGTTTGCCATGGCCACAAGCTTACTTGTACTGAGGCAGGAGATAGATGGGCTCCAGGCTAGGCATTTACAAATGGCCTCCTGTTTACATTTCTTGAGGTGAGAAAAAGATGGGCTTCAGGCCGGACACTTGCAACTAGCTTCCTGTTTGCATTTCCTGAGACAGGAGATAGGTGGGCTCCAGGTTAGATATTTACAACCAGCCTCCTGTTTGCACTTTGAAATAGAAATAAGAACAGAAACAGGGTAAATAGCCTGCTTTGTCTCCTGTGGACACTTTGAGATACAGTTGTGGCAGGAACAGAGAGGGGCTAAACCCTATTTGAGTAAAGGTCAAGAGGTCATATATTTCCCATCCTTGGGGCAAGGGAGACATTGCACACGCGCAGAAACGCTCCTTGGGCAGAAAGGAGGGGGCACCACCCCATAATATGGGATGCCAAGGCCGTCCCATAGGCCTCTGGGCTGGAATCCATCTTGGGAAAAAGTTGCACATGAGTGTTGGGGAGTGTCCCAGCGCAGGTCAGGTGTGGAAAAGAAACCAGATAATTGGCCAAAGGTAAACATAGACCTGGAAGAACTGCCCTGTATAAATGACTTAACCGCCTCCTTCCTGCGCTCCTGTTAGGGAGGACGCCCACACCCTTGCCCTCCGGGTGTGCATCTCTGCCTTGCTTCTGTCTTAACAAACTGTTTCTCTGTATGCTCTCCCACTCGTTGTGCTGTTGTGCTGTGTCTCTAATAATAAACTTTGTACCTGTTTTTTACAGTTTTGGCCTCCTTGAGAAATGCATTTTGCACTGGGGGCAAGGGCCAGGGAAAATTTGCCTCTAGCCTCTAGCCCTATGCTGGCCTAGCGGCTAGGATTCCTGGATTTCATCCAGGCTACCCAGGTTCAATTCCTGAGCAGGGAACTAAGATCTCACTTCAAGCCACCACTCACTGCTGCCTCTCCAAGATCAGTACTATTGTTTTGTTTTATTTATTTATTTATTTATTTATTTTTGGCTGCGTTGGGTCTTCGTTACTGCACGCGGGCTTTCTCTAGTTGCGGTGAGTGGGGGCTACTCTTCGTGCGGTGCGCAGGCTTCTCATTGCAGTGGCTTCTCTTGTTGTGGAGCACGGGCTCTAGGTGCGCAGGCTCAGTACTTGTGGCTCACTGGCTTAGTTCCTCTGTGGCATGTGGGATCTTCCCGGACCAGGGCTCAAACCCGTGTCGGCTGCATTGGCAGGCGGATTCTTAACCACTCTGCAACCAGGGAAGCCCAGCAGGCGGATTCTTAACCACTGCGCCACCAGGGAAGCCCCAGTACTATTGTTTATTTAATTTTTTTAATACATTTTTTCTTTTTTTTTCATTGAAGTATAGTTGATTTACAATGTTGTGTTAGGTTCAGGTGTAAAGCAAAGTGATTCAGTTATATATATGTATTACATTACATTTTACATAAATATATGTATATATTCTTTTCAGATTCATTTTCCTTATAGGTTATTATAAGATATTGAATATAGTTCCCTGTGCTATACAGTAAGTCCTTGTTGTTATCTATTTTATATATAGTAGTGTATATGCCTTAGTCCCAAACTCCTAATTTATCCCTCCCCTCACTTTCCCCTCTGGTAACTGTAAGTTCATTTTCTACGTCTGTGAATCTATTGTTCTTTTGTAAGTAAATTCATTTGTATCTTTTTTTAGATTCTACATATAAGTGATATCATATGATATTTGTCTTTGTCTGACTTACTTCACTTAGTATGATAATCTCTAGGTCCATCCATGTTGCTGCAAATGGCATTATTTCATTCTTTTTTACGGCTGAGTAATATTCCATCGTATATATGTACCACATCTTCTTTATCCATTCATTTGTTGATGGATATTTAGGTTGCTTCCATGTCTTGGCTATTGTAAATAATGCTGCTATGAACACTGGGGTGTTGGGACTTCCCTGGTGACACAGTGGTTAAGAGTCCACCTGCCAATGCAGAGGACACGGGTTCAAGCCCTGGTCCGGGAAGATCCCACATGCCACAGAGCAACTAAGCCCATGGCCACAACTACCGAGCCTGCACTCTAGAGTCTGCGAGCCACAACTACTGAGCCTGTGTGCCACAACTACTGAAACCCGCATGTTACAACTACTGAAGCCTGTGCTCTGCAACAAGAGAAGCCACTGCAATGAGAAGCCCGCGCAACACAATGAAGAGTGGCCCCCGCTCACCGCAACTAGAGAAAGATGAAGCAACGAAGACCCAACGCAGCCAAACAAAAATAAAAATAAAATACATATATATATAATTCTGTCTTCTAAAAATAAAATAAAATCACCACCACCCAAATCAGGAAATGGAATGTGGCCTTCGTCCTCCCCACCCCATCCCATGCCCTTTCTCCTACACAACCTATCCTTTCCTTCCCCACCAAAGGGAACCACTGAATTTTCTGAAAATCATTTTCTTATTCTGATTTTATCTGCAATATGGTTTAGTTTTGACTTGTCAATTTAAAGAAAAAAATAACCAAAGAGTTATGAGTTTAGTGTTACTCAAGGACATTACTGAGGACTGTAGCCTGGGAAACAGTGTCTCAGATTGCTCTGAGGAACTGCTCTGCAGAGGTGGAGGAGGTGCCAATATATATATAATGATTTTTTTGGCTATGAAAAAACATAGTCAAGCACACATCTCAGTAAAAGAGTAGTGCTGACCAGGAAGAACAGATATCTCAATGATTTTAGTGCTTTTCTATGTATGGGTTTTTGGAATTATTCCTGAGGTATGCATCTCAACTGTCTAGGGACTCATTTATCCAAAGCACAGAATGCCTCATCCTGTTTTTTCCATCATGAACTCCCCTCAGGGCACACTGTTGGTGGGGGCAGTGGGTTTCAGTTTAACCTTTGGTATAACTGGATGGTGAAGGACACTCTGTTCCTTTTTTTTTTTTTTTTTTTTGTTACAGTCTACCCCCTTTTTGGTCATAAGTTCAACCAAGGTTTGAGGGGCATTTCATGACCAATTTGTCCCATGGTTCTAGGAAGTGTCATTCCTAGGTCAAGTGAGGATTCCATTGGTAGGCCATTCATGTGCTATGTCTGGATTAGACCCTGTTAATAACCTAAAACTTCTCTGGATCATCTATCTTACTAGTCTATTATGATCCAGGAAATGTTTCTCCCTTGTTGCTTCTTCCCATATCTAGAGTTATACTACTACAATTAATTTTCTAGAGAGCTACATATGTGACTAATTATCTCAAGGCATTTAGTCATCAGAGAACTGGTTCTCCATCAGGTAATACAAGAAACAAGAATCATAAAATGGGCAAGATATAAGTAATATAGCTAGCTAGTACCATTAGCAAGGTCATAGTACAGCAGCTAGAGAGAGAAGAAGGAAGGATTTACTACTTGCAGCAACTAGGGAGAACACCGGCGATCTTCCCAAAGCAGTTTCTTCCGGAAAAGCAAAAGTGGGGAATTTTTAAGCTAAAGGTACATGTGTGTTCATGCAGGGGGCTTGGGCAGTGGACAGAGTTCAAGCTTCAGTTGATTGAAGTCATGAGGGTCAGAAAAGGCAACATTGTCATCCCTTAGGTTCCTGTTTATCTGGTGGTTGAGCACCCTACGGGGGAGGGTTTAAATTCTGCAAAACAGCTCAAGACAGTTAGGCTAATTCCTACCATTGAAATAGAACTGGGAGTCTTTACACCTGATTCATTATCTTTGCAATTGTTACTTCTCTTGTCTGATAAGTTCGCCCTTAAGACCATTATTTCTGAGACCTGTTCAAGGGAACACGTTGTGGCCAGCCTTAGATCACAAAACGGCTTAGGCCAGAAAATGGCTTCCTTATGTCAAGAAAGTCTTTCCAGTTCTCTTTCTCCAGGGACTTCTACCCAATCTGGTTACACCATCCACAGGTAGAGACATAGCTGTAACATACCTATGACAAACAGATAACCAGAGATCTCATAGCTTCATTTTAAAACTTAGTCATGAACCAGGTATTACACTATAAAACTTACTAGTTTATAAATACCAGTTGGAATAAGTTACCTGCTCAAGTGGCTAAGGCTTTTTACTATTTGCAGAAAACATTTTAAGATTTGTGTTCATCCTTGACAAATCCTTAAAGAGGCTGTGAATTAGATTTTAGATGAGAGAGCCTTTCCAGCAGTTTGAGTTTTAAGACTTCTTTTCCCTTTTTTCTCCTTTGGTTTCAGGTTCTACCTGATAGAGTTAACTGGGCTCAGTCTCAGGCCATTATGGGCTGCATTTACATTTCTGATTTGTAGAGATTTGTAAGACAAGGACAGTTGCTTTTCATTCCCAAAGGAACTGGGTTGCCACCTAAATGATATCAAAAGATTGATTTGTCCAACTACATTTTCTTTAATTTGCTCCTTTATATCAGTTAGAATATTTCCAACTAAACTGGAAATCAAAAGATTTCTATAGGGGCTTCCCTGATGGCGCAGTGGTTAAGAATCCGCCTGCCAATTCAGGGGACACAGGTTCGAGCCCTGGTCCGGGAAGATCCCACATGCCGTGGAGCATCGAAGCCCGTGCACCACAACTACTGAGCCTGCACTCTAGAGCCCGCGAGCCACAACTACTGAAGCCCGTGCGCCTAGAGCCCGTGCTCTGCAACAAGAGAAACCACCGCAATGAGAAGCCCATGCACCACAACAAAGAGTAGCCCCCGCTCACTGCAACTAGAGAAAGCCCGCATGCAGTGACAAACACCCAACGCAGCCAAAAACAAATAAGTAAAGTAAATAATTAAAAAAAAAAGATTTCTATATTCTAGATCTTTAGGATTCAATGTACCATGCTTTGAAAAGTTTGTGCAAGGCATTCAACAAAGGCCCTCTTTCAGGTCTGGACTTCTGGTCAAAGTCAGACCAATTCACCCTAGGGGCAAAAAAAAGTCTCCATCATTGCTTTTATTAGCCCCCAGTTTTTACCTCATACTGTATGGGCTCAAGTAATCCTAGTGATTTTCTTAAGTATTTTGAATTAACATTGCCTAAGAGGCAGATGTATATGCCCTGTCTTTTTTATAAATTTATTTATTTATTTATTTTTGGCAGCGTTGGGTTTTCGCTGCTGCGCACGGGCTTTCTCTAGTTGCGGCGAGCGGGGGCTACTCTTCTTTGCGGTGCGTGGGCTTCTCATTGCAGTGGCTCCTTTTGTTGCGGAGCACGGGCTCTAGAGCGCAGGCTCAGTAGTTGTGGCGCACGGGCTTCGTTGCTCCGTGGCATGTGGGATCTTCCCGGACCAGGGCTCGAACCCGTGTCCCCTGCATTGGCAGGCGGATTCTTAACCACTGTGCCACCAGGGAAGCCTTGCCCTGTCTATTTCCCAATGAGAGGAAGCATTTCCCAATGAGACGTATGTCTATCCCCACAGTACAATCAGGAAAAGGAGAAGTAGCCATCTTACATAAAGCTTATTCAGATACACCACTTTTATACAAATTTTTATCTCCCAAACAAGTCCACATTATTTACCCCAAGTAGAAAAATTTTAAAGGCTAGAAGAAAAATATTACACTTGAGATACCTGACCAGCAATCACTTGGGGCAACAGTTAGGCCAATTAATCAAGTCCAAGACTGACAAAAGGGGTCCCTTGGCTCGACCCCTCACTGGGGACCCCAAAGCCTTTTTTATGAGAATGGATAAAATAGCAGGGTGGCAGGGATAAAAAGGAAGGTTTCTGGGGCTCCTTGCAAAACAGAGACTTGTTAATGGAGTCCTAACGGAGGCTAAGGTTTAGGGTATAAGAGTTGATGGAATTGAGATGTGCTCTACTGGATGCCTTCTTTCGTGATTTGCATCTTTCATTCAGCGCTGTTGGTGAGAAGCAGTGAATCTGTTGCATGCAGCAAAAGCCTCATCACTTCCATTGCCGTCTAGTATTCCACGTATGACGATGCTGTAATTTTTTCCTGCCGATGCTATTTCCAACTTCTGGCTGCTTATTAAATGGTGCTACTTTAAATGTGTTGGCACATACCTCCTGGGGCACATGTGCCACGGATTCTCCAGGACATTTACCCAGAGTAGAACTACCTCCGTCATGGGACAGGCATGTCCTCATGTCACTGGAGAAGGCTTGTGTCTGCAGTGGACTCGGTTCCGTCTCCTCTTCTTCTCCAAGGCTCGCAGAGTTGGGCTTTTTGGTCTTTACCAGCCTGGGGTCTGTGATACCACCATGTGGTTTATGCTGCATCACTTGAACGCCTTTCCAATGTCTCCCTGTATGAGAAACCTGTCCAGTAGGGGCTGGAAAGGCAGCTAAGGCAGAGGCAGATGGGAGAGTGGCTGACAGAGCAAGGACAGCTGCAGAAGAGGGATTGGGGGAGGGGCTTTCTGAGAGGCACTGTTCAGAGGGAGCCAGCAAGGAGGGCAGGGACCAAGGAGAGGGCAGATTCTGAGGGCCAAGAACGGTGTCACACCATGTCCCAAAGTGCCTCTGCCACCTTCCTCTGCCAGTGACTCCCGACCTGCCTCTGCCCCAGCTCCCCCTCCTCCAGTGCCACCCCCTCCAGCAGCATCTTGGAGGCCGACCTCCTCAGCCCAGCATCCCCTCCTCTCTTTCCACCCTCTTCTAGCCCCTGAAGCACAGCCCAGCACCAATCCTGCGACCTCGTCTTGGAACTTACATCCAGACTTCTCTTCCGCCCAGATTCCATGGGAACCCACTTACCAGCTTGACTTCCTGCCCCTCTCCCAAGGGCGCCAGACACTCTGGTCAGGGGAGGCCCCTGGGCCCCAGCCCGTAAGGTCCACACTCTTCCTACTAACCAGCCCAGGGGACCTCAATTCTTCCCCGGGACGGTGTCCAGGAGCATGAGTGGGTTGAGGCATCCCGCACCCCCCTAGACAGGAGGCCCCACACCGGTTGGGTCTGCGGGGGCTCATCTGGGCCTCCAGGTCGCTGCTCAAGAGACTTTAAACTGAACCAAGTTGTCTCCTTTGAAGAACATGCAGCCGCCGAGCTGGTTTTTGTCTCTGAGACCCTCTCTGGCCAGCCTCTCTCAGAGAGCCCCACAGAGCCTCTGAGACCTCAGCCCCACCTCCTGACCTGTTTCCAAGGCAAGTATCATGAGTTCTCTCTACTAACGGTTGCCTCTGGGGCCTTCCTTTCAGCTTTGCCACGTCCCTCCAACCCCAAATGCCAAAACTGCTGCTGACCCTTCTGCAGGTGGAGAGATTCCCAGCACGAGGGCGAGCGTGATCCCTGGGGTTCCCGGATGAACCCCGATGTGCGCCCTCCAGCTCTGCTGAGTCCAGAACACATCTCTGCAGACACTTCCCCCGTGTGACCCTTGGGTGCCCTGGGGTTCGTGCTGTCTCTGGTTCCTTCCACAGGCCTCCCAGGACTGGCCCTTCCCGAGGCTGTTCTCCAGTCACTCGCATCTGCCCCTCGGGAAGGGCAGAGCCAGGTTCTGAAGCACGCAAACCGTAGCCACAAAGAAAGGCGGCTTCCCCTCCCCCAATGCCAGTGCCTTCACCTTCCATGTGACCTCTGAGAACTCTGGGCGGCTGACTTCCACAGGACTCCTAAGGAGCCTGTGACCCAGGGGCCGCGACCTTGCTGCTCTCAGCTGAGCGCTCCTTTCTGAGCCATCAGTCGCTCCGGGGCTGTGATGCGCCTAATTGCTTTGTGAGCAATGCTGGCCTCCCTATGACCAACTTTCCTGATGGCCCTTGCCTCAGGCATGCTGGGAGGAGGGATGGGTGGCCTCAGAAACGCATGGGCAGGCCTGTCCAGAGGCGAAGACCTCATCAGGAATCCCACACCAGCCAGGCGCTGCCACTCTGGCTGGACTAGGCTGAGATGACGTTCCCCAGCCCCAGGGCGCCCCACGCGCCCTCCTACCTCCCTGCCGGATGCCCAGGTGGCCTCAGGAGGCTCGACACCTCCCTGATTCCATGTGGCCCCCAAAGAAAAGAAGGCAAGATAAAACTTGCGTTGGCTTCCCGCACCCCAGCACGAGCGGGGCCGCCCACACCAGCTCTACCGCATTGGCGGGAGGCGGAAGTGAGAGCTGGGGACGAGGGCCCAGGGAGAGGCGGCCTCCATTTCCCCAAGGTGCTGGGGGGGAGGTGTGGCCTACTGATGATCAACAGCCTTTCTGTTCCCAGCTGCCGCCCTGCTCTCCCGAGTGGAAGGACTGTCACTACAACTCCAGGGGACGTCGTGAGACTGGGAGGGCAGGAGGCAGGCAGAAGGCATCCCCCATGGCTCGGCTGGTGCTGCAGTGGGCTCGGCATCACACCCCCCTGCCGCCCGCTGCCGGCAGTGCCTGCAGGGTCCGCCATGCTGGGGGCTGGGACACAGCCCGGAGAGCCGAGGGTGGTAAGTGGGGACAACGGTGGAGGGTGCTGGGGCTCTAGATGGGGCCCCACAGGACAAGGCCTTCCTTCCCAGAGAACAGAGAGACCAGGACAAACATCCCCCAGAGAGCAGGCATCCCCTGGCCCGAGGTATCCGTAACCCCAGAGTGCAGGACTGGAGGTGTCATCTCTTACTCCAGAGCAGAAAGCTCCGCTGCCTGCTGCCTTGTCATCCCTGGGCCCCAGGGGACAGTGTGTAAGAGCATCTCATCACAGGTGACTCAGGCCCAGAGGAGGGAGGCAGGGTGCCCTGGTGGGAACATGGACAAACATCCTTTGTTTACTGCAAGAGACACGGGGTTTGTATTTGGTCTCCGGTCCTGCCCAGGCACAGGACAAAATGCACACGAAACCAAGAGGGCTCATAGCTGATGATCACTTAATCTCATCATAAGAAAAGCATTAAAGGAAACTTTATACTCCACACCTATCAGCATGGCTAAAATTAAAAACAGTGCCAACACCAAATGGTGGTGTGAATGCAGAGAAACTGGATCCCTCATGCATTGCTGGTGGGAATGCAAAGTGGTGCGACCACTCTGCAGAACAATTAGGCAGGTCATTTCGGTTGGGGGGCCGCAGGGGAATGTGCTTTCTTAAACAAACAAACAAAAACACTAGACATGCAACAACGCTGTGACCCAGCATTTGCACTCCTGGGCACGCATCCCAGAGAAATGGAATGAAATGAAATGTTCACGCAAAAACCTGTCCTAGGAGATTCGTGGCCGCTTTATTCATAACAGCCAAACCTGGAATCAGCCTAGAGGTCCTTGCACATGAGAATGGTTAAACACGCTGCGGGGTCCACTCACCCCGGACACTGCTCAGTGGCACAAAGGAGTCAACAGCTGACCCTTGCTCGGGTGAATCTCCAGGGAATTAGGCTGAGTGAAAAAGACCAGTCCCAAAGATTGTATGGGGCCTCCCTGGTGGTGCAGTGGTTGAGAGTCCACCTGCCGATGCAGGGGACACGGGTTCGTGCCCTGGTCTGGGAAGATCCCACATGCTGCGGAGCGGCTGGGCCCGTGAGCCATGGCCGCTGAGCCTGCGCATCCGGAGCCTGTGCTCCGCAACGGGAGAGGCCACAGCGGTGAGAGGCCTGCATACCGCAAAAAAAAAAAAGAAAAAAAAGATTGTATGATTCCACTCATGTAACTTATTTGAAATGACAGGATTTTAGAAATACGGGACAGGGATTAGGGACAGAGGGTGGGGTGGCTATAAAGGAGCAGGTGGGGTTGGAGCTGCTCAGCACCTTGACTGTGCTGGTGTTTACATGAACCCACGCATGTGATAAGATGGTACAGAACCTACACAATCACAAGTGTGCACGTGTAAAATGGGGGAATCTGAAGAGAAATGTGAAAATCTGTGAATTATAACACTGGAGAAGATTGGACAAAGCGTACAAGGGATCTCTATTATTTCCTAGAACCACAAGTGAATCTACAGTTATGTCAAAAATTCAAATTAAAAAAGGGGACTGGGAATTCACTGGACTAAAGATTAATCTTGGAGTAACAAAACTTTAACCTACGGCCTGGTCAAAGGAACCGATTCATTAATTAAGGGCCTGCCCAGGCGTTAGTCTCTCCTGACCTGTAGCCAAGAATTTTCCAAGCACAAGACTATGCAGGGGACAGAGGCAGCTATGGAGGCAACTCGCAGAGGCCAGGAAGGATGCCCCCTAACCTGGTGTGTCCTCTGAGAGCTAGAGTTTCACCTGGGTCAGCGTGGTGAGCGGGTGGAAGAGCAGGTCAAGGGAGGAGGAGAGGGCTTCCCCGGTGGCGCAGTGGTTGAGAATCCGCCTGCCAATGCAGGGGACACGGGTTCGAGCCCTGGTCCGGGAAGATCCCACGTGCCGCGGAGCAACTAAGCCCATGCGCCACAACTACTGAGCCCGTGAGCCACAACTACTGAAGCCTGCTCACCTAGAGCCTGTACTCCGCAAGGAGAAGCCCACGCACCGCAGTGAAGAGTAGCCCCCGCTCGGCGCAACTAGAGAAAGCCCGTGCGCGGCAATGAAGACCCAACACAGCCAAAAATAAGTAAATCAAGTAAATAAATTTAAAAAAAAAAAAAAAAAAAGGAGGAGGAGCCCAGAAGTTCTGCCTGAGGGGAGGGCACACTGGGGAGTGGGGCTGGGCAGGGGGATGCTGGGGGCCAGGGCACTTTGACTCAGGGGGTGAGGTGGCTGCGTGGGGAGGGGCTACTGCGGTCCACGGGGGTGGGTGGGGCTGGGAGGTACACGTTGTTTTCTTTGAAAAAAATTTCCTAATTGTGGTAAAAGACACGACATAAAAGTTCCCATCTTGACCACTTTTAAGTGTCGAGGTCAGTAGTGTTAATCTATTCACATTGTCGGCCACAGGTCTCCAGAACTTTGTCATCTCGCAAACCTGAAAGTCTGCATCCGTTACACAAGCCCCCTCCTCCCAGCTCCTGGCAGCCGCCATCCAACTTTCTATTTCTATGCGTCTGACAACTTGAGACACCTAGTGAAGTGGAATCACACAGTGTTTGTCTTTGGGGGATGGGTTTGCTTCACCGCGCATCATGTCCTCAAGGTTCATCCATGTTGTAGCAGGTGTCAGACTTCCCTTCCTCTTTAAGGCTGAATAATATTCCACTGTAGCTGTATCATGCTTTCTTCATCCACTCATCTGCTGGTGGACACTTGCCTGCACCTCTTGGCGACTGTGAGGGCTGCTGCTACAAACGTGGGTGACAAATACCTCTTCTAGATCCTGCTTTCAGTCCTTTGGGATATATACCCAGAAGTGGGATTGCCGGATTGGAGGAATGTTTTGAACCCAGCCTGGGGCAACTGAAACCTCTTAGCTCCTTATCAGAAGCTACGCCTGTGAGTGTGCCTTGCCTGTGGGGAGAACAGACTCACCCCTGGCTTCCATACCTGTCCAAGGGAGCAGAGGTCAACTTCAGGTACAGGGCACTAGTCCCACCCCTGCCAGCCCTTTACAGGCACCTTCCACACACACACACCCGCGCACACACACACACACACACACGCACACGCACACACACACACACACACACACACACACACACACACACGACAACGCTGGCCCAGCCTAGCCCTCAGTAATTGGAGACACACACAAGGCCCCCACTCTGCTGTCACCCAGCTGCACCCTTTTCCACAGCAGGAGAACTTTAGGCCCAGGTTCCAGGGCCCCTCCTCTCCCGCCACCAGCCCCGTGCCCGCCCCACCTGCCCAGGCCAAGACTGGTGAGAAGCTGAGTGGGTGGCAGGGCAGCCAGACCACCCCACATGTCTCTGTGCCTCAGGGCATCAGGAAGGCCAACCTCGGCCCCTGGCCTTGGCTGTGTGCCTCCAATCGCATCTCCCTCAGCACCCAGGGCCAAACCAGGCCATGCTGACTTTCAGAAACTACTGACACACGAGGTGAATGAAGGAGAGATGGTTCTCCCACAGGACTTGGTGAGCAGAGAGATGGGAGTGGCCCCCATCAGGCCCTTGCAGATGTTCCTCAGGCAAAGGGCCTCTGCCCCCTAATCCCCACCCCAGCCTGAAGAGCCAGCTGGGGACCATCCTGTGAGAGAAGGACCTGCTTCCATCAGGACCCCCGTGCACTCAGCCACACCCCTCCACTTCCCTCTGGCAACTTGGCTTAAAGTCATAGGTCAGGACCAGGGACAGGGTGTGGCCGCCTCGGGCACTGGGCGGGACACAGAGCCTTTTACAGCCGGGATAAAGTCCTCCCTGATTTAAGCCCAAGCAGCTTGTACTGAAGCTGATACCCTGGTGTCCCAGCCTCGCCCGAGAGCCACGTCCCCAGCGTCCCAGCCTTGACGCCCTCCGCCATCGCACAGGCATGCAGGGGGCCTGGGTACCGCTGCTGCTAGGCCTGCAGCTCTCCCTTGGCTTCCGCCCAGGTAATGAGGCGCCTCCCAGACGCCCCCCGACACAGGGGGCTCCCCGAGGCTGACCTGAGTCCACTCTCCCCTTGGCCAGTTGAAGAGGAAAACCCAGACTTTTGGAACCTCCAGGCAGCCCAGGCCCTGGATGTTGCTAAGAAGCTGCAGCCCATCCAGACGGCTGCCAAGAATCTCATTCTCTTCCTGGGGGATGGTGAGTGCGCTAGGCCTGTCCATCCCGGCGCCCCGCAGCCCCGGGACCCTCGGCTGCCGGCAGACACAGCGTGGCCCTGGGCACTCAGGCCTGACACAAGGTGTACCTACAGGGATGGGGGTGCCCACGGTGACAGCCACTCGGATCCTAAAGGGGCAGATGAATGGCAAACTGGGAGCGGAGACGCCCCTGGCCATGGACCAGTTCCCGTACGTGGCTCTGTCCAAGGTAAGGGCTGAGTGGCCTCAGGGTGCTCTACACCAGAGGGGTGGGCGTGGGGCTAGGGAGCATGGCAGGAGGAAGGTCCCAGGAGGGCTGGGGCTGAGGTAGGGCCTGGGTACAGTGAGCATGGGCCCCAGGGCCTGGGTCAGGATCTGGGTGTACACCCACGAGCAGAGCTGAAAGCATCTCTGCCCTCAGACATACAACGTGGACAGACAGGTGCCAGACAGCGCAGGCACGGCCACCGCCTACCTGTGCGGGGTCAAGGCCAACATGAAGACCATTGGTGTAAGTGCAGCTGCCCGGTACAACCAGTGCAGCACGGTACCTGGCAATGAGGTCACATCTGTGATGAGCCGGGCCAAGAAAGCAGGTAGGCTTGGGGCCAGCTTCGCCGGTAGGGACAGGCTCAGAGACCTCAGTGGCCCATCCTGACCTCTGCCACCCCCAGGGAAGTCAGTGGGAGTGGTGACCACTACGAGGGTGCAGCATGCGTCGCCAGCTGGCACCTATGCACACACGGTGAACCGTAACTGGTATTCAGACACGGACATGCCTGCCCAGGCGAAGAAGGAGGGCTGCCAGGACATCGCCATGCAGCTCGTCTACAACATGGACATAGATGTGAGACGTGAGGGGCAAGGGGCGGGGCTGGGCGGGGGGCGGGTCCCACGCCCGCCACAATCCCAGGCCACCCACAGACCTGGCTGGGACGCTAGGGGCTGTCTGAGGAGGGAGCAAAGGGCCAGCCGGGCCCCGAACCCACTTACCCTAATCCCTGGCCCCAGGTGATCCTGGGTGGAGGCCGAAAGTACATGTTTCCTGAGGGGACCCCAGACCCTGAATACCCAGGCAACACCAGTGAGAGCGGAATCCGGAAGGACCAGAGGAACCTGGTGCAGGAGTGGCAGGCCAAGCAGCAGGTGATGGGGGCTCGTGGGTGCAGGGGGTACAGCAGGGCAGGGGCTGCAGGGTGTCGGGCTATGGGCTGAGGCCTGGTCCTGCCCCTCCCAGGGTACCCAGTACGTGTGGAACCGCACCGCGCTCATTCAGGCATCTAAGGACCCCAATGTAACACACCTCATGGGTAATGACCCCACCCCACTGTCCTCTCCCGGGATGGCTGCCTTTGGTCCTCCTTGCACCCTAACTTGCCGGTCACTACTGGTCCCCTTTCCCACAGGCCTCTTTGAGCCAGCAGACATGAAGTATGAGTTCCAGCGAGACCACGCCAAGGACCCATCCCTGCAGGAGATGACGGAAGTAGCCCTGCGTGTGCTGAGCAGGAATCCCCGTGGCTTCTACCTCTTCGTGGAGGGTGAGTGGCAGCCCCTGATGAGCAGAGGAAGGAAGGGGGCAGTCAGGGCAGATTCGGCAGCTTATACGTGACCTTCTTGCAGGAGGCCGCATTGACCACGGTCACCACGAAGGCATAGCTTACAGGGCGCTGACCGAGGCGGTCATGTTCGACAATGCCATTGCCAAGGCCAGCCAGCTCACTAGTGAAGCAGACACGCTGATCCTCGTCACCGCCGACCACTCCCATGTTTTCTCTTTCGGCGGCTACACACTGCGCGGAAGCTCCGTTTTCGGTAAGCCCAGGGAGCGGCGCGGGCGCTTTTCCGGAAGTTACATGGCAGACATTGCTCTGAGCCAGTTTCCTCATCCGCCAAGTCGGGTAGTAAGAGCAACTGCCCTGCACGGCTCCGGCGAGGAGTGAGCCAGTGAACAGGCCGGACGTGGCCGGGCCCAGCACACAGGAGGCGCATGGAAGGCTGGGGCCAGCGTGCTCACCAGACCCCCTCCTCCCTGCACGGCTCCGGCGAGGAGTGAGCCAGTGAACAGGCCGGAAGTGGCCGGGCTCAGCACACAGGAGGCGCATGGAAGTCACCGGACCCCCTCCTCCCTGCAGGGCTGGGTTTTGACAAGGCCGCTGACGGCAAGTCCTACACCTCCATCCTCTATGGCAACGGCCCGGGGTACGTGCTTGCCGGAGCCTCAAGGCCCGACGTCAACGAGACCGAAAGCAGTGAGTGCAGAGGGGGCTGCGTTGGGGGCGGGACCCGGGCCGGGAACTCACGGGAGGGGTCCCGCCTCCCCGCATGCCCTGAACTCCCACCCTCCGGTCAGGCGACCCCGCGTACCGGCAGCAGGCGGCCGTGCCCCTGAGGAGCGAGACCCACGGCGGCGAGGACGTGGCGGTGTTCGCGCGCGGCCCGCAGGCGCACCTGGTGCACGGCGTGCAGGAGCAGACCTTCGTGGCGCACGTCATGGCCTTCGCTGCCTGCGTGGAGCCCTACACCACCTACTGCCACCTGCAGCCCCCCGGCGGCCCCGCCGACGCCGCGCACCAGGCCGCCTGCCCGCCCTTGCTGGCGCTGCTGGTCTCGGCGCTGCTGCCGGTGCTGCTGGCGACTGGCCCGCACTGACCCACACCCGCCCCGGGCCTCAGGGGCTCCTGTTCCCGCGCAAGAGCCGCTAGCCCAGGCCACACCCGAGCTGCCACCTCGGAGTCCCCACCACAGCGTCCCATCCTGGCCACCGCCCCCGCGTCCCCCACCCGGCCCTCCGCCAGCCCCCCGCCCTTCACGGGCCCGGGCCACCCTGGAGGCTGAGGCCCTGATTTTCCTGTGACACCTATAGTCCTCCTCCCTGCCCCCAAGCTCGGTGGCCTAAGATTCTGTGCTGTGCAGCTGGGACCCCAGGAAAGGCGGGGGCTTGGACCACGCAGTCTCTACTTGGCACCCGTAGCCCTGCCTGCGGACCAGGCAGGCACTCTCCCAGAGCTGTCCCTAGGCCCGCCTAGAACCCACGCCTCGCCTTTCCTGGAGACCCGAGGACTTAGGGGCCCCTGCGGAGGCGTGGCTTCCTGTCCTCCTGGAACCCACCCTGTAGGCACCTTGCTGGCCAAGGAGGCTGCTGGGACCAGGACAGCCAGGGGGCCCTCGACACAAAGTCCTCAGCCGCCCCTCCTGGGAACCCAGCGGTACCATTAGAAAGGAGACGGCGACCCAGGAAGGAGGCTTGTCCCACGTCACTCAGCTACCGTGATGGTGCCCCCCCCCCACCCGCCCCGGTGCCCATTCCAGGCTGGGAGAGCCAAGGAGCAGCGGGGGAGCTATGGGTTCCGGGAGGGACAAAGCAATTGTCAAATAAACTGTTATACAGTGTGATGCCCGGAGTGATATGTTCTAGGCAGAAAACTCCTTAGCAAGTGGGGGCAGAGTGTGTGTCTGTGTGAGGGGTGCGGGGTGATTCACATCAGCAGTCAGGGAGGGGCTGCCTGAGGAGCTGACGGCTGAACAAGGACCAAAGGAAGTGAGGGCTGGAGCGATGCAGAAGGACAGCGGTGCAGGGGCCCTCAGGCAGCAGCGGCAGGCGCCGGTGAGGCCAGAGGCAGGATCAGAGTTGGAGGGAGTGGGGCAGGTAAAGAAGGTAGAAGCTGAGGGGACAGGAGGGATGGGGGCGGGGTGCAGAGGGGGAGGAGTCTGCACTTTACCCAGAGTGTGGGCTGTGATTGGAAGGCTTTGAGCAGGGGCATAACAGGACCTGACTCTTAGAAAATAGCCTGCTGGCTCCTGAGGGGAGAAGAGGCTGTTCTGTTGCTTTTGTTGTTGTTGCAGGTTGTGAGGCAGAGGTGGGAGCTGGGAAACCAGAGAGGAAGTGCAGACTCGTAACATTTCTGACCTCTGCCTGAGAACATGCCTGAGCACCCTCTCCAGTATGACTACACTCATTGAGTATCTATCCCCAAAGGGAACATTTCAGAGAATTTTATAAAGGTGAGGACAGCCATATTTTCTGATAAATTTTATAAAATTACAAATTTCTTTGTACATTTACAAAGTTGCAAGAAAGCATTTTGCTCTCACTAGAAATGTTAATATGACAGTATGCTCCTCTATTTACTAAAATTTTGATTTAACGCTGTAAAACATCAATTTGAAGGCCAGGCTCTCAGGGCAGTTTACTTCAACTCTGGGTTTTAGTGGCTGTCACGAAGCTGTGGAGCTGAATGGAAGAAGGTGGTTTATGTTTCATAGGTGGGTTCAAAACCCAAGGAGACTCTACATTTTCAAACTACAGGTTTAAAAACAGATTATTCTGGAATTAGTGATCATGGCTGCACAACTTCGGGTATTCGAAAAAACCGCTGTATTGTGCGCTTTAAAAGGGTGAATTTTATGGTATGTAAATTAAACCTAAATTACAACCGGTTTCTGTTTCCAAGTTTTTAAAAACTGTGCAGGTACGAGGGGTCTTATCAGTCAAAGAGTGTTGGACACAAAATCATGCGTCCATGGAAACATTCTCAAGCATCAGTTCTAACATCTTTATCTTGAAGGGGCAGGTGCAGAGAAAGTGTGTTTATTTTTTTCAAGCTTTTTATTGGGTGCTTAAAACTGATAGCTGTTGATAAAAGAAATGTTCACATATTGAGGTCTGGGGAAGTCATTCTGGCTTATACATGAGTTAACTTGAATTTTATGCTTACTAGAACAGCCTGCCTGTGGCGTATCAAACGTACATTGTACATCTACTTTAATTACTAAGAAAAGGACACATTGACCAGGCATAAAGAACGTCCAAGTTAAAAATTAAATTCCTCCCTTCTTGAGATGCCAGCGTTGGTCCTCCTTCCATGATAAGACTCCCTTCCCAGGTGCCAAGGCCATACTGACGCTCTGTGTGTGCGCTGATCCAGTTGTTTTGAAACCTTGAAGGAATGTATCCCTGACTTGTTTGATGTTCTCTGTTCTGACAGGATGTAAAGCTGTGCTGAAATCCATGCTTCTCTGGAACCGTTTCTCAGAGTAATCTGGAGGCTGTCTTCCAGTCCTCAGTTTGGCTCAAATAAAGCTCTTTACAATTCCTATTATGGACTGTTTATTTTGGTCCACATGCTTGTCACCTGGAAAAATACCAGCACATTGGTCTTTAAGAAGGAAAGGAAGTTAGGAAGAAAGAGGGCAGGAGGACCGACGACAGCTCTCAATACCTTGCCATAAACATGGCTCGTTCTGTGGGGTTGATCTGGGATGTTTTCATGGTCACACCCAACCTCATCACCAAGTATCTGTCATAAAGCTTCTCCTCTACTCGGACAATCTTGGTTTCTGAAAGTTAACAGCACTGATGGCTCCTGCAGCATTTTATGTGCCCTCAGGTTTTCTAGTTTTTCCCTGCCGTGGTTGACCATGGATGGGCCAGTGAGTGAGTTTTGCAGGTTCTGCTGCCACTGCAGGTTTTATCATCTAATATCCTTTAAAATCAGATCCGTTCGGAGCAGCTGTTCCACCAGGTGCACTTACGTTGTTTCCGCACATGACACTGTTTTTATTAA
This sequence comes from Orcinus orca, assembly GCF_937001465.1. Lineage (NCBI taxonomy): Eukaryota > Metazoa > Chordata > Mammalia > Artiodactyla > Delphinidae > Orcinus > Orcinus orca. Next base: position 113,277,215 of record NC_064565.1, read on the forward strand.
ACAAAGTATGAAATGTTGGAAATATATCTTCCCTGCCATATCTTTCTAGTGGCTCACACAGAAAAAAAAGTGGTTTGTGTATTTGATTATCGGAATGGAATCCAGCAAATACCTTAAGCTGCGACGTGTAGAAACATCTGTACTTTCAGCCAGCTAACTGTATAGCAAACCTCCCACACTGGGTAATTTGCTCTAACATTTTTTGCTTCAGTCTAGAGCAGTGTTTTCTCTACATCTTCCAAAGGTATTTGCTGGCAAAGAAATGCCTTTCAGTCTGTCGACAGATCATTTTCTGTTCATCGTTTCTGCCATTGTTACTACAGCAGAAAGAATAAATGTTTACCCTGGTGGTAGGTGTTTTTTGTCTTATGCTATCATTGCTTAGGGAAATATCAAAAATCACGTCACTTTAAACATCACTGGGAAAAAACTGCGGGGTTTGTCTTCATGTTCTGAAAGCTTAGTTGCTCACCAGGGGAGTTTCCTGCTGTTATCGACGAAGACCTCAAGGCGCCCAGAGTAGCTTCTCCGCGATGATGGATGTGAGGGTGCTTCAAACAGTTTGGTTCTTTTTTTTTTTTTTTAACTTTCAAATTTTATATTTATTTCAGCATATAAATACAAGAATGTTTTAATATATTGAAATAAAAAAGAAACCAAGCATATCCCTGACTGGTCACACCTGGCTTACAGCACTGAAGGGTAGCAGGATATGCCATCCCCAAACAGTTTGGTTTTGTTTCATGTTTTATATTTGGGGCTGACTTCTTGTCAGGTCTGTACCGTGGGTGAGGAGGAGCGTGTGTCGGGAGTGTCACAGCTGCCACTTCTGTGGTTGCTCACCTGCTGTAGATGACGGGTGTTATCTGCAGTTTCTTTACAGGATTTTTTGGTAAGCCACTTGATTGGGAGGGTTCGTTTGTTAAAACCTAGATCATATAATCCATAAATCTACTTAACTAGACACACTCAATTCTACTAGGTCGCAATCCACCGGAAGTGAGCAAATGAGGAGGGGACACTGTGTCAGCCCCCCGCCCCCCTGCAGGGCCCACATTCTCTTCCCCAGGACACCTGAGAACCATGCTGGAGGGTGGGTGCCTGGTCGAAACCGCTGTTGATGAAAAATTAATCAATAGTGATCTAAAGAAGAAATAGAGAATTTTATTTGAGCCAACTGAGGATTACAACCCGGGACAGAGTCTTTCAGAAACCTCTGAGGACTGTTCATACACATTTTTGAGATAAAGGATCGTATGTTAAACTCACACACCAGGGTTTTACACAAAGTTGACCTAAGATACATGATCCAGACGAGCACATACAAAGTGAGCGACAGGTCACCATGACCCCTCACGGGATTGGGAAAGAAATGTAGTCTTGTACGGAGTTGCATTGCCGGTGTCAGAAAAGATAAAAAACAACACCGATCTTCACGATAGAGCAGGCGTTCGCACCTCTGAGAAGGCCAGCTTCATGTATAATGCAGGTGCGCGCTGCACGTTAGGGGGGGCCCAATACGGGCAGGGAGTGTGTTATGCTTAAATTGTCTTCTCCTGCCCCCAAACATAAAGTTTATTCCATCAGGATGAAGACAGCAGCATGGAGCTAGACATTAAATAGGGACAGTGCCGACTGCCCAGGGATGTGGCAAAGCTGCCAATGAGATAAAGCCTGGGAGACCCCAGCACACACTAGCCCTCTGGAAGGCCCAGCGTCCCGTCACCCAACCCCCTGAGACTCCGACGGGAGGCCAGGCGTGCTTGGGCCCCGGACAGGACTCTTAGGCCAAACTCCCGTGACCATAGGTGCATCACTCCCTGCAGAGTTCATACTGGGCCCTCGGGGGTGCTCCAGGTTCAGTCCCAGCCAGACCTGCAGCCCCACCCACCCCCAGCTCCTGGAGCCCCTGTGACCCCCTGTCCCATGCTGGGCACCGAGCCCAGCATGGCTCTGGTGGCTACCCAGGATGCTTCATGATGGGTAAAAACAGGCGCGCTGCCTTGAAGCCTCTCGGGAGGCCTCCGATGGGATGCCAGATGTACCCTCCTCCTGACCTTGGGGCTGACATGACCATCTGAGGCTGTTACCCACCCCCTGCTTCCAGAAGCAGGTCTCCCCACCTGGTCAGCATCTGCATGGCAGGCTCTTGCCCCTTCGGCGATGCCCTCCCCAATCCCACCTCCAGTGGCAGGGGGAGGGGGCCCAGAGACCTGCAGGAAGCTGTGCAGCGTTTTAAATTGCACCCTCTGATCCAAGGTGGCCCCAGGGCCTGCTTGCTCCAGCTGAGCAGAGCTCTAGGGTTCTTCACTCCGGACACACACACCAAGCCACAGCCCAGGGTCCTCTGACCCGACCCTGCCGCCAGGGATGCCAAGCCTGCACCGCCGTGCTTGGCACTGTGCCTGGGGACCAGCTGTGTGTCTCTGGAGCTGACCCTCAGGAAGGAAACAGCCGCCCCGCTGTCCCAGATGATGAGGCCGCCGTCCTCCCTCAGTATGGGGGTGTCCAGGTCCCGTGCCCTGTTCTGGCCCTTTCTTTGCTCACCAGACTTGCACGTTCCTCATTATCAGCCAGCAGGGCACCCCCTCCTCTCCCAGCCCGGCCTGGGCTCCTTGGGTGACAGGGAAGTAGCCGCCTGCAGACCTCGCCAGTCAGCAGTGCCCGCGATGCTTTGGTCCCGCAGAAAGGTAAGAGGGTTTTTTATTATCATTTATGCAAAGTAGACAAGGAGAGATGCAGCTTCACAGCACCGTGTACCAGCAGCTGGGGGACTCTGAGCTGCCTGAGCCCAGTGAATCAGCCCGAGCCGCTGCCAGAGGCTCCCAGGTCCCGGCGCAGCTGAGGTCGCGGAGGCAGGTGCCGCCTCTTTCCCCTCTGTCCCGGTGAGCTCCTGCTGGATGGCAGCCTGGCTGGCAGGGGCCCTCGAAGGGCTGGAGCTGAGGGATGAACGGCGCATGCCCTACAGGGGGCACCCCCCCCACCCTGTGCGGTAAGGCAAGCAGGGCAGGGAGGAGGCCTGGATGGGGCGGGCCTTTGTTTAGGACAGCAGACCACAAGGCAGAGGGCGAACTCAGCCAGAGACAGGGGGCAAAATGAGCGACACCCCCACACCGGTGGGAGGGACCATGACCAGTGGAACCTGCAGCTCAAAGGTGGGCTGTAAGCGAGTGAGGGCTGAGAACACCACCCGGGCCAACAAGGAGCCCCCAGATGAGCCACAAGCCATGTCCTGTGAACAGCACTGGGGACAAAGGCTAGTGTCGGGCCTGGAGGGGAAACTGTCTGCAGGGTCGGGAGCCTGGGGTCCCCTTTGACCTCACGGGGCAGGGATCCCACCAGGACACCAGGGCTGGAGGCCAGCTTACCTGAGGGCTCTGAGGGAAAGGCCAGGCCAGGGTGCAACGTAGGATCCCAGCCCCTGGCGGTTTGTGAGGCCAGGACGGTGGCTCTGCTCTCCTGCTCGGCCTCAGGGTGAAGCACACACAGTTGAGGTCCCGCTCAGCAACTACCATCCAAATTTGGGATCTCCTCCAGGAAAAGGGAGGCTATAGAGCGAGGACTTCTTTGGGGAGGATGGGCTGAGTTTCATATCGTTCTGAAACCTTCAATAATCCTAGGAAGGAGTTATAAATAACGTGCCGGAGGCCTGCATTTTTCTGGAAAATGTTCCCAAGGACTGGCTCTCGTGGTCACCTGCTGTGCAGTGACAGATACCCTAGAGGCTGCCTGGCTCCAAGGTGGAAAGGGTCTCAGTTTCTCCAGAAGTCCCCTGGGACCCCTGCAGGCTGGGGTGGTGACAGGTGTCTGTGTCGCCTCGCAAGGGAAGCAGGAAGGGGAAATGCCCTTGAAACAAAAATGGATTCTAAGGGGTGGAGGTGGCAGAATTCACATCCATAAGAAACGACCCCTCCTCTCAGTCTCTCCTGGGACGTGGGGTGGAGAGGGGAGGCATGACTGCCAAGGTCCCGCTCAGTGAGTACCACCCAAACTCGAGTCCAAGCTCCTACACGGGCTGTGGAGACGGGGAGGAAGCTGGGCTCTCATGCTCTGCCGCTGCCCTGTCCTGTCCTGTCTGCTACGGGGTGGCCCAAGGGGCAGCCTCTGGACAGGCCTGGAGCTGGCAGGGGGGACGGGACATTGCTCTTTTTACTAAATCCAGGGAAAGGGGGTTCCTCAAGCCAGTTTAGGGGAGGGGTGAGGTGCCCTGAGGGGAGAGAAAGAGGCAGTGAAAGGGGCCCCACAGGAAGCAGACCTGCAGTGCTGTCTCTGACTCCACCTGCCCCCTGGGGAGGGAAGGAGTCAGGGTGCTGCCCAGCATGGGGGGTACGGGGGGTGGGGTGGGAAGGAGGAGGAGCCCAAGCCCCCTGAGAACCCACCCCAGAGGTATTTGCTCATGGACGACCCTGGAGTTCCCAGCATACCTGGAGCGAGGGCTCAAGCCATTTAAAAATACTGCGTCTAGGGCTCCTCGCAAGCCGGGCTCCCCAGGGCGCTGGGCACCTGGGTCAGCACAGAAGCAGCCACGCGGGGGGCAGGAACTTGAGTCTGGGCCCCACTGAACTGGTTAGAAAGGCTTGCGGGACAGGGCTGCTCGGTGACACACTGATGGTACCGAGGACTCTGTGGGGCTCTCACTGCGGAGGCAGCAGCTATGCAGTCCTGGGGGCAGAGGAGCTCAAACGCATCCACCACAGGCGGGCCCCCCCTCAGACACACCCCGGGTCTGCCGGCGATGCTTCTGGGGTCCAGACAGGGTGAGAGGGAGGATCACTCGCCAGGGTCACCCAGCAGTGACCCCCAGGCTCAAGGCTCGGGCTCAAAGCCGTGGATGGCAGAACCATGAGCCCCGTGCACGAGGGCTCACAAGTGGAAGCTCAGGTGCTGCTGTAAACCATCCCCGAGCTCCTTTCCTTCCCCGCTGTTACGCGCTTAGTTGAAGAGTGCTTTCTGTCATCCCAATAAGCTCCGCTCAGAGGATGACTGCTGCGCGGTGAGCCACCCCCGGGGATGGATGGAGTCAGCCCTGCAACGACCTGCCCTGAGGCTGCTTCTAGCGTCACTGCGCACCGGAAGGGCCTTCACCACTGCACTCACGACCCCTCACCCACACAAGGGAAACTGAGTCCACGTGGGCAGCTGTGCTGAGCCGGGTCAAGTCCTCACCTCAGCAGCGTCACAGTCAGCGGACCCTCAGCTCGGCTGCAAGTACAGGGCCTGGGAGACAACGAAATGGCCAGCGTCTACGCTATATGCTCGGTTTCCTAACAGAACCTGTTGAGAGGGGATGCTGAGTGCAGTATGGGCACCCGGAGCTCCAGAGGACCCGGCAACCAAGACGCGCCCATCAGCTGCCACGAGCAGTGTGACCCTGCACAGGGCATGGGACTCCCCTGAGCTCCCTGTCTGTAAGAGGCGCTGTCTGTCCTCTGTCCAGCCTCACTGCAGTGAGGATGCTCTCAGGTTCTGTCTGGAAAAGCATTCTGGGAACCAGTGGGTGACACACATGTCGCCACCGTGCCCTGCAGGGCCACCCCCTGGTTCCGGGTTCCTTGGCTGTCTGAACTTCGTGGGCCCTAAGGGCCGGGACCCTGTCCTTGGTGTGCCCTTGGCTTGCGTTCCCTCTGACCGGCTGGTCTCCCTCCGTCCTCCCCAAAGATGCGAGGAGCCCTGCAGCCCCGGGTAGCAGTGACATCACCACCATGAGCCCAGCAGGAATCCATCAGGCGGAGGGGTCTCTGGTGGCCTCACAGCCTGTCATCCGCAACACTGCCGGAAGGGTGGGTGGTCCCCGGCTGGGACACACGCTGGGCATCAGGCCCCGGGCCAGCAGCTGAGGCCCCCAGGCTTCCCAGCTTCCAGCTCGGGACAGTCTCGAGGCCAGGAACCCCATGTCCTATCCCAGGGGCCCACATGCCCGACCCCACTGGCCCCCTCCGCTGGGCACAGACGGAAGGGGGAGGAACTTGGCCCCAGGGGTACCTGGGCTTCGCTGCACTTCCTGCTGGAGTCTCACACTACAGGTCCCCCAACCCCAAGGCCTCCCCTAGGCTGGCAGGGAGACGGGAGGGATCAGTCTTGGGTGGAGCTGGGCAAAGCAGGGAGCCGGGCCGGGGACCAGAGGGCTGGGCCTGATGACTATGATTCCAGCCAGGATCCCAGGCCAGAGGGAGGGGGTGAGGGACTGCATGCAGGAAGTCCCCGACCAGAAGGTGGGCGGCAGGTCGAGACAGGGAGCTAGACTGTCTTTCTGCCCTCACTGCCCAAAGGACATGGTATGTATGTGCCCAGCCCAGGGGGAAAGAGGCTTCAGGAGGAAACCAAGGAAGATCCATAAACACAGCACCTCTCGGGAGCCCTGAGCACAAGGGCCCCACCGCCCCCCCGACAGGCAGCTCTGAGCAGGGCTCTGCGCCCTGGACTGATTAGCGCAGCCTCTCCCGTGGTGTCCTTCTTCCCTCCTGCCTCTTCTCTGCGGAGCCCCACCCTCCGCTGTGGCCCGATCAGTGTGGCAGGTGCGTTTTCTGTCCCCACACCCTCAGGTTGGTGCGTCCAAGGCGCAGGTAACAGGGACTTTTTAAACATCACTCAAGGCTGAGAGGCAGACAGACATTATCTGAGCATAAAGATGGGAGCTGGACCGGCAAGAGGTTCACCCCTGCAGCGGGAGATGGGGACAGGCCACACCTACCGGGCACTGCTCAGGGAGTGGCTGATTTCTCGAGGCCACCCCTGAAGTAAGAGAAACAGACTGGAGCAGGTAGGGCCGGCAGCCTCAGCCCTGCAGACGCCTGGGATCCCCCAGTGGGGCTCCTCCCTCCCACTGCCCTCCCGCCCAAGATAGAGCAGCACTTCTCCTCCCCTCCCACCCTGGGCCATGCCCGCAGCCCCCCTCGGCACCCTGCCCCCACCACTCCTCCCCTTCTCTCTTCTCTCTGGAGGGGACGCCTGGAGGCCACGCATCACCGGCCCCCTTTCTCCAAGAAGCTTAGCAAAGGCTTAGCCTGGGGTGATGACTGGCTAGGGGACACTGCAGAGACTCCTGCAGGGCGGAGGGGGGACCACTCTGCACAATCAGGAGAAGTTAAGTCCCAGCGTCAGGCTGGGGTGTAGGCCACTGGGCTTGGTGTTCTGGCCCCCATGAGACGGGTCCAGGGGCACCCTCAGGACCGTGCAGGGGCCTCGGCAGGACTTTGGTGGAGGGCGGCGTGGGTGCTTGGTGGGAAAGACAAGAGCTGGGGAGGAGGGACAGAGGCAGCCAAGCCGAGGCCACCAGGAGGGGACGGAAAGGTCTTCTCTAGGGTCTCATTCTGTTAAGCGCCTGAGCCTCCCCCGGGAGTTCATCGAGTCCCACCTGCTCGGGGGCCCCTGAGGAGGCGGAGGCAAGAGGAGAGCAGCTTTATTGACCTGACTTAGCAGCGAGAACACAGCGAAGGCGGGGCCTGTACAATCCAGCCTGGGCGGGGGTCTGGCTCCCAAGAGCCTAGTCTGGGGACCTTAGCATCTCTCCCCCAGGCCCTCCTGGAGCCCAACTTCATCCCTGTTCTGGGTTCCTCCTGAAGTGAGGGACAGTGACTGGGTGCTGGGTCCTGGGGGGGCTGGGGAGGCGGATGGCACCCAGAGTGGACCAGAGCCGGGTCCATGCCTGCCCCGGCCGCCAGCGAGAGGCAGTCCGTGCAGGGAAGTGGGCGCGTGCAGGTGGGCAGCCAGGCTCACCACACGGAGCACTTGTGGGCAGGGTTCATGGGCGAGTCCTTGGGGCAATGGAAGGCCCGGCCGAACTCCTCGAACTGGGACACGCTGCCCAGCACCCTGGGGCAGGGGAGAGACCCACAGAGTGTGTGGCACAGGCCACCGTACCCCAGCTGTCCCTTCCCACCCCGACCCGCTCCCAGCGCAGACACAGGAGGGGGCGAGGCCCAGGCAGGCAGGTGGGGGTTCCCACCCCGACCCGCTCCCAGCGCAGACACAGGAGGGGGCGAGGCCCAGGCAGGCAGGTGGGGGTTCCCACCCCGACCCACTCCCAGCGCAGACACAGGAGGGGGCGAGGCCCAGGCAGGCAGGTGGGGGTTCCCACCCCGACCCGCTCCCAGCGCAGACACAGGAGGGGGCGAGGCCCAGGCAGGCAGGTGGGGTACCTGTAGTGCTCAGGCGCGTGCTTGTCGGTCAGCACCTGCAGGTAGATGGACTGCGACCGCCGCTTGATGCACCAGTTCTGGGCCAGGACGGGGGCGGCGGGGAGGAGCGGGGACGTCAGGCCGGGCGTCCACTGACGAAGCCCTGCACGCTAGGCCTCGATCCCCCACCAGAACCCACAGGGCTCTCGGAGGGGTGGCTGATGGGAGATGGGCTGGAAGCCGTGCCCCCTCCCCCCTCCCCTACGGGCCCCGCCCGCACACCTGGGCAAAGGCGATGAAGAAGAGCTGATTGTGCGTGTACTTGAGCCGGTGCAGCGGGTGCTCGGGGCCGTGCTCGCGCACCCACTTCTGATAAGCCTGGGGGCGCAGAGCATGGAGCTGCGGTGCCCACAACGGGGCCACCTGGCACCCTCCACTCAGTCAGGCCCTCACCCGCCCCAGCTCTGTGCACCACCCACCCTGCTGAGCCCCCCGGACCCCTGCCTTCTTCCCTCCCCAGAAGGCTAACCCCAGGCAGGTGCCACCCCCTCCAGGCAGCCCTCTTTGCTCTCCTGGAAGGTGGGGGGCCTAGGATTCCTGCTTCCAGTGGACCCTGTGCCCAGCACAGCACATCCCCTCCAAGACCAGAGCTCAACAGGATGGGGAAGGAGGGATGACTAGGTCTCTAGCCCAGTCCCCAGTGCCCCCCACCACTCCTCCCTCAGGGATCGAGGGCCAGGCAGGGGCAGCTCACATAGTAGGCGAGCTTGAGGCCGCCCATGTCCGCAATGTTCTCTCCAAGTGTGTGCTTCCCGTTCACCTGGCGAGAAGGGAAGAGGTTGGAGGCTGCCCAAGGCCCTCTGGTCTCCTTCGGGCCTTGCCTCTCTGGGCCCTGCCTCCACCCACCTGCCCTTTCCCAGAGGGTTTGGGTAGGACTCCCCCACTTTGTGCCCCACGTGCGTGAGTCTGTGTGAACTCATTCTCTCGCCCAAGTCAGTGTGCACGCAGACCCTGGCGGGTGTGCACGGAGCTCGGCGCTGGGTTTGTTCAGGCACGTGAGCGTGCATGGAGGTGTGCACGTTCCTAGTCTGCGCTGGCCAGGCCTGAGGGGCCCGGAGGCAGCGAGGGGGCCTCACCCGCTGGTTGTAGACGGTGAAGTTGTCGTAGAGGTGGACGATGCACTCGGCCTTGCGCAGGAAGCGGCTGTGGGAGTCCTCTGTCCACCAGTGCAGCAGGTTGCCCGAGCGGTCATACTGGCCCCCTGTGGGCAGCGGGTGGGGGCGGGCCGAGACTGGCCTTCACCGCAGAGCCCGGCTGGGCACCAAGGCCCTCCCCACCCACCAGCCAACAGGCACAGGGGAGCCACGGGGCTTCCATTGGCCCTCACCACCCTGCCCGCCACTGCCTGTCCTCTGCTACCCCTCGGGCCGCCCGCAGGCCTCACCCCAGTCATCGTAGCCATGGGTCAGCTCATGCCCGATGATGGTGCCGATGCCCCCGTAGTTCAGAGACCTGGGCCCGTGGCAGCAGCGTCAGGCCCCAGCCTCGCCCGCCCTCTGAGAGCCCCGCCGAGCTGCTGCCCAGGCCTCAGGAGGCCCTGGCCAGGCCACGAGGTAGCCCAGGGAGGCCAGTGACTGCACGGTCCCAGAACGCTTGTGCCTCAGCTTCCTCGTGGGGTACGTAAAAGGGGCCAGTGATACCTGTGCAGCTGCCTTTTAGGAAATAACATCTAACAGAGCAGGGCTGCGGGGAGGAGACAGGGTTGGAGGGAGACAGGAGGGAAACTGAGGCACCCCACATGGGATTTGGCCTTTTTCCTCATCGCTAGGATTGTTCCAGTTTTGCAACACCCAAAAAAGCCTCAAACCAGGTAACGGGGACTCGGAACATTTAAAAGAATGAAAAAAAAAAAAACAACCTACACCTTTATCTAAATAACCAAAGATGAAGTGGGACTATGGGGACCCAGGGCTGCAGCTGTCATGACTGCGGTGCCCAGCCCGGGCATGGGGCCATCTGAGCAGTCCCCACCCACCCCGCAGACATGGCCACAGCCGTAGCTCTGGCTCACGCCAGGTTCCCTACTCACTGCGGAAAGTCAGGGTCGTACAGCGTAGGCTGCAGGATTCCAGCGGGGAATACTGCAGGGAGGCCATGGTCAGCGGGAGACCCTCCCCACCTCCAGGCCCTGCCCCTCGTCTGGACACACCCCCTTACCCATCTGGTTTTTGTTGGGTAGATAGTAGGCATTGAGCGCCTGTGGCGGGAGGAGCCACCTGTGGAGGGAGGCTGGGGTCAGCTGGGGGGACCCACACTCCCTCCCCTACAACCCCTACCTCCTAGTCTCCTCCTCCTTAAAGGATGCCCTGGTGTCCCAGCCTACAGCTATATCCTGGGCGTTCCGCGGGCTGGTCCCACACCCTGACGGCCCCCACTCGCACCCTGTGCAGGCCTGGTCCTCGCTCCCCACCAGCGTGTCTATGAGGCGTCAACCTCCTGGCGTTGGTAAGGAGCACTGTCCCCATGGCACCCCGGGCCCCCCAGCTGCAGCCCAGGTACCCACGTGGACTTGTCCACCTCCTGCCGGATCTTCTTGACAGACAGCTGGATGCTGAAACGGATGCTGTTCAAGATGTTCTTGAAGTAGGTCTTCTCGTGGACCTCAAACTGCATGGGGGATGGGCAGCACTCAGCGGCAGGCCGGGGCAGGGCCAGACCAGCACCCAGGAGGCCCCACGCCCTCCCCGCGTCCGTCAGCTGAGGGCTGTGGCTCCTTCTCTGTGGTGGTGGTTGGTCTCCACAGGGGTCTCGGCCACGGGCCTGGAGAAGCCTGAGGGGTCAGGCTGGGTAGGGCAGGGGCAGGCCCACCTCATACTCCTTGTCCACAGCCTCGGGTTTGAGCAGGAAGTCCGGGTAGCCCACCATCACCATCATGTACTGGAGCTGCAGGCGAGAGGGTGGTGAGTGGGCCAGGGCCTCAGGAGATGGCCTTCCGCCCCTCTGAGGGAGAAAGCTCCAGGGCCAGCACAGGGCTGGGGCTCAGGCAAAGGGGAGAGCAGGCTGGGTGATGCCAGCTCCACAAGAGGCGTCTTTGTCTCTTTTGTTATCCCAGCGCTTGGCACACAGTAGGCACTGACTGTGTGATTGTGGAACCAACAAATGGGAAAAGGGTCCCACGTCACCTTGGCCCGAGCGGCCGCCTTGGTCTCAGCGTCCATCCAGTCCAGCTCCTCCAGGCGCTGGCCCAAGATGTACTTGATGTCTTCTACCAGCTGCTGTACCTGCAGGGTCAGGGGTCAGGAATCAAGGGTCAACCCAGGAGGCCTTAGCTCTGAGCCCCCAGCACCTGGAGTAAGGGGTACCCCCTAATCATCCAGCACCACTTCCTAAGCCCAGGACTTGCTGCTCGGCATTCCTAAGGCCATCCCACTGAGCATGGCAGAGCAGGGAGGGCAGGAGCTTGGTGGGGAGAGGGTCCTGCAGCTGACAAACCAGGTAGGCTTCCTGGAGGAGGAAGCCTGGTGAGGAGTAGCCTGGAGGCTCAGAGAGGGCCGAGCCCTCAGCTGAGCCCGGTGCCCTTGGCTGCAGGGGGACGTGCAGGGCTCCCCGTGCTCTTCATGCTTGGACCAAGGCCATGCAAAAACTTCATGCCCATCTCAGGATCCGCACCCCGACCCTCAAGGCCAGGGCAGCCTGACCTTGGCCTTGCTGGCAGCCGAGAAGTGCTCATGTACGAAGAGAGCGCCGAGCGCCATGCCAAAGTGACGGTTGGCCTGGCCCAGGCAGACACGGGCCAGCTCCTGTGGCTTGTCGCTGCCCTCCATCTCCCGTGCCAGCTCGTGCAGGGCCTCTCGGAACGGTGGGGACAGGTGCTCACTCAGGACCACCACCACGCGCCACACCAGGTAGTTGTGTAGGATCCTGAGGGCCAGGTGAAGCAGCTGGGTGTCCCGACGGGCTCACGTACGCGGGCGCCCCGGCCCCCAGCCCCCAGCCCCCAGCCTAGGGCGGGACCAAGCACCTGCACAGGACTGAGGGTCGTTCCAGGTATTCCCAGCCCCAGTCAGGGAGGAGGGCTGGGCCCACACGCAGCAGACCCACCTCTGCCACCAAGCAGAGCACCTGAGGCTGGTGCGACACGGGCCAGCACTGGTTTCTGACTGGCTGTGGGGTGGGAGAATGGCCACTTGGGGTGACTGCCTGCCTCAGAACTGGCCTCGAGAGGCCTCAGGTCCTTCCCAAGCGGGGCAGAGACCAGGGGGGCTTTCCTCAAGGTGGCCCTGGGGGAGCAGAGTTGTGGCCGCCATTTCCCCTTCTGACTTCAGACTCACTCAACCTCACCATCCCCACATGAGGAAACCGCAGCCCGGGAAGATCACAGCTCTGCCCAGGGTCCCACAGAGTAGGTGGGACAGCCAGGTCTGAACCTGGGGTCTGGACTCCTTTTCCGGTGCTCCTCGCCTGCCTCCCCAGAGTGGGTGGATACCGGACAGAGGTGGAGGCAGAAATTCAAAGCTCTCCAAGCAGATAGGTCTGGGATGCGGGGGAGGGGGGGCCTGGGGGGCAGGCGGGTAGCAGGCGGGTAACGGGCAGCTGTACCTGCGGGGTGTGGAGCGGATGAGCTGGGACACCTGCTGCATATAGTCTGTAGCCAGAAGCACCAGCTCTTCATCCTCTGAGAAGTCCTCCTGGAAAATCTGGTCCAGTAGCCACTTCCACCGCAGCTGTGGGACCACGGATGGGGACAGTGGGGTGGGGTGGCAGGGACCACAGAAGACAGGGAGGGGGTCAGGTAGGGGCAACAAGAGGACACGTGAGTCCATGGCCATGGAGGCCTTGCTCGTCCCTGGGGAGGGGACAGCCCAAGAGTCCCAAGATCAGCGCCTCCCCCACCAGGTCTGGGTCACACTCACGTGGGGGGTGATCTTCTGCAGCTGCCCCAGTGTCACCTTGTTGTATATGGAGCTAACATCTCGCCGGAGGTCATCATACTCTGACACTGTGATCTGGGGATGGACGGCAGAGCTGACCAAGCCCCGCCCAGTACTCGCCGCCCCCAGCACACAGCAGTCGCCCTCCTCACGTTGGCCAGCTGCTGCTCCAGCTGCAGGATCTCCTGGGCCTTCTGCTCTACGGCCTCGGCACCCAAGAGGCTGAGCAGGCGCTCCATGAACACCCGGTAAGCTGCCAGGATCTGCACCAGGAGGGGCACGGCAAGGATGCAGTCGGTGCCAGGCCCTGGTCCAGGCCGCCCGGAGTCCCAGGCCTTCCCTGAACCCCATCGCATGCGCCCACACCTTCTCACTCTCCTCATCCTGAGCTAAGTACAGGGTCCTCTCTGGCAGGGTGAGTCCATCCTGGTCAATCTGTGGAGAGAGACGGGGGACAGAGATCAACTCTCCCGGCTCCTGCAAACAGACTGAATTCCCATTCAAAAGGGAAACTGAGGACACGCCAGGCATCCACTGTCACCAGCCCGGGGAGCATAAAGACAGGAGCCCCTCCCTCATTCCAGAGAAGCCGGTCTAAGCCCACACACCTGACCGGCCTAGCCTGGGGACAGAGGGGGGCGCCCCCCACCGCCTTTCCTCCTGTAACCCTGTCCTCTCCCTACCTGTGAGGGGCGCACTGACACTTGGTCCCCCACCTCGCAGGCATTCCAGCCCGCCCCAGCCCGACAGGCCTGTCACCACAGCCCATCAGTACACCCCTCCCTCAGAGCTCTCACCGCTGCCAGAGGGCTGGGAAATTGCGGCTCCCGCGGCTCTGCTAAACACCGCAATTACTCGAGGGAAATTACTTGCGCCCTCCTCCCGCGCTCTGCCGGTGCGCGCTCCCTTCCGTTCCTCTACCCTCCCCTCCCCTTCCGCACCCGTCTTCTGGGCGCATAGGGAGCGCGGGGCAGGCCTGCCAGGCCGCGGGACCCCTAGTTCCTAGCCGCTTGTGGGGTGCCCGGTGCGGGAGGGGGGCGCACTCACACGGATGACGTAGCGCGAGGAGTTCCCGTCGTCCAGACTGACGGTGAGCGAGAAGAGCGCGGCGGCGCTGTACACGCCCTGAGCCTTGTACAGCAACCGGTTGAGGTCCCAGGGCGCCGCCGCCCCCGGGCGCTCCGCCGCGCCACCCAGGTCCCAGCCCCCGCAGTCCTCGATGACCTCGAGCATGGGCCGCGGGCCGAGCCGTTCGATTTCACGCATGTCCAGGCAGGAGCGGAAGAAAGCGCGCACCTTGCGCTGGGCTGCGCCGCCGGGCCCGCCCCCGGACCGCGCCAGCAAGCGCCGCAGGCGCTCCTCGTTCTGCTCGCCGATGGCCGCGATGGTGCCGTAGGTGAGCTTGTCGTCCGGAATGGCGTGGCGCCTCAGCCAGCCGCCGCACGCGAAGGAGTAGAAGTCCTGGCACGGGTCTATGCTGGCGTCCAGGTTGGAGGCCAAGAAGCGGGCGGCGCGCGCAAAGGCCTTTCGCTCCGGGCAGCCCTCGGAGCAGGTGGCGCCTCCCGCCGCTCCCGGGCCCAGGTACTTGAGAGCCAGCATGGCGGCCAGGATGGCACAGAGGCCCGCGGCGAACACCAGCCCCGACAGCAGGCACACCTCGCGCCGGTTCCAGCGCGGCAGCCCGGCCCGGGCCCCGGGGGCGCTGCGCCCCGCACTCAGCGGGAAGCCGGGGGGCAGCGAAGTTCCCCGCGCGCCTCCCCCACCGCACCGGCTCACGTACTTGACCTCCTGGAACTCGTCGTAGTGTGCTGTCATCGAATACGGGGCCTCCATGGCGCCGCGGGCACCACTGCGCAGCCCTTGGCGATCTCAGCTACAGGATGCTCCCGGCCGCCAGGCTCCTAGCGGGCCGGCGCATGGTCCCCCCGGGCCGCAGCTGCGGGAAAGGTAGATACAGGCTCCGAAGGGTACTGGGGCTCGACGGGGTCCATGAGCACGACGAGGAAGGGCACAGGCCTAGGTCCAAAGGCTGGAGGCCACCCCGAGTCCCCAACAACGAGTGGGCCTGGGGCCTGGCCTCCCTGCGCCACTCGGAGAATGAAGGAAGGGGACCGCTCAGAGTGGCCACCATCTACCACACTGCACAGTGGGGTCCTTTAACCTCCCCTCTCCCCGCATACATATGCCCGCCGCAGGTTTGGGAGGCCCGTAATAAAGCAGGGGAGCACCGAGCATGGGGCCTGGCACGTAGCAGGCCTTCAATGAAAGGCTGTTTCTCTTCTCTGCATTTCTTGTTCCGGACCTGCTACAGCCAAGGCCAGGTGGGGGGAGGGGAAAAGCGGAGGCAGGGGAAAGGAGGTGCGGTCAGTGCCGTTTCTATGCAGACCCTGAAGCCGCCTTCAGCTTTCCGCACGGGAACTAGACGCTCAAGAAAGCGACTAAAGAACCAAACTTTGTCCTCGCGGATGTCCGCAGAGCCATCCTCAGCCCTGTCTTCTCGATTCAATGGCCAGAACGCCCACCAGTCCCGTTCCCAAGCGGCCCGCGCCGGCGCGCCATCCCGCCCAGGATCAGGGAGAAAGCCCCGACGGTCCTAAAGGACCCGGAACCGGTTTCGTCCCCCGTCCTCGCCCTGGGCCACTCCCGGCTTCAACAGTTTCTCCCCGGAACCCAAACTTGGGCGAAGTTTCATCCCCGGCGCAGAGCGAGCTGGCCCCGCGCGCCCCGAGCCCTGGGTGCGGAGTCTCCCGCGCCGCGCAGTCCGCGGAGCCAGAGAACCAAGCCCGGGAGTCGCAGCCGCAGCCTGAGCCGGAGCTGCGAGGACGCAGACAAAGCCTGGAGGCTAGGCGCGGCGGTGGCGGCGGAGGTGGTGGTTGATGTGGCCGCGGCGGCCGCGGGCTCGGGTGCCACTTACCCTGCAGGTGCGCGCCCGGGCGGAGCGGGAACAGAGCGGATCGAGCCCGAGCCGGGGCCGGGGCCGGCGCCGGAGCCGGGGGCAGAGCTGGGCGGGTGGCCGCTCTCTCCGTGCGCCCGCCGCCGCCTCTGCTGCCGTGCCTCGCTGCGCCGCCCGCCGGCCCCGAGGGAGGGGGCGCGCGGGCGGCTCCACCCTCCTCCGCCCGCCCCCCAGCTCTCCCTCCTTCTTTCTGCCTCCATCCCGGCTACCTGTCAGCTCTGTGGCAGCTCGGGGGCGGGGAAGGAGGCTTCGGGAACACGCTCCCAAGGGTCTAGCACAGGCCCTGGGCTCCGGGATTCCAGCCCCGAGAGGAGTGAGGGCCTCAGGTCCCTCCGTTCCGGTGCTCCCACTCAGGGATGCCTACCAGCCCGCCGGAAAGAGGCTCAAGCTGAAAATAAAGAAGCTGGTGGACCATCCCAGCCCACAGGACGGGAGCACCGTGCAGGGAGGACGCGCTGAAAGGCTGTGGGGTGCGCTGAAATCGCGCCTGTACCGCCTGGCACAGCGCCTGGACCAGAGGGGTTTCAGTAAGGGGCTTTCCGGGTCCTCCCCTTTAGCTCCTGCCCATGCTCAGCCCTCCCCCAGGGACACGTCGGGGTGTTGGTTGGCTGTGGTGGAGGAAGAGCCCCAGAGGCTGCCGCAAGAAGGGGCCGCAGCGCTGAGACCATGCACCTCCCCAAACCTTGACTGGCCTTGGTACCCACTGCTCTGAAAGCCCCTGGGGTAGGCGGTGGAGTGGAGGCTGGGGACCAACTAGAGACTAATGCAAGAGCCCGCCTTGCAGGAGCCAGGGGGGACTATGAATTTATCCACCCACTCCTTTCTTCTGGTTCAATTTGCTTTCTTAATGTGGGACCTCCCTCCCACGACTCCCAGCCCCTGGACACAAGGCCTACTTCTGCCAGGCTCACTCACCCCTGTACCCACAGGGAACTTGGAGCTTCTTGGATGAATGATACTATCTCTGTGACCCACGTTTTTTCCGTCCTGCCCTACCCATCTCTCTGCTTCCAGCATCCTTAGCAGGGGACCTCACAAAAACACCAGCACTCTCAGGCCTGACGGTTCCAGCTTGCAGGACTGACCTAAACAACCTTAGAGACAGCCCAAGACTGCTAGGGAGCCCCATCTGATAAAAACCAGAACAAGACACGAAATAAAGGACCCAATACCCTGTCCCCTCCCTGGGGCTGCTCATACTGGCTACTGGCCACTGGCCCTGAGTGGCCACCTCTGCCCCCGTCCTGCCTGTCCCTTTTCTGTCCAACTGTCCACCTCTGAGCTACCCCTCTGGATACTCTGTGCCTCCATCTCTGGCCATCTCAGGGTCCTCCTTTGACCCGCGAGTTCTTCCTGCGTCCAGTTAATTCCACCTAGGGGAGGTGGAATTATGTAAAATTTGGTGATTCCATAAAGGGGGAGGGGAGGGCAGGGCGGTGGCAAAGCGTCTCTTTGTGCTTTTAATCTGCATTTTTCCCTCAATGTTTTTGCCTCCAGGAGGATAATTTTCCAGCCTTTTCAGGTGCTGATTGGTATCATTTCTCCAACAATGACAGATTTTTATTTTCCCTGAAATGAATGCCGCGAAATTTCCAAGAAATATAAAGATGGATATTGTCTCAGGGAGCCGACTCTCTTCCGACAGAAAGGCACAAAGGCAAACATGCTTCCCCAGGGACTCTGCTGCTCCAGTCACTGAGGGGTGGGGCACCCAGGCCCTCAGCATCTCCTCCATCCCCCCTCCCTCCCAGGTCAGCTGCAGGACCCCCTCCTGGCCATCCCTCTCCCAGACTCTCAGCTGCCATTGATCTGTTCATCTGCCTCCCGGCTCCCGGCCAGGCCACGCTGTCTGCCTGCCTGGCTCCATCTCGCGTCTCTGTACAGCACCTCATCCCTCACCGCAGCCCAGAGGCTCCCCCAGGCCTGAGCGCAGCAACTAGGACCCACGGGAGCTGACTGGGGACTGGGCCCATGACCACTCAGTCCTAGTCCCCCTGCACCGCCCACCAATAAAGAGCGACCAGGCCCCGCCTCCTGGGCCCTTCTGTCCCTCCTCGGAAAGGGAAGCTGCGTGCAGGGCGCTAGGCATCTGGCCCCCAGCTTCCTCACTCTCCTTGTGAATCTCGCGGTGTCCCCTCTCGTTGTCAGAATGACTCCCTGACTGAGGAGCAGGAGAATGGCAGGACGCGGCCAAGCCCTGAGGGGGCAGCTGGATGCCTGGTTGGGGCAGGGAGAGCAGGGGAGCGCTGGCCGCAGCTGGCCGCAGAGAGAAAGGGGCGCAGCGCTAGGGGCAGAAGTGAGGGGAGCCTCTGCCTCTTCCCTTCCCAGATTCTAGCCCACCCTGCTGGGCGGGGCATCACGGGGTCTGGATTCTGGGGAAGGGGTCAGAGCAGCCCCTTCTCTGCCCCACTCTATGGGTACAGCAGTCCCCACGCTAATGACTCCCGTCTGTTCAGCTTCCACCAAGTGAGGTGCTAAGTGCTTGACCTCAGAGGAGGGCTGCTGCCCTGAAGCCAGCCTGGAGCCCATCGTGGTCACACCCATTTCTGCACCTGTCTGGCCTGCATGTGTAGGGACAGACTGGGCCCCTATTTGCCTGCTGCTCGAACCTGAACCCCCTAGCCCTGCCTCTGCTCTGGGAGATGCCCCCCTCTTCCATCCCACCCCCACCAGTCCACTCCCCCCCTCCAACAGTGCCGCAGGATCTTCCTTGCCTTGGAAAACATGTCCCCCAACCAGCTTCCTGTCCTCCGCCCAGCCTCCCAGGGCTCATTCCATCTATTATTCACAGCACAAAATGGATTTTTAATTTGAGAAATGAAATGACTCTCCCAAGTGGCCAGGGTGGCAGGGAGGGGGTGGGAAAGGCCGGAGCTGCCGGGCAGCCGCTACACTGTATTGACTCAGACTCCTGTTGGAAAGCTGGGTACAAGGGTCCATGTACCCCACCACCCAGCCTGTGCCTTCATTCCACTCTGTAGCTATCACCAGTTGGGGTGAGTAGGGTGCCCGTTGGTCCTGCCTGAGCTCCCAGTGGGATCTGCTCCTGGCCAGGCAAGGGGCTAGGGACCTTGCTCTCCACTTGCTTTCAGATTCCTGGGCCTGGAGGGAGGACAGCCCTTGGGCTTCCTGGCCTTGTCCATCTCCTCCCCCAAACTTCCTGGCCCTCACTGGGCTGGGCTCCGGAGGCTCCCCAGTGCAGACCCCCAGCTGAGCTCCTCTGCTAGGTCCCAACACCTTGCTATGCCCACCCCAGCCTGGGGAGCTGTCCCAGTCCCCCCACTGGCCTCCGGCTGGCAGTGCCCCTCATCACCCCCAGGACAGAACTCACACCGAAGTGGCCCTGAGGCAGTGACCTCTTCCCATCCTTCTTTGCACTTCTCCCTCTCTCTGTCTCCCTACCCCCCACCTCTCTTCCCCTGGCCACTGTGACCTGTTGTCATTTCCCAGACCTTAGCTGGCTCTCACTCACCGCAGGGACTTAGCACTTGCTGTTCTGGCCGCTTGGAACATCCTTCTCCCAGCATCTCTTCCATTGGCCAATTGCCACGTATCCTTCTTGGGATGCCAGCTTCTCTCCTCTGGTCCTGTGCTACCTCCATGGGTGGGGGCTCACCCTCCCTGGGCACCCACTACACTTCCCGCATCTTACTCAGCTGTGCAGCCCAGAGCCCGGCACAGCCGATGTATTTGTTAGACATGGAACGTTCTCACACAGCTGTGGGTGGCTCATGGAACAGCCTGTGTGAAGTATCTGCCAGGGCCAGGTCTCACACTGGGGCAGCGCCCCACCTATAAACCTGCCCAGGCTTTCAGTCCCGCCACACAGCTCTCGTTGGCTCTGGAACCCATCAGACGACAAGAGGGGGCCATTCCTCCCCTCCCCCGTGCCCCCGTGGTAGACTTCCATCCCCCCTGCGTGCAGATTCTTCTCTGGGGTCACCTGCCAAACTCTAGATCAGTTTTTATTTCATACAAGAAATATACAGAGATACATTCTTGTCTTATAAGACTTTAACAACGCAAGCAGGCCCTCCTTCACACACGTCCCATTCCCAGCCCTCCCCAAGGTAAGGTAAGCTCTGTGACCACTTCAGCATGAGCATCTAGGCCCATGCCAGCATTGCTTTATTTTTTTAAGTAAATGGGACACCACGAGCTGTGTGATTTAGTGCCCTGTACCCATGGGCATACACCAGCGTCTCCCACACAGAAGTCCCCAGTGTCACCATCCCCGGACGAGGGACAAAGTTTGTCTTGTTCACACGCAGATGGTGGCCCAGCCTCCCAGCTCTGCCCTCTGGCCTCAGGCCCCACCTGTACCTGCTGTCTGGGGAGGCGCCCTGCGTTCCAAGCCCGGCTCTGCTTTAACTTTTCTCCTCTTCCTCATTCCTCACTTCAGTCCCAGCATCCGGCTTTGGAAAGGCTTCTCTCTTCTTCGCCTCTTTCCCATCCCTTCCTGTCTGAGTTCCGGCCCTTAGTTCTTCTCCCTTCCTTACTGGAGGAAGGGCATCTCTTCCCCTTGCCCACCCAGGCTCCGCTGCTGCTGCATCCTGCCCATTCCCGACCCACACCCTCCGTGCCATGGTCAAGGCTTCCTTGGTCTGGCTCCAGCCCCCTTTCCAGTCTCCTCACTCAAGCTCCGACAAGTGTCCTGCCTCCTCAGGGGACTGGACTCCCACCTTCACTCCTTTGTTCTAGTGCCCCTCCTGTCCTCATTTAGGTCCATTTCAAGCTTCCCGGATCCCCTGTTCGTCCCTAGGGCCAAGCAGGTCCCCACCTGAGGGAGGCTGCCTGAGGGCCTCTCTCCTTGCAGGACAGACATGACCACGTGGTCACCCTGGAGCCTGGTGCATGGGCTGGGCTGTCGGACCAGGTCCCTGCTCGGATCTGGGCTGCCCTCACCCCCAGAGCCGTGGTGGAGCCCCGACAGTAACACACATGGAGCAGCTCCCTGCGCATGCTCTGTCCAGGCTCTCTGCCTGCTTCCCCGCACTGAGTCCCTGTATCCCCACCAGGAGGCCCTTGTCGTTGGCCCCAATTTACAGGGAGGACACTGAGGCCCAGGGAAGGAAAGACAGTTGCCCAGGTTCACCCAGCTCACAAGCACTGAGGCTGAGATTTGAGCCCATGTCTGCTGCATTTGGACTCTTGAGGACATGCACACCCTGAGCTGGGAGATGAAAGGACACTCTGAGGGGGACAGGCCGGGCACTCGGAGCCCAAAGGAAGGCAGCACGGAGCCAGGGCCCGGCTGGGATCTCAGTCCAGGAACTGTGCTGGGAGTGCTGAATGTTGGGGACCAAGCAGGTGTCAAGGCTGGCTTTGCCCAGAGACGTCAGGAGGAATCTCAGGGCCTGCAGCTGGGCCTAGGCCTCCCCTCCACACCCCACCTGCAAGGGCCCTTCGTGGATCTCGCTGTCTGAAGTGCCCAGTTGTTTTCTGTCTGTTGCCCTGGGTACATCCTGTACCGCCTTTGTCCCCACCTGAGGTTGTCTTGTGACTTGGCATCTTCATGGCCTCTTTTCCTCAGCTCTGTCGGGACCCCAGACGTCCCCATCACCCTGTCCTTCCTGCCCAGCCTGAGTGGCAGGGCCTTGGCCACAGGCCATTGTGGTGCGGTCCAGGCGGACAGAGCCCAAGTGGGGTGGTGATTCAGGGGGGCAGGGAGGAGAGGGGATGGAGAGTCTGAGGTCTGCGGGCCTCTAGCTCTGACAGTCAGTCCCCTTGGGCTCACTGTATGATGGACAGGCCACAACAGGTGGCTCAGCTCCTGCCGCAGGATGCAAAGCAGGCCACAGGGGCTGGGCGTGAGGAATAGGAAGGTGGACCCCAGAGGCTAGGACACATCTTCCAGTCAGGGTCACCGCAGCCCATCGCCTGTGACGCAAGGAGCGGGGCTTGGGATGGGCAGAGCCCAGAGAAGCCAGCAGGACCTGAAGGGCCTGTTGCAGGCTTCACAGGGTCACTGGGCTGAGGTCCCATCCCCCAGCAATCCCTCGTCATTTCAAGTGATTGGAGCTGAAGGGGATCGTTAGCTAATTAAAGCCAAGGCCCCTAATTGTCCCTTGCAGGAGAGAAAGCAGGGCTGCAGAGGGGAGGGGACAACAGGGCGCAGAGAAACTGGGGGGCTGGGCACAGGGCCCTGGCCCTGGGCGGGGCCCCCCTCTAGGCTGTGTGTTTTGCAGGGGGGCGCTGTCCTTGATGAGGAGTTTCGGGATAGAGGGCAGGAGTCCGGAATCAGAGCTCCCATCCAACACCTATGCTCACCCGCCTCTGCCTGAGGCCCCCCGCCCCGGGTTGTGGGCTACGGTGGTGCGTGGCGAGGGGCTCCCGCAGACATCCTCTGGATGCAGTGACAGGTCAGATTTGAGGACAGGCAGCAGGATGCCAAGGTCTCCAGCCCCCGGCTGGCCCCCAAGCAGGAAGCCTCGAGGCCAAGTGTCTGCCTCCCCTCCGCCCCTTATAGCCCTAGGCAGGTGCTCTGGCCTCGCAGGGGTACCAGCAGTGGGAGCACATCCACCCACTGCTGCCCTCAGCCTGGCACCAAGCTCCCTCCTAGCGGGATGTCCTAGGGCCTTCTGCCAGAACGTACCGAAGTGGGTTCTTGGTTTTCTATTGCTGTGTAACAAAATACCACAGACGTAGCAACTTAAGACAACAGGAATTTATTGTCTCCATTTCTGTAGGTCAGAAGTGTGGGCATGG
This sequence comes from Orcinus orca, assembly GCF_937001465.1. Lineage (NCBI taxonomy): Eukaryota > Metazoa > Chordata > Mammalia > Artiodactyla > Delphinidae > Orcinus > Orcinus orca. The sequence continues at coordinate 113,299,924 of NC_064565.1, forward strand.
CGCGGCTGGAGTCTCTGCTCAGGGCCTCACAGGGCTGAAGTCTGGGTCCGCTGGGGCTGGGCTCCCTCCGGGGCTTAGGTTCCTCTTCCCAGCTCACTGGTGGTGGCAGAATTCCGTTCCTTCAGCTGGAGAATCAAGGTGTCCCTTCTTTGCTGGCTATCAACCAGGGGCTGCTCTCAGCTTGGAGAGGCCGCTGCGTCCCTTGCCTTGTGACCCCTCCAACTCCAAAGTCATCAATGGAAAATCTCTCCCACATTGCATTCTTCTCATGCTTGGAATCTGTCTACCTTGCAGCCACCAGCCAGAGAAACTGCTTCTAAAGGGCCTAAGTAATTAGGTCTGATAATCTCCCTATCTTAAGGTCAACTGATTTGGAATCTTAATTACATCTGCAAAATCCCTTCATAATAGTACCTAGGTTTATGTTTGCCTGAATAACAGGGAGAAGTATGCGTGTACACCAGGGTCCAGGAATCCTGGGGGGCATCTTAGGATTTTGCCTACCGCAGAAGATACGGGTGAGAGAGCAAAGTTTGTGTGAGAGTATTAGCAGCTGACTCCTGGGCCAGGTCCTGGGCTTTAAGTGCTAAGTTATCTACCTCCTTTAATCCTCAGAATTCTAGGAGTAGGCGCTGCTACTATCACCATTTTATAGAGGCAGCAACTGAGACCCTGAGAGGTTAAGTGATTTTCACAAAGTCACACAGCTTGTGAGTGTCCAAGCTGGAATACTAGGTTAACACTCTGACCCAGGCCCTACTGTGCGTTTTTGGGAAAGTTGTATAACCTCTCTGGGCCTCTGTGAAAGAAGGGGGATGAGGTCCATTTTCCATGGAGAAGTAGTCCCGACTTCAGGGCTCACAGTGCAGGGGATGGGTCTATCCTCATCCCAGTGGGCAGGAGGGGTCCCTGATTAGCACCTGTGGCCCCCAGTGAAATGGGGTGGGCCTGGGTCCCTGATGTCAGCCGTCCAAATGCAGCTGTTCTGGCTTCTGCAACCCAAGGACAGGATGTTGCCAGGCACTGAGGCTGGGGGCTTATGGTTACCAGGAGGGCCCTGACAGAGCCACCGGAACCCCAGGATTAATGGCCGGGAGATCACTCCTCCCAAGCTGGCTGGGGCCCTGAGAGAACTGAACAGGGGCTTTCAAACCTTTGCCCAGGGGTGGGCATGTGTGTTTGGGGGATGCCTTTCCTACCTTGAGGCTCTGGCTCTCCCGTCTCGGCTGGGCAGGCTACAGCGCTGGAGGGGGAGGGGACCACGGAGGTGGCAGTGGCCCCCGCCTGCCCGCCCCCCATGAGAAAGACCGTCAGTCAGTCCCAACGTAGGCCGGCACACAGTCGGCCTCCTCCCGCCGCCCGCCGCCCGCCCCACCCGCGTGCTTGAGCGCCTCAGTAATGGGGCTTAATCATAACATGCATTAGCTAGGGCCTGCTGCCTGCAATTACCGCTTCAATCAGCCACCCACCACCTCCCCCAGCCTCGGGCCACCTGTGGGGACACCCCGCCCCGCCCTCTCTGGCCCCCTCCCCAAATGCGGCACAGGTGCCCCAGGCTCTGCAGTTGGACAGAGAAGTGACCCCTGGCAAGGGGGGCAGGGGACGGGGGCGGCCAGCAGACAGGGGCGGCCAGCGGCCAGAGGACAGAGAGCTACGGCTCAGGGTCACAGGCAATTATTTTAAAAGCCTGTTGGAAACCGTGCTGTTTCCCAGTGTGGCGGGCTCATCCTAGGGGTAGCACTGCCCCAGGCTGCTGACATGCTTGCATGCACACACGGGTGTTCACACGTGCTAGCCACGCACACACACAGGGACGGGAGTGTACCAGGGCACACACAGTGGATGCATAGCCCTGGGGGGCCCACACGGACCCCAGAGAGGTGGGTACCGGCTGCCTGCAGGGCATGGAGGCACAGGGAGGCCCCACCTGAGCGCCCCTTTGCACCCCTGCCCCGCCCCCAGCACAGACACCCTCCCATCCTTTGGCTTCCCCACCCCACCCCTGGGGCACAGGGGGTCTGAGCTGAATTGGAGGACTTCCTGTTCCATCCAGCCTCAGAGCTTGGGGGGGCTGGAGAAAAAGGGGTGCAGGCGAACGTGGCAGGGGGAGGGCGTGGGGGAGGGACTGCTGTTGTGCTGTGATTCTCTCTAATTGCTGTTTTGCTGAGAGGTAATTAAAATCCCTTTTTATTTCACACGTCAGAGCCCTCACCAGCCTGTGGAGAGGGCACAGGGGGAGGCTGGGAGATGGGGGCAACTGAGGGCCAGCCGCCTGGCACGGGGAAGGGACAGGGAGGTAGGGCGTCTGAGCCCAGACTACCAGCCCAGTCCGCCTGTCACGAGGCCCAGCAGCAGGAGTTCCCAGCCCGGCCCCCGGCCCAGCCCATGAGCGCACAGGGTCTGGCCCTGGCCAGGATGTGTGCAGCCTATCAGAGACAGCAAAGGCCACATCTGCCAAGTGGCACTTTGCTGAGCTCCTGATTCATAGGATTATCACAAAAATAGCTGTCACCAAGTAGATACCATTATTTTTCCTTGTGTCAGGACAGTGACGAAGCTGAGACTCAGGCATTAAGAAACAGCCAAGGCCCACTGGCCTGTCCGTGGTGGAAAGGACTGGAGGTGATCTGACAACAAGCTCAGAAGCACTACGTCAGCCTGACCCTCCAAGCCACGTAACTGTCCGCTCTTGCGGAGCCTGCCAGAGTTCCACCGCCCCACCCTGACCCTCCTCAGAGTCTAGAGGGAAGGGCCACAGCCTTAAGACCCCTGCCCAAGGCCCATGCACAGCGCTATGCCTGCCACTCTGGACACCATGGTCACCTGCTGACAAGTCCCTTGAGGCAGGAGAGTCATGGCTTGCTCTGTCCATTGGGACCTGTGGACACTCCCCAGAGGCCTAGATGGGGCCAAGAGGCTATGGCCAGATCGGAGCCCAGACTAATGCCCGGTCGGTGTCAGGCTGGAAAGGAGCAGGGCCCCTACCTTCTCCTAGGCTGGTTAGGGGTGGTGGGCTACGAGCAGCCGGGCCTTGCTGGGTGGGGCAGGTGAAAGGTCACTGATCAGCACCTGTTTCATACCTCCCTTCTGTCTGCTTGTTCTCTCCCCTCCTGTGGGCCAGGAATTGCATCACCCCATCCTTTTCATCATCCCCATCTCTGCTACCATCAGCACCACTGTCACCATCCGTTATCATCGCCGTCAGCAGCGTCACCATTACCTTCTCTACCATCATCACCATTTTCTCCAAATTCATCATCATCATATCATCATCACCATCATCTTCATTTTCACCAAAATCATCACCATCACTGTGATCATCACCACCACAACTACCATCATCATCACCATCACCTTCTCTATTGCCACCATAATTTTTGCCAAGTTCACCATCACTATCTCCACCCACCATCATCACCATCACCGCCGTCATCATTAAAATTATGACCATCATCACCGTCACTTTCTCAATTATCATCATCATCATTTCCATCAAAATCACCACCACCGTCGTTGCCATCAGGGCTCACACTGTACCGGTCACTGTTCTAATAAAGGGCATTTGTTCGCATGGAATTCTCATGATACTCAACAAGTAGATGCCAGTATTATCGTCCCATTTTACAGTTAGGGAAACCAAAGTGCACAGCGAAGGAGCTTGCCCAAAGTCACAGAGCCAGAAAGTAGCAGAGGAAGGACTTGAACCGAAACTGCCTGATACTAGAGCCCAAAGTCATAGCCAATATACATCACCCCGTCTCAGGCGAGGAGCCTAGGGAATCAAGCCAGAGGACGAGGGGAAAAGACAGCGGGGAGAGAGACGCTTGGTCTACTCAGGATTTAGTGATCAGAGGCATCCCCTCCTCCTGGCCCAGCTTCCTGAGGTGGGCAGCAGCCAGCCACCTCGTTGCTTTGCTGGGCCTTGGCAGTCCTACATGAAGCCTCCCTCTGGCTGAACTTTGCCAGGGATGGAGGTAGGATGATGGTCAAAAGGGGCCATATGACTTGAGAGGCTGGATTCTAGTTTTGTCTCCAGCCAGACAGAGGCCAGAGTGCCCCATCTCCCTCAGCATCTCCTCATTTTCTGGCCACAACTCTGGGGGCTCATTCACCTCTTGTGCACGTTGGGGATGAACAGTCAGGCCTGTGGGGCGGGGGGCAGGGAGGTGGCTGCCCAGGGGGGCAGGGCATGCAGCAGCTCAGCAGGATCCTTGGTAATATCTCGGGACACAGGACTAGACTGTAGCCAGAAAAGAAGGCTCTTCCCAAGGCTGCCAGCCTTCCTCTCTTCAGCCCAGGGCATTGGCCTTGTTGTATTGGTCATTCAGGGGGACCAAAAGGTCAATCATATCCTCAGGGAACAGCCAGGTGCCTGCCTCCTTGCCTGAGGTCTGACGGAGTAGGAGATGGGGGCTGGGGACCGCAGAGGAAGGACCCCCAGCAGCTCCCTCGGCCTCTCAAGGGCAGGCATGGTGACCCTGTGCCCATATAGCTCAGTTCACTGGCGTCTTTGTGTAAGCAGAGCAAGGAAGCGAGAGAGGAAGGGAAGGGGCAAGGATCGCCGAGCAGCGCAGAGGTTGCCAGGGTCTCCCGGGGTCTGCAGGAGTGAGGGAGCTGCATGCAGCAGCCGGGCCCCAGAGCAGGGAAGGGTCTTATCCATCATGTGTCCCCAGCGCACAGTGCTGGCACTAGGAGGTACTTAATATTTATAGAATATGAAAGAATGAATGAAAACAATTTCAGGATTAAAACTGTCCTTGAATAGGACACGACACCTGGTGAGGTAGCTTTCCATCACTGGAGAAAAAGGATTAAAAATCTCAGGCTCTGGAGTCAGATGAATATGGATTAAATCCCAGAAGCACAATTTCCTAGCTGTGAACAGATCACTTGGCCTCTTTTAGCCTCAGTTTCCTCATTCAAATATGGGGACAATAACGTCCATCTGAGATAATGCACAGGTGGGCATTCTCATGTAAGCACCTCCTGGAGGGAAGGCTGGGGCAGCCAGAAGCCCTCAACCTCTCTCCCCCATCCCCGTCCGGGTGCCCAGGACCTCCTCCCACACCTCATCCTCTCCACTGAGGAGCATCTGGGTATGGCTGATCCCAACAAGGTGAACTGCCTGGTCGGCTGCCCCAGTGCAGTGAGAAATCCCCATGGGGCAGGGCCAGGAGGCAGGACAGAGGGCAGAGACTTCAGGAGCCAGGCTCCTGGGGCATTGGGGGGTTGCTGGGACACTGGGAAGGGGGCTTCATGGAGACCAGTGGAATCTGGGACCAGGGGGTGAGTCCTCTCCCTGACACCCACTGAGCTATTTCTTAAGTCCTTCCTGTCTCTGAGCCTCAGTTTCCTCATCTGTAATATGGGAATAATTACAAGGGCAAAGCCTCAGGGCTGTTGCTGGGTTTATAGGAAGTGATGCTATGGAAGCCCCCAGCAGCATGTCTGGCATACCGTGGGGCCCCAGTCCCACAAACACACACACACCCTGGCAGCTGCCCATTCCCTGGGCCGTGATGGCTCCCCCGGGAGACCCAAAGCCCCACCACCTCCCCACACCCCCCTCACCCGCCCCGCTTGTCTGTGGCTGCGATGCACGCCGCTCTCCCCTTCTGTGAATGTTCTCTGCCAGCAAATGGGCCAATTTTTTAGCATTACAGAGATTTGGCCAATTTGGTTGCCCTGACAGAAAGGCACAGTGAACAGTTGCCTGGGGGCGGGGTGGGGGGTGGAAGCGAGGGTGAGAGAGGAGGAGAAGGATGAGAAGGAGAAGGGGGTTGGAGGGCTGCACCACCTCTCAGGCTGCTCCCAGCCAGGCCCCTCTAAGTCCCAGGCCAGGGGAGTGGAGCCAGTGGGGAGATTACAGAGATAATTAGCCCCACTCATGCACCTCCTTCCCCGTGCACGGGCCCTGTGCTGAGCACTTTGCTTATATTTTCTCTTCTAATCCTCCAATAACCCTCTGAGGCCAGTTCTATTATTTGCTCCATCTTCCCCTGCGTGGAACGCGGGCACCGGAGGCTCAGAGCTGGCCCAAAGTCACAGAGCCAGGAAGTGATGGAGCTGGAGTGTGAGCTGAGACTGCAAGCAGGCCTTTTAACCATTCCTGAGCTCAGTTTCTAACTAAAGGCTGAAAATTAAGGCAGGACTCCCTCTACCCATCCACCCACCCACCCACCACCCCCCATCCAACCCCCCATGCACACACACAGACACACACAGACAGACAGACACACACACACACACACACACACACACAATCTCCAAGAGCCTCAGCCTCTCCAGGCTGCTGGGGGCCCCTATCAGGCACACACGGATCTCCATGTTCTTCCCTTCCGGGCTGAGGGTGCCTCAGCTTGACGTTCCCAGACCCAGCATCTCTGCAGGGAGAGCCCTGAACACCACAACTGCCAGGCGTCGGCCGGGGTCCCAGCCCAGAGGTGGGCCCTCCCCTCCTGCCCAGGCGTGGGCTGGGGCCCCCACGCCAGCTGTGGCTTCTGGAGCATGTCATGGGGTCAGTGCCAGGCTGCAAGTGGGCATCAGCTGCGCCCTCCGCCACACACTCTGGGCCCTTCTGGGAGCAAGGAGGCAGATCTGCCAGGGAGGATGGGAGAGGAGGGAAGGAGAGGGAGGGCAGGAGAGGAGAGGGGACTGCCTCTCAGCTGGGGGAGGGGTGCAGGGCTCTGTGCATTAAGCGTTCAGAGAGCACGATATTTCATTGCCGGCTGTCGCAGCCAAGTCGTCAGCTACTTGGGGAGAGCAGCCTTAAAAGCCTTTTGATTTTATTTCTTCCACTTCTTTTTTTTTTTCTCTTTTCCTTGCTGGTGTCCTTGACAAGGCCTCCCTTCCCCCTCTGCTGCCCCTTCCTCAATGCCCCCCTCCCACAAGAGGCCAGGGGCCCCGGGGCTGGGGGGCCTGCAGTCCCTCCCAGCCAGACCTAGGGCCCTGCGTGTGTGTGCACGTGTGAGCGGACATGTGTGTGGATGTGTAGCTGGGAGGTTGCTATGGTCCCCTGCGTTCCTTTGTGTGCATGTCTGGAAGTATGCGCCTGTGGGCATACACCTGTGTGCGCACACCTGTGTGCGCAGGTGTGTGCATGCACACGCGTGGGCCTCACTGTGCACGCACCCCCCAGAAAGGTCCACCAAGTTAAGAGACACGGGAGCAAGGCCGGGGAGGTGACAAATTCAGAGAGCAAAAAGGGGTAGGGAGGGGAGGAGAGGAGGGGGAGGCCGCACCCTTAGGAGTCGGCCTGGTTGGACCAAACCGTGGACCCAGCAGAGAACTCCGAGGGCCAGGGCGTCCCCCGGCGGGGGGGTGGGGGGAGCGGCGCATGGAGACACGGGTGTGCACACGCGCACACGGGCGGACACGTATATAGGCAAGCACGCACTCACTGCAGAGACCCAGGCGAGCCCGCTTGCTGAGGGACTCCTGGCGGGGCGCCCCTGACGTCAGCTGCCGGGCCGTGACGTCACCACCCCGCCCCCGCCCGCGGGGAGCTCCTTCTCCTCTTAATGGCAAGCGACGCGGAATTGCACATCTGTCTTGTCGGGAATTAGTTAATTGAATCAGGCAGCCCGAGCTGCCGCAACGACCTCGGCCTCGGCCCGGGAGGGGGGCTGGGCGGGCGCATGGGGGATGCTCAGCCTGGAGGGCGGCGAGGAGTGGGGGATGCTCACCTAGACAGGGGCGGGGAGACCGAGCTCTCTCGGGAGTATTGGTCACGTCCCGCTCAGCCCCCCACTCCCTCCCAATCCATTCATGGCATAGAACGAAGGCCTGGCGCCTGCCGCGGGGGCTGAGGGGCTGGCTGGGGACCGGACCTCTGCGGACACCGCCCAGGAGCTCTCCCCTGCCCCAGGGCACTCGGGCCGCCGGCTCCACCCGCCCCTTGGGCTTGACCCTTCTACCCTCGCCTCCGCCCAGCGGTGCCGAGAAACGCTGCTAATTCCCGAGTCCGCCAGCGCGGCGGCCCCCCCACCCCGGTTCCCCCGGGCACCTCGGGATGAGGAGCCGCCCCCAGGCAATTTGTCGGAACTGTTTAAGCGCCTCGGAGATCTCCTTGTCCCGTCTCCTGGCCCTGGGTCCCTCACCTCGGGAGCTCCCGGACCTGTCCCGGATCCCCTTCCCTCCCGCCCTCTCCCCGCACCTTGGTTCTTAGGTGACCCCTCCCTGCCCGACTCTTTCCTTCCTAACTCACAAGAGACAGCACCCGAAAGACGTTAGGGAGGGAGGCTTTCCGAGAGATCCGGGTTCAGTCTCAGCTGTGTCTCTTGTGAGCTTCCAGACCTTGGCATGTAATTTAACCTCTCCGAGCCCCAGTTTCCACATTTGACACTAGGATAACTAAAAAGAGCCTGTCCTATTGGATAAAATTAAAGAATATATGTAAAGGGCTTACCACTCATCCGATTCTGGTAGCCTAGAAGTTGTAGTTTGAAGAGGGAGGCAGAACTGCCATGGGGGTGTGGTTTCTCTAGAAGGGTCCCTGGGCAATTGATGAGAAAAAGCCTGACATTTTGGACTGTGGTAATCTGAAGGGCCAGAGAGTCTGGGGCGGGGGGCTGCCACCCACACCAGACTCTCACCTGGAACCCAGGTTCCACCTCCCTCTACTCCTACCCGGGCCCAGCAGTGCGCCACTGGCCCTCTCTCATTCATTCCACACCTTTGCCTAGCTTCACAGAGTGTCAACCTAATCATAAATGCTCAATCCTTGAACAATATCAACCCATTTCACACATGAGAAAGCAGAGGTTCAGAGAGGTTAAGTGACTTGCCAAAGACCTCACAGCTATGACATGGCATAGCTGGGATTTGAACGCAACTTCTTTGGCTTCCAATGACAACCACTCTTCACTGCTCTGACTCCCACTCTGAGGACCACTCAGTTGCCGGGAGACAGCAAGCCAGTGGTTACTATGGGAACCAGGCTGATGTGGAAAGTGGAAAGAGTCTGTGTCCAGGCAGCAGCAAGAAGGCTCCAGGTGGGCTCCGCAGCCCCTTCTCTGCCCCTCCCATGGAAGCAGCTCTTGGCTTTCAGCTTTGGGGCTTGAGTTCCAGGTAGCAGATGCTCAGTGAGAAGGCCAGAGACCGGTGCAACGATGATGGGTTACTCTGAACACTGCCCCTGCAAACCAAGAGCCCTGGTGGAGGATGTGGCCCCAAAGATGGGGCTGAGGGGCAGACAGCCCAAGCCAGGGAGCCTCACACTACTGCTTCCCCCAAATTGGCTGAGTGCAGAGCTGAGCCTGTCCCTGGGAAACAAGAGAAAGGGAGGGACCATGGTGGGGCACAGAGCTGTGCCGGAGGGCTCTAGATCTGGGCAAACACCTCAATTTTCTCATCTGTAAGAGGGGAATGATACTAACCCCTCTCCACAGATATTTTTTTCTTGTCTTTATTTCAGTGAAATTATTGTTATTATAATCAAGATTTTTACGTAATACTTATTCTATTCATGACAATGCCAGGTTAGATATCCCTTCCTGAGTCATTGTAGTATTAATAGATTTTTTTTTACATATACAAGTATCTATTCTTTTTCAGATTCTTTTCCCATTTAGGTTATTACAGAATATTGAGCAGAGTTCCCTGTGCTATACAGTAGGTCCTTGTTGGTTTCTACAGATACTGTGTTGAGAAAATTAACAAAAATACATGGGGACTTTCCTAGCAGTCCATTGGTTAAGACTCTGAGCTTCCACTGCAGGAGGCATGGGTTCGATCCCTGGTTGGGGAACTAAGATCCTGCATGCCGCACGGTGTGGCCAAAAAAAAAAAAAAAAAATTAACAAAACTACAAAGCACCATAACTGACACATAGACTTCACTAGCTGTGTGACCTTGAGCAAGTCACTTAGCCTCTCTGAGCCTTTGCAAATGAAGATAATAACAGTACCTGCCTCATAGGGTTGTTGTAAGGATTAAATGAGTGAATACAGCTAAGGGCTTCGAACAGGCCTGGCAGGCTTTAAGGGCTATATATAGTGTTGGCTGTTCTGTTTTTATAATAAATGCTCAATAGCTCCGAGGGGTCCTGGTCACTCTGGACCCAACTCCTTTTCTCTCTTGTTCTCTCAGGACAAAACCTGCCACTACCCCTCACCCTTTGCCGGGTAAGGAGGAGCAGAAGCAAGAAACAGGACTCTCTGAGGCCTCAGATCTCCCCTACTCCAAGTTCAGGGGCCCAGAGCCTGGGAGGCGGGGGCGGGAGGGAGTGAGGAGGTGGCACTGGCAGCTAAATTTGTTCACCCGGCCTGTCAGTCCCTTAATCTGATCCCAGAGGAAAAACGCAGACGCTTCACTCTGGATGACAAATGAGGAGGGGAGCGGCCTGGACTCTGGGTGAGTAATGGCTTTGCATTAAGATATTAGGCCTGGACAAGACATGTGCCCCTCCTCCCGTTCCACCCCCAACAAGGCCGGGAAGAGAGCTTGGGGGAGAGAAGGAGGCTTCCTGAAGACCAAGCCCTGGGAAGGTGAGGGATGCTGGGGGATTTAAGAGAGGGTTTGGGAAGGGCTGGGCGGGGGTGGCAGAGACAGACGGGCCACAGAGATATCCAGAAACAGGGACACAGCAGGGAGAGAAGAAACAGAGAGAGAGAGCGAGACAGAGAGACAGACAAGGACTTTGCGGGGGAGTGCAAAGAGGAGAGATGCCTGTACTCATACAGGGCAAGGATGCCTTAGTCAGGACCGCGGTCACACTGGGCGGGTCAGCCACCAAGGGGGAGTCAGCCTCCAGGGAGGGCCAGGCTGGAGGCCTGGTGTCAAGACTGGCCTTGGTCTTTGATGTCCTTCTACTCGATGCTGTGCCTCCTGGGCTGGGAGGGCACTGATCACCACCGAGTCAGAGCTGGCTTAGGCCAATGGGCAGGGCCTCCAGCCACATGGATAACCTGTTTCATGGAGGAGGGGGGACGTTCCAGCTCCAAATTCCTGCACTGTGTAAGGAGCCCCTCCCTCACCGAACCCCCAGTCCACCGTAGCCTGGGTCCCGTGAGGCAGCGTTTGCTGGGTTGAGGGGCCTCTAGAGGAGGAGAAGATGGGGCCTGGCCCTCCCTGGAGGCTGACTCCCCCTTGGCGGCCGACCCGCCCAGTTTGACCGTGGTCCTGAGTAAGGCATCCTTGCCCTGTGTGAGTACAGGCATCTCCCCTCTTTGCACCCCTCCCCCACAAAGTCGTTGTCTGTCTCTCTGTCTCCTTCTCTCTCTCTGTTTCTTCTCTCCCTGCTGTGTCTCTGTTTCTGGATATCTCTGTGGCCCGTCTGTCTCCGCCACCCCCCACCCCCACCCAGCCCTTCCCTAACCCTCTCTTAAAGATGGGGCTCACGCGGGATTTCACACGTGGGCAAATCTGCCCGGGTCTGTGGCTTGAGCAGGTAAAAGACGATTCAGAGAACAAAGAGCAGCTGTCTTGGGGGAAAGTGGGGCGAGGGGTAGGGTGGAAATAATGGCAAGGGCAGAAAACGCAGGAGGCTCACTCCCTGAACCTCAGAAGAACACAAGGCAGGCGGCTGTGCCCTTCTGCTAGGGAGGCCTGAGCGGGGACAGGGGCAGGGGTCGCCATGGGGGCGGTGCTTCTGAAACTGACACCCACAGGCCATCCTCTGCGCGGATAATTGGGGTAGCCACTGTCACTGAGGTCTTCCTCAACTGCCCCAAGATCTCCCCCTGAATTTCTCAGTTCGAATCCCTTGTCCCAGCTGTGAGACCTCTTGGTTTTACTTAGCACCCCCATCCCTCCCTGGGGGTGCTGGAGTGCTGGAACTTGGTCGGGGGCTTCCCGGTTCTTCAAGGCCTGCGTCTCTCACGGAGCGCCACTAGGAGGCGCCCCATGCCTGCTCGGCCCCGTCGGCCTGGGACCCGCCGGGCTGGTCGGTCGGGAGGAGGGGCCTCCTCGGGGTACGGGCGTGGAGGGTCTGTGGGCCTCTCGCTGCGCCGCTCAGAGGCCCGCGGTGCAGCCCCGAGCTAGCGCGTGCCCCGCAAAGCCGCACACCCTTTCTGTCTCTAGAATCCCTATGGGGGGCGGGCGTCCCACCCGACGCTCTCTCCGCGATGGTGCTCCAGCTGCATCCGCGGGCATCCGCGGTCCAGGGCTCCCGTCGCTTCCCCAGGCCCCACCCGCTGAGTCCTCGGCCTTCCTGCGAGCACAGGGCCCAGAGTCCGGGGCCTGGTAGGGGTCACCCGTGCTGCGGTTCCCCTTCCTCTGAGGCCCCATCCCTCTCTGAAGGTTGGATGGATTAACTGTTCACAAACCTGGTTTGTTAAGAATCGGCCAGAGTTTAAATACCTATTCTCGGGCCACTCCAGCTCGAGGGTGGGCCTAGAATCTGTAAGTTTATCCAGGGACCAGCTTCCCCCCAGGGGCTCTGGCTCCTTCAGTCCTGCTCTGTGATTCCACCAGGGAGAACCTCTGCCCTCCAGGAAGAAACAAAGTCCCTTAAATACTATTTTTTTAAAAAACTTTTAAGTAGATAATATACCCAATTGATTCAAAAATCAAAGCAATGCACAGTAAAAAGCCTTTCTGCAACCCTGTCCCCAAGCACCTGGTTCCAACCCCTACATAGCTGCCAGGTGTTTTATTAATTTCTTATGTAGTCTTCAGAAGAAAATTAAAATCTATGCTCTTATTTTCCCCATTCTTATACAAAAGGAAGCATCTTATGTACACTCTGTTTTGCATTTTGTTTTCACTAAATCTATTTTGACATTCTTTCCATAAGGATGGATTCCTTGTTCCTTTTTTACAGCTGTATAGTATTCCATTGTGTGGCTCTACACAGTCTATTTAATCCAGTCCTTTCTTGAAGAGTACCTGGGTGGTTGCTCCCTTTTGGCTCTTACTAAAAATATTGCAGTGAACATCCTTGTACATCCATCATTTCGTAAGTGTGCTTTTGTACAGAGAAGTAAGATAAAATGCCCTAAGAGTACTAGTCTCACAACGAGAGTGTGTGTAACTTGGGTAGGTACTTGCGCAGGTATTGCCAATTGCCTTGCGTGGGGCTTGGACCACTGGGCACTCCCCAAGCAGTGACTAGACTGTTTCTCAGCAGCCTCACCAGCAGAGTGAACTGCTGAACTTCTGGATTTTTGCCACAAATTCACCTGTGTTCAGTGTCCACAGGAAACCTGCCTTTACCTCCAGACTATAACTCCACTGCCTGCATCCCCCCGCCCCAGGATGCAGGCCTTTTCCTTCACAGCACTTTGTGCATTTGAAATTATATACATGATGCCATTAGTATTTCTTCAACACTTGCCTACCACCAGCCTATAAGCTCCATGTGGGCAGGGACTATACCCCAGTCCCCAGCACAGCACGGGCACTTCAGAGATGCTGACTACCCCTTTGTTGGCTGGGACGGTCCCCTGTGTGCCCCACATCCTCGTAGGTGCTTTACGTGGATGGCTTCAGGTGCAACTCTCAACCACCTTAGGCACAGGTGCTATAGCTCCATTGAGCAGATGAGGAGACTGAGGCTCAGCCAGGAGGTGACTTGCTCAAGGACTCACAGCGGGTCAGTAGGGAAGTCCTGTCTCCACAGCCCTTGTCCCTCTTCCTGAGACCTTGGCTTTACGTCTTCCTTCCTCTGGCCCGTGGGGGCCCCCAACCACCAGGGACAGTCAGGTCTGGGTCACGGGGTCTCCAAGTTCAGGATCTCCCCATCCCCACCGCACCGCCTGAAACAGTGGAGAGCCAAGCCGGGGGCTTGTCTGAGCCCCTGGGGCCTTGTCAGCTTGCAGGCTTGGACCCCCTGTTTGGCGGCGATGCCAGGGCCGCAGTGACCCTGACGGCTGTGCAGTCCCCAGAGCCCCTTCCTGGAGGCCCCGTGGCTGCGCTGGCTTTGTGCCCGACTGTCCCTCTGCTCCCCAGCGGCTCTCTGTGGCGGCTGCCTGCCTCCCTGCCTCCCATTAATCGTGTGTGCAGGATTTATTTTCTCTGGCAATTTATTTCAGCAAATGCCATCTGGATGTGCCCGCAGGTGGGCAGGATGCTCTGCTGCCGCCAGAGTCACGGCGCCCGGCTTTACTGTCAGACTGACAGGCATGTCTCACCAGCACCCCTACGGTAGGCCTGAGCCCTAGGGTGGGACACGAGGTACCCCAGGGACCAAGTCCACCTCTACATCACCACAACCTCAGCATCCCAAGAAACTTGGAAGGTCCAGCTTGCCCTACTTGTTTTTACTGGGGCTTTGCTGCTCCTGCCAAGGCTAGCTGGCTAAGGGGGTACAGGACAAGATTAGCCCCGATGTCCTCACCCTGAAACAGCCATTCAGAGGCTTTTTCTGAAGACCCAGGTGACGGCTCTTTTCAGTTCCCTGATCTGGGGAAGGAAGGGGTCCTCCCTCCCAAACCCCCTCCTCCCTGGCACTGCTGGGCAACCCAGGCCTGATTCCCATGACAGTCATGGAGGGAAACAACTAATGCCAACTCTGCCACCCCCTTGCCGCACCCACAACACGTGTCCTCCTTCCTGGGGGTCCCTTTGGTCCCTTCATCACCCTCAGCCCCTCTCATCTGTCAGCAGGATGCAGCAGCCCAGGACTGAATAGCGGACATGACCCTGAGGCCAGGACAGGAGACAGGGGCTGCTTGGCTGTGATTTCAGGTCCTGAGTTAGTGCCCCTGGTTATCTGTCCACTTACAGGCCTTGGACACAGGAAGGAAAGGATCGGACAGTAGTGGGCAGGGCCCATCCACCTGGCCCTGGCCCTCACCAAGCCCTTTGCATCCCACCCATGCGTCCCTCCTCTGCAGCATCTCCAGGGGCCCAGGTCCCACCCCTGGGGGCCTGCTTCCTCCCTTGGTATCCTCCAGTCTCAGCCTAGGACGCCTGCCCTCAGCCTGCCCTACCCCACCCCATCCTGGCCGCCGCTAACGCTGCAGAGAACTCCTGCCGTCGCAAAGCCATTACCCTGCAAATGGGCTGCACTTCGGCGTGCGTGCGTGCGTGAGTGTGTGTGTGCATGCGCGCGCAGGGGAAGGACTGTGGCAGGCAAAGCGCCTTGCTTGTGCCTCGTTCACTGCCATCATTGCCTTGGGGGGATTTATGCTGCCCCCACCTCTGGTCCCCTGCCCTGGCTGCCAGCCTCCACTGGACCCCAGGTGATGGGGCCTGGAGCTCTGGGCAGGGGGCTGGACATGCTGAACTGGAGGGGGTGAGGCTTTGCAGGGGGGTCCTGGTGAATGTGTGCTCCCCCTTCTTCTCCATGAGTGGTAACCAGACTCGGAGAGTGGCTGAGCCACCGTGCACTCGGTCTCCCAGACCTCAGGGGCCCAGGGGAGCAGAACCAACCTAGGGGTGCAAGATGGATGCTGGACGGGCTTTGGTGGCATCTGAGGCCCTGGTTTCTAGTCTTCCACCTCTCTCCGACGCCTCCAGGCCTCTCTTCTCCCACCCTCTGCTTTGTCTGCCATTTGTGGACACCCACACTTACCCCCACGTGCCATCACAGCTGCTCTGCCTCCCCCCCTCCCCCGCCTCAGCACGGCCAGGCAAACCCTCCACCCTTTCAAGAAGAGCCTTTGACCTTTGTGTCAAGAACCTTCGGCAAACCCTGATACGTTGACACAGCCGGGAGGCACCCCTGGACTCAGGAGACTGGGCTGGGCAGTGGTCAGGGGAGTGGCCTTCAGCAGCAGGTGGAATTGCTTTTAATCTCTGCTTCTCCAGTTTCTGGTGATGTGGTCTTGGCCACGTCATTCAATTTCTCTGAGCCTCAGTGGCCTTACCTGTAAATTGAGTCTGATAATGCCTGCCTCAAACAGTTATTATTAAAGGTTTAATACAATACACTGAGCCACAAGAAATTGCTTATCGTCGACCAGTTCTCCACATTAATATTTAGAGGGTGAAATACTGCACTAACAAATTTTGTATCATTGATAAGATTTCTACTTGATGCCCTGCACTTTGGTTTTATATTCTTCATGTTTTACATTTGTACAAATGCTTCAAGAATTCAAACTAAGTGGGAAAGCACAAAGAAGAAGGTACAAAGCGGGACTTCCCAGGTGGTGCAGTGGTTAAGAATCCACCTGCCAATGCAGGGGACACGGGTTCAATCCCTGGTCCAGGAAGATCCCACATGCCACAGAGCAACTAAGCCCGTGTGCCACAACTACTGAGCCTGCGCGCCTAGAGCCCGTGCTCTGCAACAAGAGAAGCCACCGCAACGAGAAGCCCGCGCACCACAAAGAAGAGTCGCCCTGGCTTGCCACAACTAGAGAAAGCCCGCGCGCAGCAACGAAGACCCAATGCAGCCAAAAATAAACAAATAAATAAATTTATAAACATAAAAAGTATAAAAAAAAGAAGGTACAAAGCAAAACAAAAATAAATCTTCCTACCAGAAATAGCCATGATTAATGAATAATAACCATTTCCAGAATCTCTTTGCACTGATACAGGTAGAACTTTAGAGAGGTAAATAGATAGAAATATTGCTATGAGAAGGGATCTGATTGAATATTTATATATAATTTATGAAATTTAATTTTAGTCTATTTTAACAAAAGAAAATAAAGGGAAGGAAGTTGAAAGAAACCACATAACTCCAGTAAATATGTCTTTATCAGAGACGCAGTGCTTTCTAAAAAGATCATTTCATATTAACAAAAAGATTTGAAAGGAATGGGAATAAAAAGTATTGATTAGGGAGAATCTTTCACGTAGGAGGGGGAGAAATGTGAATATTTTAGTAGAAATTGAAGGTGTTAAATTAGCAAATTTCAAGGAAACACAGCTGACAGCAAGATTGAGAAAAGAAAAAGAAAACCTATGGAGAGAGATGACACAGAAGAAAGACAAAAGCTAAAAAAAAAAAAAAGGAGAGGAAACAGGTAGAATTGTGGAATGGTTTGCAGTCTTTTAATTACAAAGTTGAACATTGGTGTTCAAAATTTCACACATAATTAACTTAAAAGAAATTTGCCTCCATGGGCCCTCCTTACCTAAAGGTTTCTATCGTGTTTAAATGGTGAGAAAGATGTAATTTCGGGCATGTTGTAAATATTGACGTTTTAAGATAAAGCTGCAGCAGCTCTTTTGAGTGTATTGGACCATTTTGATGGATTTCGTAGGGTTCAACCTGAGAGGTGAACCACCCAGCCCGCAGCCCGCCTACAGCGGTGCTCATCCTGGCAGATGCTGTGTCTGTAGCAAAACACCTAATACTCTACGGACTCTTCTGAACTTGAGCTTTTGTATTTTCTTTGTTTCTGTTTTCCTGGTACTTTTAGCAAAATTCACCCTAACTCTCCAACTTTTCTCACTAAATGAAGAAGCAAAGATGTTGGAGTCCATGATTAAAATGGAAAAGCAGAGCCACGCCCCCATCCCCTGCAGGATACCAGTGACCAGGGTAGAGGGCTGGCCCCACTGGAGAAGGCTGGACGAAGCCTGGGGGAGGTGGTGGGGATGACCCCTTTCTCTTCCCAAGCACTTTGGAAGAGGCTGACAGGAAAGGGTGCTGGGAAAGGATGGAGACTGCCAGGATTATGGGACGTATACAAAAGGCTGCATTCTGAATTGGGGGGAGTGTAGAAATGCAGTCTGGATGCTTCCATGCCCATGGCCCCTGCCGAGAATATTGGGTGAGAAGCCGGGCGTCTCGCCAACCACAGAGAGCCCTGGGTGCAGGTTCCAGGACCAACCCTTTCTCCGAGACCCATGGAGCCTGCAGGGGGCAGCTCCCGACTCAGCACCCCACCCCCAAGCAGCACCCTTCCCTCTCCCTTTTAAAGTCAAGTTCAGCTTGGGAGTTTCTTGCTGGCCCAGTGGTTAGGATTCGGCTCTTTCATGGCCGTGGCCCAGGTTCAGTCCCTGATCGGGGGAACTGAGATCCTGGAAGCTGTGCAGTGCGGCCAAAAGAGAACTCAAATTCAGCCCAAAGGGAGGGAGAAGTCAGAGCAGCCAGTAAGTAAGGCTGACAAGCCGAAGGGACAGGCAATGCCTGAGGAAGGCCCCGCGGGGCAAGGGGAACCGCCCTACTCAGACACCCTCTGAGCATCGGGCCACACAGGACCTGGAGAGCTCCTCCCCTTGCCGCTTCCCCACGTCCCGTCCTCTCCAGTTCTCTAGGCGCCAACATCTCCCTTGCTGCCTTTCAGGATCAGGCCCTTGAGTCCTCACCATGTTCACGCAGGGAGACGGCCTCCTACGGATTCCCAACGTTTACAAGGTGCTGATCTAGAACAGTGATGACAACCCCTGCCAGCCCTTCGCAGGAAGCCTAACAGGTGTCCTTTTAATCCTCCCAGCAAGATGGACGTTATTATCCCATTTCCCAGACTGGGAACAAGAGGTTGAGAGACAGGCCAGTGTATGAGTTTCCTGGGCTGCCATCACAAATTATGACAAACTGGGTGGAAATTTATTCTCTCACAGTTCTGGAAGCCAGAGGCCAAGAACATCAAGGTGTTGGCAAGGTCATGCTCTCTCAAAGGCTCTTTGGGAGAATCTGTTCCATGCCTTTCTCTTATTTCCCGTGTTGCCAGCAATCCTCGGCTTGCAGCTACTCCAGTGTCTGCCTCCGTTGTCATGTGACCTCCTCCCTGTGTGTCTCTTCTCTTTTGTAAGGACGTAGTGGATTAAGGGCCCACCCTACTCCAGTGTGACCTTCACTTAACCTATTACGTCTGCAACAACTCTATTTCCAAATAACATCATATTCTGTGGTACCGGAGGCTAGGACATCAACACATCTTTTGGGGGACACAATCCAGCTCGCGACAGGAAAGTGCCTCATCCAAAGTCACCCAGAGAGGGGCTTCCCTGGTGGCGCAGTGGTTGAGAGTCCACCTGCAGATGCAGGGGACGCGGGTTCGTGCCCCGGTCCGGGAAGATCCCACATGCCGCGGAGCGGCTGGGCCCGTGAGCCATGGCCGCTGAGCCTGCGCGTCCGGAACCTGTGCTCCGCAACGGGAGAGGCCACAGCAGTGAGAGGCCCCCGTACCGGAAAAACAACAACAACAACAACAACAACAAAGTCACCCAGAGGTACAGTCAGAACCACAGGCCTGAGACCAGAATCATGGCCGGAGCAGCCTGTCATCCCAAGGAGAGCCCGACTTCAACCTCTCCTCACATTCCAATGAGTCAGAAGCCAGCTCGTGGCCGCTTCTGTTGCCTGGCCAGCCACTTTTGGCCAGCAGAGGTGGCAGGCATAGCTGCGGATCCCACTGTCATGTCCTGGGACACTGCTCTCAAAGGTGGCCCGGTCAGCTCTTGGGTTAGTCCCCCTCTGGCTGCCCTTTTGTCCACTCCCCTGGTCCAGGCATGGTCCAGGAGGTCAGGGTGGTTAGGGTGGGGGAGGGGCGAGCACAACCATGGCACGGAGGACCCTGATGGGGGAGGTAGCGGAAAATCCTCCCCCAGAGGATAAGTGTAGAGACCTGAAGAGGCAGCTTCTGCCCCGGGGTGGCAAGTGCCCGGGTCTCTCCTCACCATTTCCAGAGGTCCAGGGCCCCCGTACATCTTCCTCTGAATACAAGAGAGGGCTCCGTGCCAGCAGGGAGACTGCGGGGCTGGCCCACATCAAGAGCCTGCTGGGGGTTTCCAGAGATATCGACAAAAAGGTCCAAGGTTCTCTCCCTCCCTCATCTTGAAGTGGGAGGTTGGGGCTGAGACTTTGCCCCTGCCTGCGGGAGGGGTGACGTGGAGCAGCTGTGGCCTCAGAGGGCACTCAGGGCAGAAGGGTCAGCAGACAAGGCCGGCTCCCCTCCCAGGCTGGAGACTGGGGCCTGGAGGGGAGGCTGAGAAAGCAGGAGCTGCAGATGTCACGTACAGAGCCTTGAATCCCTTCTGCATCCCTCCCACAGCCTGGACCGTTATCCTGCCCCCAGTCCCAGAAAAAACAAGGAGGCAAAGAGGAAAGAGCAGAGTAGCAGCAGGAGAGGGGGAGAACCCAGCTCTGCCGCCTGCTGGCTGGGTGGCCCCCCCGAGCCGCTTCTGTCTGAGTTCAGAGATAACTGATATCTGTGTGAGGTGCTGGTTCCTACCAGCTCCTGACCGCGCTTTGCTGCCCCTGACCCACACTCCACGGGAGAGGGATGGGAATGGGCAGAGTGAATGTGCGCCTGATGGAGAATGGGCCACAGTCCAGGCCCCACCCCTTACGTGGAAAGGGGGCTGATGACAGGGGAGGAGGGGTACCCAGGGACCCAGGACTGCTTTGGGCAGATGGAAGTTGAATGTGCCAGTCCCTGGACCAAGAACAGGGGCCAGTAATCATTTCTTCATTTGTTCGGCAAATACAGTGTGTCAGGCTCTGTTCCAGGTGCTGGGGAGACCACCGGGATGAGATGGAAAGCCCTAGCTCCCTGCAGCAGACAGACATCAAAGGACCGAGCTCACAGCTGCAGATGGCTCTCACCAGCTTACTGGGGAATCTCAACACAGCAGGACGTAGACTTGAAACAGGTTAAGTTTTCCAGGCACTGCCCTCGACTGTGCCAGGCAGAGGTCACTTTCCCACTGCAAGGGGCAGCGCTCTTCCCAACATGGGGCCAGATTCTGAGTGCTCTCCACCCCCCAGCTTTGAGCCTTCTCCTGGGCGTTGTCTGTTGAAACTCCAGGCTCGGGCTTGATAAAATCACTTCCCCCCTCCCCGAGCCTGGGAGGACCTTCAGGGGCTCTAGTGGGGGTGGGAGGGTGACGAGGGGTCTCCCCTCACCTTCCGTTCCTCAGGGTTGGGATAGGGACGGGCATCTGCTCCTGATCCGCCTGGGCCAGGGAGAACCAGAGTCGAGACCCTAAGGCTACCGTAGCTCCTTTTCACTGAGAACGAGCAGTGCAAGGGGTCCAACCTGCCAGCTGATGGAAGGGTCCCTCAGGGCAGTGTCCCTGGGTACAGGGCCCCGAGCTCAGCAAGGCCTCACACTTGGTTTAATGTTCCACATGCCACCATCTTGAAATTCTTAACCATTGCTGAACAAGGGGCCCTACGTTTTCATTTTGCACTGGGACCCCAGAAAACTGTGTAGCTGGTCCTGCCTGCCGGACACGGGTGATAGCAAGGTACAGCTGGCAGCGTCGTACCCATCACACCCTTCATACCCTTCCAAAGCCTGAAGCCACCTGTCTCATTCACACTTGGGACCAACCCTCAGGCCTGTGGGCGCAAGTGGAAGGCCCTCTGTAAATGCTTAGGGACCAGGAACCTCAGAGGTGGGGGGGGGGTGTGGGCCCCTCCCCACTCAGTACTTCGGGAGGCCCCGGCTGGTCAGCGAGTCCTCTGGCTGGATTGACCTCCACTGGGCACTGAAATGCCAATCTCTCCCTCTCCCGGCTCCCTGATTCCTAAGCAAGTCTTTCCTTGATTCCTCCAGGGATTGCAGCCCTCCTTCCCGCTTGGCTGGAGCTGTGAGGGAAACACTCTCTCCACCAATACTGTGTCACCCCAAAGGTCCACCTCCCCGTCCTTCTGTCTGATCCACTTGGAGGAGGGGCCCTGGGGGAGCAGGGATTCGGACAGGGGTCCGGCAGTGAGCCCTGCAGTGGGGCAGGGAGAGGGGGGAGCTGCCCACTCCGCTAGACTGTGGAGACCGAGCCTCTGAAACAGGCAAGAGCCCCGCTGGACAGCTCGCAACAGAGAAACGACTGCTCTAAAGAAGATACGAGAGGGTGATGTGACAGAGATGAGAGGAACCGCTGGGACAGTGGCCGGAAGGCCTCTCCGTCACATTCCAACGAGAGATGTAGGTAAGGAACAAGTGCACCCGTCACCAATAATACACACAATCATTTCATGAAATGTGGATTTAGACGTGGTTCTCAAGAGGTGGCCTGTGGAAGTGGATGAAGTTGACCTGGGCTTGGGGCGGGGTCTAGACAGAGGAGAGGGGTGGGCTCGTGACCCAGTCATGGGAACAGGAGCGGCAGAGGAGCTTGAGGCAGAGCTCAGGCTCTGGGGCTTGAGCGGAATTGCAGTCCGTGCTGTGAGGTCCCTCCCTGCTCTTTGGCTGTGCTGGGGCTGTTACCCTGAGGGGAGCCGGGGGTGGAAGGAGCAGTACGTAGACCCACAGCTCCAGGTTTTCTTGCTCCTCCCCCTCCTTGCAGACCAGTGGAGGCAGAAGGGAGGCCAGGAGGCAGGGCGGGAAGGCTCTGTCTTGGTGCCCTGGCCTGGTTCACTTGGCTTTGGCAGAATCCAAGCAGCTGAGGGACTTAGGTGCCGAATGGGCAGAAGTGTACTCCCGGAGGAACTCCCCAGGGGAAGTGTCCTCCGTTGTGAGGGGCTTGCTCTAGGCCTTAATCTCTCTATCTTGAACACAGGAACCTACGGGCAGAGCTTGGAGGGTGCTTCTGAGCTGTTGGCCTCCATCAAGGCCTGCTAGGCTTTCCCACCCACCTCTCTGCTTTCTGGGTCTCTTACCTGGATGGCTCTCTCTTGGAACCACAGACGACTTCCTTTAAAAAAAAAAAATTATATATTTATTTGGCTGCTCTGGGTCTTAGTGGCGGCATGAGGGATCTTTGTTGCCACGTGCAGGATCTTTAGTTGTGGCGTGCAAAGTTGTGGCATGTGGGATCCAGTTCCCTGACCAGGGATTGAACCCGGGCTCCCTGCATTGGGAGCATGGAGTCTTAGCCACTGGACCACCAGGGAAGTCCCACAGATAATTTTCCTTTGGACACTTTCTCAAGCCTTTGTTTATGCTTCAAATACAGGCTCTGTTGAATTAACACCCTCTTGCCAAGAATTTGGAGATTACAGATAAAAAGCCCTAAACCCCATTCCCCTATGGGTTCCCCATCTAGATATACATCCTATCTATACCTAGAGGTATAGATATTCTGATGAATACAGTTTCCAACTTCACAATATTCACTCACAGTAATCCACACTCAGACAGTATTTTCACGGCATTCCTGAATCAGAGGTATCACCTTTATGAGGTGTGGTGGTAATCGGTGAGAGGGAGAAAGTTGTATGTACAGTGGTGTGCTGATAAATGCCAAAGGACTGGCTCTCTGGGGGAAAAAGAGCTCTGATTTGTAGCATCTGCTGATTCCCATGGTGTAAATACTCCAAACCTGGCTGATTTCAAGCTACCAGCGTGATGTCACCAAATGCAGACTTGGGAAGAGATGGCAACAGCTGGCTCTCGGGAGCCAGTCTGAGCTGACCCCAGCACACCACTGGGTGCGTGGGCTAATCCAGTGAAGTTCCAGGGGGTGGGAGTCTCATTGTGGTCAGTGCCCAGAGAGGTTGGGGAGCACCAGAATGATGGGGCTTCGCAGCCATCCAGGTAGGAAGAGAACTTCAGGGGGGAGAACAAAAGTCACGCTTATTCTCTGCTGCCCACAGTGGCGCAGAAGGAAGAGGTTGGAGAAGCTGCTGGCTTTCGCCGCCCACTCTCCGCATCTCACCCACCACCCCCATGGGAACCCTGACTCCAGGCTATCTCTGCAGGTCTGCAGCTCTGTCTTCTAAAGGGGGGGGAGGTTCCCACCAGGGCACGTTCACCTGGGCAGACAATATTACAGAGGTGATGTCATGAGAGATCCATTCTGAAAAAGGACCAGGCCTGCCAAAGCCGCCCTGGGGTCACCAGCATGCATTGGGGCACTAGGATTCTTTTTTTGGCCCCAGGATATTCTCTGAGGGGCAGAAGAGCACCTCCTCTCTGCCCCAGGTGGGGACTTGGTCCCAGGAGAGCTGCCCGTTTGTGGCCCTTCCCGTGAGACTCCAGAAGACTCCCTCCTGCCAGATCAGGGTCATAGCCACTGAGAACAATGCTGGGCAGGCCGAGCGGGCCCTGCGCAGGGGCAGGGGGTCTGGGAGAGCAGCAGAAGCGGCTGGGGCCTGTCCTTCCCAAACTGGGCCACTGGTGGGGCCTTTCATCTCCCGCCTTCCTCTCTGGGCCACTCCAGCGTCCGCCTGCCTCTGCTTCTTCCCACCCCACTACCCCCAGTGCGGCAATTACTGCGTTAATTAGGGCGCTTTGATCATCTTTAGAAATGGCCACACTGGGGAGGGACACTGCCAAGCAATTAGGGCCAGAGAGGCTGGGAGCTCGGGCACCTCCTCAGGGGGTGGGGCTGCTGAGGACCCTCAGACACCCCCTGTCTCCTCCCTCCAGGAGCGTCTGCCCCCAGCATAACTGTAAACTCCTCGGGGAATAGGGGCAGATGGGAATCCCGCCCCCCGCCTGCCCCCCCCAGCTCTGAGCCCTGGAGACAGGGCCAGCCCCTGCCCACCAGCCCCCCTCTGCCTGGCCCCCAGCCCAACCGTCAGCTCTTCTGGCCTGTCCAGGCCCCTTTGATGGAGCCGCAGAAACAAGGGCTCCTTTGACAGAAGGGGGGCCTCAGAGCCCGGATGATGAGACTTCAAAGGTGAGGGTCGAGCCCACTATCCCGTTCCCTCCCCCCACCCTGGCCCCCCTCCCGTGTCCCCCCCCAGTCTGTCCTCTATATAGCCCCCCAAGCCCCATTTCCCCTGTGGGCTCCTGGGAGTTAAGGTCCAGGTGAGGAACAGACCAAGGGAAGCCAGTCATTTTGATGTAAAAGAATAGAATCAGATGATTTGAGGAACAAGAACTCAGCGCCCAGGGGCAGGCGCCAAAGGATAACGCCTGGAGGGTGAACCCCGAGGGGGAAAGAGCACGGGGCCGCTTGCCGGTGCCCCGGCCACCATGCTGCTGGCTTTGCTGCTGCTCCTGCTGCCCCTCCCAGACCCGCGGTCTGCCCACGGGCACCCACTGTACACGCGCGTGCCCCCCAGCACCCTGCAAGGTGAGCCCAGGCTGCTCTGAGGGAGAGGCCGAGGTGGGAGGAGCACAGAGCAAGTGGGTCTCGGGCAGGGGGACGTGAGCTTGCCCTCCCAACTCACAAGGACCTTTGGCCCTTTCTGCCCACCCTGCTGGGAGAAGGGGCCAGGCACTGAGACACAGGTGGGAGAGGAAAGGGGAGGATGAGGGTGGAAGGGGAAGGGGAGCCGGCAGGCACTGCCCAAAGGCGTGCTTTCCAGAAGGTTCTGGGTTTAGCAGGGAGGAAGGGGCCCAGGGGGGCATCCCCTTGGCTATCTGGACCCCAAGGTGGGCAACTCGGCCATGGTTATTTTGTGTCAGTAAGCCTGAGTTCTGTAATATCTATACCTTTGGGGTGCTGTTTTTCAAGGTTTCTAAGGAAAAGCTGTTTGCAAAGATTCCAGCCCAGCTCAGCTGAAATTACAGAGATACCTCGGGCTGAGAATCTGAGACCGTCCGCTCTGTGTGCCGGGGCCTGGGACCGTGGGGCTCTCTGACCTCCCCATTCTGTCCCAGGGCTCCTGGAGCCCAACCTGCTTCCCCACCGGGTCCCCCAAGGCAGGGCACAGGGCTGGGGCGAGGCGGAGGAGCTCTTCCCCCACGGTGCATGACTTGTGCCCCATGTCCTAGCAGCTCTGTCAGCCCAGGGGACGAAAGTGTTGCAGGCTGCCCAGAGGAGCGCCCAGTGGGCAGTAAATCGGGTGGTGATGGAGATCCAGCACAGGCTGCATGAGTGCCGAAGTTGTGCCAATCACACCCCTCCATGCCTGGGTGAGCTGGCGCTGACCACCCTGGGCCCGTTCTCCTGTCCACCCCGCCCCCTCCCTTCAGACTTGACCCCTCTTGGGGACAGAGACTGGGTGAGGCTGCAACCAAGATGACGCTCAGGAAGGTCTCCTCGAGTGGAAAGGGCACACCAGGCACGGGCACAGCGTGTGCAAAGGCAGGAGGGCAGGAACAAATAAGTCTGGGCTTACTTGCTGAGCAGTGAGAAGTTTATGGCAGCTGAAACAGACCCTGAGTGCTATCGGGCAGGGTAAGGGGGGTGGGTATGTGTGCAGGGGGTGCCGGGTGAGGTGGCCGGAGGGCTCGGGCCCAGCCTGGGCTGGAGAAGAGTGGAAGGCCATCCGTGAGGCTCAGGGGTCTGTTTCTCAGCAGCACCTGGGCGTCCCGGGCCTCGAGCCCCCCTCCTCCAGGATCCACCTGAGCCAGGTGAGGCTGAAAAGGCTCGAGGCGGGCAGGGCTGAGAGCAGGGTGGACCCTGGAGGGGTCTCAGTGGTGAGGATGAGAGGGACTCGTCCCTCCTGACGCCGCTTCGGCCTTTCTAGGGCCGTGTGGCGAGAGGCGCCCGGGCGCTGTCAACGTGACGCGGGCGCACGGCCGCATTGTGGGGGGCAGCGCGGCACCGCCCGGGGCCTGGCCCTGGCTGGTGAGGCTGCAACTCGGCGGGCAGCCTCTGTGCGGCGGCGTCCTGGTGGCGGCGTCCTGGGTGCTCACGGCGGCGCACTGCTTCGCGGGGTACGTCGGGCCCCAGGCCCCTGCCCAGACCGGATCCCCAGTGCGGGGTCCAGCTCTTCCGGGGTCGGCTGGCGGGCACCAAGCGCGAGGACCGGTCTCTGCTGCCCCCTGGCGGCGGCCGTCCCCTTTCCCACCTCAAGGCGCCCAGGCCGCCCAGCCGGGGCGCGGATTCTCCGGGGACTCACCGTCCTGGGCCTTCTCCCCACTCGGCGTCGCGGCTTCTCCCGGGCCCGCCCTCCCTGCCCCCAGGCGGAGAACCAGCCCGGCGCGCGGGCTCGCTGGGTGGTGCCTGTGGGCGGAGGGCAGGGTCTCCAGGGGACCTCTCTGCATCCTTGTGCTGCGTGTCTCCCGCCGCTCGCCCCGCAGCGCCCCGAACGAGCTTCTGTGGACGGTGGCGCTGGCCGAGGGGCCCCGGGGGGAGCAGGCGGAGGAGGTGCCGGTGAACCGCATCTTGCCCCACCCCAAGGTGAGAAGGCAGCCCCCAGGCCCTCAGAGTTGGGAACAGCACCTCACCCCCACCCGCGCTGACGCTGCGCCGCCACCCCCTCCCCAGTTTGACCCTCGGACCTTCCACAACGACCTGGCCCTGGTGCAGCTGTGGACGCCGGTGAGCCCGACAGGGGCGGCGCGCCCCGTGTGCCTGCCCCAAGAGCCCCAGGAGCCCCCCGCAGGCACCGCCTGCGCCATCGCGGGCTGGGGTGCCCTCTTCGAAGGTACTAGGCAGGGCAGGGCCTGGGTGAGCCGCGCGTGTGCGTGCGAAGATTGGGGGGCTGGGGTGATGGAGTTTGGGAAGGCTGGGGTGTAAGAATTCTGACCTACACCCAGCTGTCTTCACAAAATGCTGCCTATCTCGCAAAGGGGGGGGGGAGTCAAGAGGGCAGTGGGGGGAGGGAGACCTTCGAAGCAGGACCCCTGCCCTCCAGGCCTGAGCCCCTTCCACTGCTTCCCTGTAGATGGGCCTGAGGCTGAGGCGGTGAGGGAAGCCCGTGTACCCCTGCTCAGCGCCGACACCTGCAGAAGGGCCCTGGGGCCAGGGCTGCGTCCCAGCAGCATGCTCTGTGCCGGCTACCTGGCTGGCGGCATTGACTCGTGCCAGGTATGAGCCCCGACTGATCGGAGGGTAGTAGTGGGCCACTTCTCAGGGGCGGGACGGCCTCCTTTCCTTCTACAATCAGGCTGTCACTCAACTTCTCTGAGCCTCTATATCCTCATCTCTAAAATGGGTCCAAAAGTGGTAACCCCAGTAGAGCTCAGAGCTGCTTTACCCTGCCAGCCATAAGGCTGTCATTGAGGGTGACATGGATCGATGCAGTGCCCTCTCTCTTGGCTCGGATCCTCACAGGGTGACTCTGGAGGCCCCCTGACCTGTTCTGAGCCTGGCCCCCGCCCCAGGGAGGTCCTGTACGGAGTCACCTCCTGGGGGGACGGATGCGGGGAGCCAGGGAAGCCTGGGGTCTACACCCGTGTGGCTGTGTTCAAGGACTGGCTCCAGGAGCAGATGAGCGGTGAGCGCCCCGTCCCTATTCCCCCCCTCCCCAGAGTGCCCGGCAAACTGCCCTGGGACGAGCGCCTTTCCACCCTGCCCGCTCCCAGCCTCCCGCGTCGGGAAAGCCTATTCTCCTCCCGCGGAGGGCTTTGGGGGCTATAGGGCCTGAAGAGGGGAAGCGGGGGTGGAGTAGGCTAGCCCCTGACGCCCCTCGCAGCCGCCCCCTTCAGCCGCGAGCCCAGCTGCAGGGAGCTTCTGGCTTGGGACCCGTCGGAGGAACCGCTGGCAGACGCCGCCCCGCCCTGTGCCTTCTACGCCCACCTGTGCCCGGGGCCCGCGGGCGCCTGTGCGCGCCTGGCGCACCAGCAGTGCCTGCAGCGCCGGCGGCGATGTGGTCAGTCCCGTTCCTGGGGCTGGGCCGGGGACCCGAGGGTCTGGCCCACGTCTGACAGCCGCTCGGACCCTTGTCGCGCCCGCAGAGCTGCGCTCGCTGGCGCACACCCTACTGGAGCTACTGCGGGGCGCCCAAGAGCTGTTCGGCCCGCGCCCGGGGGCGCGGCCCCTGGCCCCGGCCCTGGCTCGGCCCGCTCCGTCGCTCCGGGATCCTCCCAGGCACCTCTCCCGCGAGCAGCGGCTGCACTCAGGTAACCCAAGCGCTCGCAGCCCAGCCCCCGCCCCACCCCAGCGCGGCCGAGGCGTTCCCCTAACCGTGCAGCTCCCCAGGATCGCGGGCGGCAGGCACTGGGTTCCCGAAGCGGAGGTCGGAGCAGCGCGGGGAAGCGAAAGGTAATGACGGCCCCTGCCGGCGGTCTCCAGTGGAGTAGGCCAAGGGTGGGCCGAGGCCCGCAGGGGATTCTCCCGGGGTTTGCAGCTGGGAAGCAGTTTCACCCCGCGGGCAGACCCGGTCTCCCCCTCCCTGGCAGCAGGGCGGATGATTCTTTGGGGGAACTTGTGACTTTGGGCCCTCATCAGTGTCAACAGATGCTGGGCTTTGTGCTATCATTTAACCTCTCTGAGCCTCGGCTGCCCCTCGGCTGCCCCATCTGTAGCAGGAGGAGAAATCTGCCCACTGGGAGGTGTCCAGAGGCACTGGTGGGAATACCACCCCGGTTCCATGCTAGTGTCAGTCCCCTCGTATTCCCAAAGTCTCTCCCCTTCCTGCAGGCTGCCCTGGGCTGGAGCCCCTGTGGCAGAAGTTGGCTGCCCTCCAGGGCACCCATGCCTGGATCTTACAGGTCCCCGCCGAGCGCCTGGCCATGGACTTTCACGAGGTGGGTTCCTGGGCCTCCCAGACTCCTTCGCAGTGGCCTTGGAAGGCCTGACGGGGAGGGAGACAGGAGAGACCCTCCCCCAGCAGCCTGGGGTGGAGGTAGTGGGTGGTGCCCAAGGGGAA
Source organism: Orcinus orca (assembly GCF_937001465.1). Lineage (NCBI taxonomy): Eukaryota > Metazoa > Chordata > Mammalia > Artiodactyla > Delphinidae > Orcinus > Orcinus orca. The sequence continues at coordinate 113,329,091 of NC_064565.1, forward strand.
GGGGATGGGGAGGGTGGCTGTGTGTGAGCTGGGTGCTAGCTGGGTGTGAAGGAGTTGGGGGAGGTGTGAGTGAAGGAGCTTGGGGGGTGTCCACGTGAGCAGAAAGTGTGCAGGACTGGGGGAGGGGGCTGGGGAAGGGCTGGGTCTGAGTGAGAGTTTCTGGAGGCGAGGAGGAAGGGGACCAAGAGGGGGGTTGTGGGCCCCTGAGTTGTCTCCTCCCTCTGCAGGTCCTGGCAGACCTGGGCTCCAAGACACTGACTGGGCTCTTCCGAGCCTGGGTTTGGGCAGGCCTGGGGGGTCGGCACGTGGTCTTCGGCGGCCTGGTGGGTCTGGAGCCAGCCACGCTGGCACAAAGCCTTCCCCGGTTGCTGGTGCAGGCCCTACAGGCCTTCCGCTTGGCAGCCCTGGCGGAGGCAGAGCCCTAGGGACCCCGGATGGCTTCAAGGCAGGGCCGAGGGCTGGGGAGGAAGGGGCACCACCCACTCAGCCCTCAGGTTCCCCCAGCCAGGTGGCCCTGAGCCGTGTCTCCACCCGCAGCCCCTGGTCAGGACTACTGCTCCCAGGGCCTGCAGAGGGTCCAGGGAACATGATGACAAACTGTCATGGCCAGAGTTGGGTGTGGGCGGGGGCATGGGGGGAAGGGGTCCTGGGCCCAACGTACCTTCCCAGATGTACCATCGGAAGATCACAACTGCTTTAATAAACATTATTTATGATCTACGGAGACCACTCCAGAGCTTTCTTAGGATGGGACTGGGGTGGGTGGACATGGGATCTTTGGGGTTAGGGCCCAGCCTCTAGAAGCAGTTAGTTGACAGAGGTCACAAAGACACTGGAGAGGGGCTCCAGAGCCCCCCATCTCAGCATATCAGTCTACCTCCCAAGAAATGGCAGTACCGCCGCCTGTCACCACCCTGCTGTCCATGGCTGACCAGTGCCGCCCCCGATGTCCCGCCTCTCCACCCGGCCCCCACCCTCATCACTAGCGGTGGGGAGGCCCAGCCTGGGATCTTCACCTCGTGTCCTTGGGCTCCTGCCCAGCTGGCCAGTCCCTGTCCCCACGCCCGCATCACCTGCCCCAGTTTCTCCAGCCTGCCACAGAGCCTCGAGGTGTCAGATTGCGCTTCCGGCGGCCTCTTCCCTTGGCGCCGCACCCCACCCTGCACCTGTCCCCTCGGCCACCCTCCCGCATTCCCCAGCCCTGCCGACAGGAGGGGCCGACCCAAGACCCAGTCAGAGGAACAGGATGCAGGGGCCCGTGTTAACGCTGGGGCTGCTGGCTGCCCTGGTCGTGTGTGGTAAGAGTGACCATCACCCCTCCCTGGAGGGTCCCCCAGGACCCCTACCCAGGTCCCCCACGGCATGCTCCCCTCCCGTCCCCTCCTACGTGGGGCTCCCTCTCCCAGCGTCAGGCCCACCTCCCCACTTCCCACTGCCATTCCTCCCTGGAGGGGCCACTGCCCAGGGGCCCGCTCCACGCCCAGCAGGACCTCAGGGCGGCGTCCCTCCCGGGCCCCTGTCCCCGACCCTCCCCAGGCAGCTGGGGCCTGAACGAGGAGGAGCGGCTGATCCGGCACCTGTTTGAGGAGAAGCATTACAACAAGGAGCTGCGGCCCGCGGCGCACAAAGAGGAGACCGTGGGGGTCACCCTGGCCCTCACCCTCTCCAACCTCATCTCCCTGGTGAGTGGCTCCTCCTGGCTGGGCTGGGGGACGGTGGCAGGGATAGCTTCCTGGAGGCCTGGCTGTCTCCTGGCCTGGGATGGCCGTGGAGGAAGGCCCAGGCCCCATCCCGGCCTCTGGTAGCTCCTCTCCCTGGGAAACGTGCTCGGGGCCTCTCCATGCCTCTGCATGCTGCCCACAGGCCTTGGGCCGAGGGTGCCCCTTTCCCTCCAGCTTCAGTTCTGGGTGCCCCCGTTGCGCACCCATGACACACACGTGAGAGGCCATATGCCCACCCAGCTTCCTGGTCTATCCATCCACTCCTGACTGCTGGGGGCAGGCCGTTGCCATGGTTTCCCCTGGGTGGCAGCCGAGAGTAGGTGCCTGGTGAAAGGGTGCAGGCCCCGGGGGGACAGTCCTCCTGTCTGATTACAGAAAGAAGTTGAAGAGACCCTCACCACTAACGTGTGGATTGAGCACGTAAGAACAGCCCGCACAGAGCTGGGGGTGGGAGGGTGCAGGGCCCAGGTTCGCCTGTGCTCGCTTCTGCTTGGGGATCCCCAACCTGCCTCAGACACTGTCCTCCGGGAGGGACTGGGTCCTGCCTACAGACGAACCCCAGGCCCGACCGCCTTCCCGTCAGCTGGTGCTGCCACAAGCCCAGATAGCGCCTTCTGTGGGTTAGGGTCGTCACCTAGGGAAGATCGTCACAGTACCTTGATGTTATTAGAAGACACTGTCTGCTACCCAACCTCTTTTGTCCCAGCCCCAGCCCCTGTCCAGTCTTCCGCCAGGGAAGTGGTTGCTCGGGGAGCGGGGGGAATGGGGGAGCCCGGACAACAGCAGAGCCCACTGCTGACATTTCTTCTGGGCTTCCAGGGCTGGACAGACAGCCGGCTGGAGTGGGAGGCCGAAGATTTTGGGAACATCAGCGTCCTGCGTCTGCCCTCTGACATGGTGTGGCTCCCAGAGATAGTGCTGGAGAACAAGTTGAGCCGCAGCCCTCCCTGGCTTCCCTCCGCCACTCTGCCTCCCTTCGTCTTGAGCGTCCCCCTCCAGTCCCAAGCTTCTGACTGCCCGCCCTCCTCTGCCTCCCCCAGCTCGGCCAACTCCCAGCTGGCCAGCACTCACTGTGGCCCTTGTCCGTGTCCCGCAGCAATGACGGCTCCTTCCAGATTTCCTACTCCTGCAACGTGCTCATCTACCCCTCAGGCTACGTGTACTGGCTGCCGCCCGCAATCTTCCGCTCCTCCTGCCCCGTCTCCGTCACCTACTTCCCCTTCGACTGGCAGAACTGCTCCCTCAAGTTCAGGTGCACCCACTTCTCCAGCCACCCCTCCCCCCAGGGCACCCCGCCAGGGGCTGAGGGAGGTAAACACGCTCAGGCAGAGGCCCCTGCTCTGTCCCGATTTGAGCTTCCCCTCCCCACCGTGGCCCCCTCCACCCGTGAACCCCCTGTGCTAGCCTTTCCCCCATCGGCGGCACCAGCCAGCGGCTGAGGACCACCCTCTGCCCACTGCCCTCCCCAGTTCACTCAAGTACACGGCCAAGGAGATCACCCTGAGCCTGAAGCAGGACGAGGAAGACGGCCGCTACTACCCCGTGGAGTGGATCATCATCGACCCCGAGGGCTTCACAGGTGCGGGAGCCGCAGCTGCTGGGCGGGCTGGCCCCTCAGACCCTCCCCCCCACGGATACAGTCACACCGACATCCCCACCCCAGAGATGCACGCGTGCATACACACACCTAGGACGTGGACACACAGGGACACAGACGTGCAGATAGACACACACAGGCCAGACCCTTCCCCGTCTGAGCAGGGTCCCTGGGGATGTGTGGCCGACAGATGAGGGGGCGGTTAGCCTTCCTGCCCCCAGAGGGCCCGGGGGATGGCTGGGGCTTTGGCTGTCGTCCTGACGGTGTGTATGTTGCACCCTCCCAACGCCCCCCTCCCCTGTCTGTGATCAGGCCCTACCGCTCGCCCCCGTCTGTCGGAGGAGACCCACATCCCACTGGCCCCAAGGCTGGTACATCACGGGGAGGAGGGTTCTTACTCTCACCGCCTTGTTATCCCCAAGCCTCCTTATTTGAACCACATATGGTCTCAGCTTCTATTTTTCCCAAGGAGAAAAAAAAAAAATCGGTCCCAGAGGAAAACTTCCCCCTTGTAGAGTGAAACTTCCATCCCAACCCCCAGGGAAAGATACCCAGAAACAGAGTGTGAACCCTCGTCCGTGCCCCCACCCCACTCCCAAGCCTCGCAGGCCCCTGCCGACAGGCCTGGCTGTGGCTCTGGGGCTGGCTCACTCCACCCAGCACCCCCCCCCCACCGCCCCTGACCTGCCCCCAGGCCCACCCCCCACCCCCGGCCCCCTTGCCCGGCCCGACCCCAAGGCATCCATGTGCCACCCTCAGAGAACGGGGAGTGGGAGATAGTGCACCGGCCGGCCAGGATCAACGTGGACCCCAGTGCCTCACCGGGCAGTCCCGGCCGCCAGGCCGTCACCTTCTACCTCATCATCCGCCGCAAGCCGCTCTTCTACGTCATCAACATCCTGGTGCCCTGCGTGCTCATCTCCTTCATGATCAACCTGGTCTTCTACCTGCCGGCGGACTGTGAGCCCAGCCCCCGCCCCCTCCCCGAGGGCCCCTGACCTCGGCCACCCCCGCCCTGCCCCTCACTTCCTCCTGGGGGTCACCATCCTGGTGCTCCCTGCCCAGGGTCCAGGAACGAGGGGCACGTGGCCTGTCAGTGGCAGGGCTCGGTGACCCTGTCAGACATCCCCCAAGTGGACAGGACCCCTGGGGGTTCCATCCCTCTTGGACCTCCCCTCTGCCTCTCATGATGGGCTTCCCAAGGACCCTAGGGAGAGCTACAAAAGTGTCCCTCTGTCAGGGCAGAGATCGGGCCTGTGTGGTCACCACTGTGTGACCGTGGGCCTGGCTGTTGAGCCAATGGGTGGATAACAAGGTCTCTGGGAAGCCAGGGCATGGGGCATGCAATCTACACACACCTGGGTTGAAAAGGACACGTGCCATCTGTGGTCACTTGGCTATGAGCAGGGCACAGTGAGTTCCAGAGACAAATGTGACCCCGCCCCGGACCCTGACAGACAGGGTAGAAACTACAAGACTAGGAGTGCAGCCTGGGGGGCGGTGGGGCAGGAGCTGGAGTCTGGCTGCGAGGCGCATTGCAGACCGAGAAGCAGCGCTGGGGCGGGGCCATGGACCCAAGACCAACGGGGCCAGCACCGCACAGCACGCTGAGGGGCGCAGGTGGGAAGAGCAGGGCGGTGCTGGGCTGGGGTCTCTGAGCAAAGGGCTGAGAGCAGGAATGTCATCTGGGTGTGAGGATGCCCTGGGGCTTTCTGTGCGGTGGAGGGACAGAGAAGGTCTGTGATTTAACAGGGCTGAGTGGCAGGGGATTGGCTAAGGAGGAAAGCAGGGGTTCCTTGAGCTCTCACCCAGTGGCAGGCAGCGTCTGAGAATTTAACACACACTCTCTCCCTTTGGCCGCCCAGCTCTTAGTGGTTGAGGAAACTGAGGCACAGAGAGGTTAGGCTGCTTGCCCAAGGCCACCTAGCAGTAAGGGGCAGCTCCTCAGCCCAGGGCACCATGGCATTGTGAACAGTAGTGCAGGGACCACCGTGGGACCAGAGGTCACAGCTAAGGATGGGCTCCCCAGGTGGCGAGAAGACGTCAATGGCCATCTCGGTGCTCCTGGCCCAGTCTGTCTTCCTGCTGCTTATCTCCAAGAGGCTGCCAGCCACGTCCATGGCCATCCCCCTCATCGGCAAGTGAGTGCCGTCCCTGCCTGCCTCACCCCGCCACTCCTCGCCCTGGGCGGGGGCTCCAGGCTGCACCTGTGCCCACAGGTTCCTGCTCTTTGGCATGGTGCTGGTGACCATGGTCGTGGTGATCTGTGTCATCGTACTCAACATCCACTTCCGCACGCCCAGCACCCACATGCTCTCTGAGGGAGTCAAGAAGGTGAGGGCTCAGTAGCCAAAAGCTGGAGGTCGTCCACGTGCCTCTCTGCAGGGAGATGGGTGAAGCCGCAGCGGTACCCACAACAGGGGGTGCTACCCGGCAGCAAAAGTGGCCCTGCTGTTCTCCACGCCCCAGGCTGAATATTACATAAAAGAAGCCCGATGCTAAAGAGACTGCAAGATTTCCTTTCTGTGAAGTTCAAGGACAGGCAAAACCAATCTTCAGTGCTAGGAGTCAGGATGGTGGTTCCCTCTGGGTGTGGGTAGGAATTGATGGGGGTGAGGCAGGAGAGAACATTTTTGACATACAGTTCTTATCTTATCTGAGAGGTGTTTACACAGCTGAATGCATCTGTAAAATTTCACCTAGCTACATACTTAAGATTTGTTGAGTCTACTGTGTGTTTGTTATACCTTGATTCAAAGGAAGGTGAGCAATGTGGGGGCAGGGTGCCCAGGAAGGGGACTGTCCTTGCCTCCTGTCCTCTGCAGGGCCACCTGGTTGTTTGGGGACAGCTGAGGATACTTTAGCAACTTTTCTGGTCTTAGCTCTGCGTTGGGGGCATTTTTCTTACTTTTTTTTTTCATATATAATTCATTTTCAACAAATGAGTTCTTCTCTGTAATGAGAGAGTTGGAAGCAACCTAATTGTCCATCAGTAGGGGATCAGAGTTCTTCTGCTGTAATGAGAGAGTTGGAAGCAACCTAATTGTCCATCAGTAGGGGATCAGAAGAATAAATGACAGCATCAGACTGGCAAGCACTTTGTGGCAAGCCAGGAATGGAGTCACAAATGTTTGGATGTGTGAAGGTGACCCACGTTTGTAAAATGGCCCCTCTGACCTGCCATAGCTCTTCCTGGAGACACTGCCTGAGGTCCTGCACATGTCCCGTCCGGCAGAGGATGGGCCCAGCCCTGGGACCCTGGTCCGGAGGAGCAGCTCCCTGGGCTACATCTCCAAGGCAGAGGAGTACTTCTCGCTGAAGTCCCGAAGTGACCTCATGTTTGAGAAGCAGTCAGAGCGTCATGGGCTGGCCCGGCGCCTCACCACCGCACGTGGGTCCCTAATGGCTTGGCGTTCAGCCCATCCATGGGAGATGGGGTGAGGGCAGGCCCCATGCCCACCTCTGGCCTGGTGTCCACAGGTCGGCCCCCAGTAGGCTCTGAGCAGGCCCAGCAGGAGCTCTTCAGTGAGCTGAAGCCAGCTGTGGATGGGGCCAACTTCATCGTCAACCACATGAAGGACCAGAACAATTACAATGAGGTGAGTAGCCACAGGGTTGCTGTGTACAGATGTTCAGGTAGTGCACTGATCGAACACATATCTTAAGGGGGCAGAGTTCCCCTTAGAGACACCTATCGACTTAGTTGGAGTTCACAGTGGGTGCAGATTCCAGGCCTCTCGGGGAGGGGGATCCCATAGCAGTGTGCGGGGTCAGGCACACACTCAGATATACACACAGGCGCACAGCTCTGCCCTATTGGGGCCACACTCTGGACCTCCCTTAGGGTCCCTTTTTTCTCCCAGCTGCCAATCACTTTCTGTCCCTGCTCAACTCCCAGCTTGATACTCCAGACAAAGCCAGACATTTAGAAGGCGGCCCTATAGGGTTGCTCAGTACCACACAACTTTAAAAAATTCTCCCCTGACAAAGGGGCATATTTTCCTAGTTCACATATAGGCTAGTGGCAGAGAGGCTGGGAGGGAGTCTGTGGGCCTGCTCTCTGTCTCCTGGACAGACAGAACGACCAGCCCCGCCTGTGGCTGGAGGTGGGCCTGGGCCCTTGCTGGGGACATGACAGCACATCCCATCTGCTGCAAGCCCGAGGCAGGCCCCACAGATACGCCGAGGCCGTGGGCCCCAGCTTGGGGTATGAGTATGTGGTTTGAGGGCCCTTCCTACCCCACTGTCTCTGTCTCTGTCACCCTTGCCCCCAGGAGAAGGACTGCTGGAATCGGATAGCCCGCACAGTGGACCGACTCTGCCTGTTTGTGGTGACACCCATCATGGTGGTGGGCACAGCCTGGATCTTCCTGCAGGGCGCCTACAACCAGCCTCCACCTCAGCCCTTCCCTGGGGACCCCTTCTCCTACCGGGAGCAGGATAAGCGCTTCATCTAGAGTGGGCGTGCCCTCCCCGCCTGGCCCAACAGCCAGGGGAGGCAGCTGGCCTGAAAGGGAGGTACAGGGGGTGCGGTGGATAGCTGTGTGGACAGGGGTGTCTGCGAAACAACCAGCTCTTCCTGGGCAGACTGATTCCCAGCCCTGAGACTTTGAGCCCAGTTGGTCCTGCCAGGCTGGGGCAGAGACGAGCTGAGGTCAAGGGAGGGAGGGGGAAGCCCTAATTCTCAACAGTGGTTCCTTTGCAAATAAAGCCAGGAGCCACCGCAGAAGGGCTGAGAGTGGACATCGGCTGGGGGTGGGGCAGGACGATTTGTGGGGAGGCAGAGGGCTGGCTCAGGGACCAGGGAGGATGCCACTCAGGCTGGCCTCTTGGGACCCCTCTGTGAGGGGTCAGAAAGACAGAGACATCTTCTTGCCTCCCTCTCCCTCAGGTGAGGGTGGAACAGGTGGGATCCTGGGCCTTTACTTCCCAGCTCCTCCAGCCGCCTCCTTCTGCCAACTCCTTAGTCTTGGGCCTCTGAGGCCCCACCTGGAGCCGAGGGTGGGGATGCCTCTCTCTCCAGGCTCACTAGGGAAGGAGTCCTTTGGCAGGTTTGGGAGCATCAGGATTGCAGAATGGCCTTCCCCAGCCCTTTCTGCCTTGGCCACTCTGTCTAGGTCCCCCTGAGAAGCTGAGGATGGGGGTGGAAGGGTCAGGTTCAGCATCCACAGAGGCCAGAGGTCAGCCTGTCAACCTCAGGTCACACGCACCATCCTAAAGCCCCAGAACTCGGCCATCCCCCCAGGCTTGTCCCCTTGAGCACCTACTCCTCTTCCCCAAAATAGGGTTACCAGACAAGACTTGGGACATACTTATACTAAAAAATGATTCATTGTTTACCTGAAATTCAAATTTAACTGGGAATCCTGTATTTTAATTGGCTAAATCTGGCAACTCCACCCCAAAGGGAGCCCCCGCCACTGCTATCCCAAAGGCCAAGGGCTGAGGTTGCAGGAGCCAGAGGATGTGGTTCTGTGTGGTAGCCCACCTCCAAGGTGGCCCCAGTGAGCCACACCTCCTGGCATTCATACCCTCCCACACGGTACCAAGATTGGTCTGTGTGACCGATAGAAGGAGGCAGAAGTGACAGTGTGTCACTTCCAAGATCAGGTCGTAAAAGACATTGCAGCCACCCTCTTTCTCTCTCTCTTGCTCTCCCTCCCTCGTTCACTCTTAGTTGGCTCTCTGACTTTGGGGAAGCCAGGGGCATGATGCGCAGCCCTGTGGAGAGGTCCAGATGGCAGGTAACTGAGGCCTCCGGCCAACAGCCTTGTGAGTGACCTTGGAAATGGATCCTCCAGCTGAAGTGGCTCCTTCAGCCACAGTGGAGCCTTCAGATGAGATCACAGCCCCATAAAAGGCTCTGAGCCAGAGCCACCCAGCTAAGCTGCTCCTGGATTCCTGACCCTCAGAAACTGTGTGAGATATTAAACATTTGTCATGTTAAGAGACAAAGCTTTGGGGTGGTTTGTTACACTAGCAGTGTGACCTTGGGCGAACCACCCGTCATCTCTCAGCTTCAGTTTTCTCATCTGCAAAGTGTGGATAAGTCCAGCTCATGAGGCATCTTGAAGATCAAATTTGCTAGTAGGAGTAAAGGTAGTTACATGTGTCCTGCAAATTTTAGGGGTGGTTCTTTATCTCATTCCTCATTTGTGGGCCTCAGTCACTGAGGACAGGCCCTTAGGGCCCTCACAAGGGCCTCCTGCATCCAAGCCTGGCGTGGTGACTGACAGGGGACTGGAGCAGGTTGGAGGACCTGATTCTTCACCTCCTTGATATGCAGGCTTGAGTGTCCCAGCTGAACCCACGTCCCTCAGAGGGAATCAGTGACCTCATGAGCTCAGGTATATAGAAGGCAAAATGTTTGGCCTTCCCATGGAACTGAAGAAAGATAAACCATTTAAAACCAAAACTGACCCTACTTACTCCTGCTTTCCAATATGAACCTTCTGAAAATTCAAGGTACAAATATTTAATTTTTTCCCCTCTGAATAGGAAAACTAGCTTAGACTTACACCCTTCAGATGAGCAGGCAGTCTGGGTCTTCCCTGGAATTTTTCGCCAACTCTGGGGTGTCCCTTTCTCGTGCCCAGAGACAAGAGGGCCCAGATCTGATCCCTCAACCACTGTCGTTGCTTTTCTTAGCCACATGGTGGCGCTGTTGGCAGCAGATTTTACACAGTCAAATAGTGAGGCCTCAGTGTGTCAAGCCTGCTCAGGTGGCTGTAAACCTTCCAGAGAAGACAACCCCCAGTGCCCCACTAGACCAAGGGCGCCTCTTGAGCAGGTTACCAGGGTTACAGTGGGTCCCCCGACAGCACCCACTTCCCCAGCACTCCAGCCCCAGGGTGCTGTCAGGACTGGTCCACCCTACGGACCAGTGGCTGCGTGGGGTGGCATGGTTCAGGCGGTGATGTGAGCGATGGGGGGCGATGGGGAGCGATGGGGGGCGATGGGGAACGATGGGGGGCCATGGGGAGCGATGGGGGGCCATGGGGGGCCATGGGGAGCGATGGGGAGCGATGGGGGGCGATGGGGGGCGATGGGGAGCGATGGGGGCGATGGGGAGCGATGGGGGGCGATGGGGGGCGATGGGGGGCGATGGGGGGTGCTGGGGAGCGATGGGGAGCGATGGGGGCGATGGGGAGCGATGGGGGCGATGGGGAGCGATGGGGGGGCGATGGGGGGCAATGGGGGGCGATGGGGGGCAATGGGGAGCGATGGGGAGCGGCAGATGACGCTTCGCTCACTTGCTGCTCACCTCCTGCTGTGCGGCCTTGGTTCCTAACAGCGCGCGGACAGCTACCGGTCCGAGGCCCGAGGGTTGGGGGCCCCTCTCTTAATGGGTCCCATACTTCCCCCCTTAACCATTCCAGGGCTGAAACTGCCACTCCTCAGAGATGCCCCACCCCCCTGAGAACACCAAAGGGACCTCTCAGAGCACAGAGAAGGGGAGAAAACAAGGGTTAAAATCTGCATCCAAAAAAACTTAAAAATAAATAAAATCTGCATCCAGAGAGAGGTGGCACAGTTCCTACCAGAGGGAATTCAGTCTCCAGAGTCTTCCTTTTCCCTCCCAGACACGCGTAGGGAAGGGGAGAGAGAAAGTCAGAAATGTCCGCCGTCAGCTGACTACCTATGCCTGGGGTGGTGGAGGGGGAGGGCGATAGGTGGTCCATGATTTAGCAGAAGCCATTAACTATCTTGGGCAAAGAGCCATCCTGGAGGAGAGCAGAGAGGAGGAGAGATACTGCTCCGCGAAACGGGTGAGGGAATTGAGTCCAGGGGACACCAGAGGGCAAAGTGGGGAGAAGGAGACATTGGCTTTGTATACTCCAGGGAAAGTGGGCTACACAGCTAGATGCGGGGTGAGAGCGAAGTTTGGGGGGGCAGGTGCTGGGGGCGGGCTGTCCAGGAAAACTGAGTGTGGAGCCCAGAGCAGGACCGAACGCAAGGACCGAAGTAGATCAGGGAAGACAGGGGCCACCACTGTCATCCCCCTGCCCACCCCAAAGTCCTGGAGAAGACAACAGAGACTTGTGGGCCCGCTGCAGGGACTGGGGTCTGAGCCAACCTCATTTGGATCTCCAAGGACAGGGCACGTGGGCTGACTTCTAGTTTACTGACATGTTAAAATGCCACAGACACCATTCGCTTGCGGGGAGGGGGACACGTCCTCAAATGGTGCTTTCCCTCCAGCCCTCAGAGGCCTCCACCACCCTGTCCCACAGGATGCTGAAGGGTGGGCGGCACATATGGGAACCTGCATTTTCCGTCTTGCCCACGTAGTGGGTCATGTTGACCTGTCTGCTTCGAATAGCTGGTCGGAAGACAGGTGGCCAGCTGACAGCAGGGCCCTCGGCTCCTAGATCAGCCTCAGCCCCACTCTTCCCCTGACCACAAACCACAGCGTGGATGGAGCTGGTTTTCTGGCCCCTCTAGGTCCCCTCATCTGACTCTACAGGGGCCAGGACCTTGATCTTGCCCGCCTGCCCCCCTCGGACTGTGAGTTCCTGTGAGTGGCTCGGGCTTATCCCTGGGTCCCCCTGGCCTAGAGCTGCCCTGCCACACACTGGGGACTCCGTAAATCTGTGGATGGCTTAATAAATACTGAGGCCCCCCTGAGGAGCCCCTATTCAGGGGCTGTCCTATTCCCTGGAGCCTGCGTTCCAAATCTTCCTCGGCTCTCCTTCCTCTAAAGCTTACCAGACCCGAATTCCATGCCTCAGAGACCAGAGAACTCTGACCTGACCCCCTCATTTGCATTAAGGTGTCATTGCCTGGGGGCCCTAGTGCATCTCTCCCATAGGCACTTGACCCTCCAGTGTCTCGGTCTAGTGGAGTGACCCATGAAGATGTCAGGGACCATGTCATAGAGAAACTCAGGAACAAAACACGCTTCCCCAACGGCCTTCACGCCTCCCCAGATCCTGACCCGCTGGAGGGGGCAGGAGGAAGCGTCCTCGGTCGGGGCCCTTCCTCAGCGCTCTGCCTTTCTCTCCCACACCCCTCTGTCCCCGGCTGCGTCCTCAGTGCCCCCGGCTGGAACACGGACGGAGGACTGGGTCGGCTGAGCCTAAGAGTGGGGATGGAGGCTGGACCGTCTCCGTTGGGACAGACAGGGCCCCTCTGTCCTCCCCAGCCCGGGTAACCTGAGCCCGGCATTGTGTCCATCCTGGAACAGCTGACAGCGCTGGGGTCAGACAGCTGGTGGGGCTGGCCTGGCTGGGCTGGCTGGGGAGGGAGTGTGGGCTGTTACATGAGACCCAGAGGCTGCATCCCTCTATCCCAGTCCTGAGGAGCTGCAGTCCCACCCCTGTCACTGCAGAGAGCTGTGGCACCATGCACGGGGGCCAGAGGCCGCTGCTCCTTCTGTCACTGTTGGCTGTCTATCTGGGTGTGGACACAGGGGGTCTGGGTCCTGGAGAGGCCAGGAGCAGGGGTCCAAGGCCTCAGGGGATGGAGGGTCTGGGTGGCTACTGGAGCCTGTCCGCCACACCCGGTTCCCTACTTCCCCATGTCACACCCTCCCGTGGCCTCCCCCTCATTCTGCCCCAAAGCCCCTGTACCCAGGCTCAGCGCTGTCTGTCGCAGGAGCCCAGGGCCAGAGCCAGGAGGAACGTCTGCTCAGAGACCTGATGCACAGCTACGTCCCCCACCTGCGGCCTGCCAAGCATGATTCAGACGTGGTCAACGTCAGCCTGAAGCTCACGCTCACCAACCTCATCTCCCTGGTGAGCACAGGCCTGTAGGACGGGGGCGGGGAGGCGATCCCACCCTGCCCCTGGGATGGGGGGAGAGGAAGGGGCTGGCGCCAGCAGCCGGGAGCAGGCAGCGCCCACCGGGGAGACCAGGGAGCTGGAAAACTCCCATGGGGCCGCCCAAGAGGCTGGGGTCTTGTAGGGACTAACACCTGGGGCTTAGCCCTCTGTTCTGTGCCCGCAGAATGAGCGAGAGGAGGCCCTCACCACCAACGTCTGGATAGAAATGGTAAGAAGCCGCCCTGCCACCCTCTTTTCCTCTAGCAGCTCCCACCCTGGGGCCCCAAGGCCCTCACAGCTGCCTGTTTCCCTCCCATCCCATCCCTGCCTCTCCTGCCCCCGCCCCCCGGGCTGGGCCCCCCTGGGGGTCGGGGGGCCTGGCAACCCCTCCCCCTGCAGCAGTGGTGTGACTACCGCCTGCGCTGGGACCCACGTGACTACGACGGCCTGTGGGTGCTGCGGGTGCCGTCCACCATGGTGTGGCGGCCGGACGTCGTGCTGGAGAACAAGTGAGGAGGCGGCGCGGGCGTGGGGGGCGGGGGCGGACAGACAGACGCAAGGGCGGGCCCAGCAGGACAAGGGTGTTCTGGGAGAAAGAGGCAGGGGAACAGAGGGTGCAGCCCGGGGACACTGCGGGCACTGGGGCGCGGGGGCTAAGGGTAGGGCCCGGGGCCAGCAGACCTGACCCCAGACCTGGCTCCACCGCCTCCGGGCTGGGCCGCCTGGGTAGGGATGAGGACAGCTCTCTCGGGGGCCCACAGGACAGGCGCAGGAAGGGCTGCCCTCCGGCTCTGGCACTCTGTGGGAGCTTAACTGCTGTCAGTTGCTGCCATGACCATTAATGAAGGGGGGAGGGGAGAGCGGCAGCGATTAGGAGCTGGGCCGAGGGAGCCTGGCGTGAGGGGGGTGGGGAAGAGGGGCGGGGAGGGGGCCGGGGGAGGAGTGGTCCCCAGGCCAGGAGGAGAGACCGGTCAGGGGTGTGGCGGGCTGGGAAGGGTTGGTGGCCCCGGGCCCCATCCACACGTGGCCTGCCCTGTGCGCAGCGTGGACGGCGTATTCGAGGTGGCCCTCTACTGCAACGTGCTCGTGTCTCCCGACGGCTGCGTGTACTGGCTGCCGCCCGCCATCTTCCGCTCCTCTTGCCCCGTCTCTGTCACCTACTTCCCCTTCGACTGGCAGAACTGCTCCCTCATCTTCCAGTGAGGCCATTGGCTGGGGTGGGGATTTGGGGAGCCGCTCTAAGAGGGGCCCTGGTCGGGTGGGGACCCAGGGGCCTGGCTCCACCTCCCTGGGGCCTCTGCGTCTGTCTCAGGTCCAGATGCCTGAAGATGCCTGTGTCCCTCCCTGCTAAGCCTCGGTCCCCTCACTCATCCTCCTTCGCTGCCTCAGTTTCCCTGCCTGTGCCAGGAGGAGAGACATCAGTGACTGGGATGGGTGGGCGAGAAGGCACACACACGCCGACACACATGCACACCCACACTAGACCACTACGCACTACAGCCCCACGGAGAGGACGGCGCTGTCTCAGTATCCTCGTCCATTGATGGGGGAAAGGGGGGGTCTGTGAGAGGGTCTCCCCGGCTTCTAGAGGAACAGTCTTCCTGAGACCCTCCTCAGTAAGCAGACCCGAGAGGTGCACACTGTGTTTCCTCCGTTCTCACCATCGGCCCCTCCTGCCCTGGAGACGGTGGGAGGGAGGAACACGGGGTGGCCCTGGGCTCTTGCCACCAGGGCAGCACACTGAGCTGCAGTCTCCTGGTCCTTCAACTCAAACTTCCCCAGACCCCAAAGAGCCTGACTCCCCGCCCCTGCCCCATCTCGTGCCAGGGTTTTATAGAGAACTCAGAAATTCCTGGCTGCACTTTTTGAGGCAAAGCAGCCCACAGTTGCCCTCAGGTGATGGTCTATGTGACCTCATGCGTGAGTCTGCATACACTCAAGTCTATCCTCTTTCCCTCCCCATCTCCCAGGTCCCAGACCTACGGCACCAACGAGATCAATCTGCAGCTGAGCCAGGAAGATGGTCAGACCATCGAGTGGATTTTCATAGACCCCGAGGCCTTCACAGGTAACCTCCACCCAAGGCCCCTGCTGGACCTGGCTGTGCGGGCAGGGCCAGGCCGAGATCACGCCCCCTCCCGTGTAACTGAAGATGAAAACTACAGTAAACCACAAAATACATAGATTTAAAGGCCCGGCAAACCTCTGATTTTCCCCATGATAATTACTCCAGTTTTGGTGGGAGGGGGATCAAGCATCCATCTTCCCACACTGTTCCCATCCCTCAATGGCGCTCCTTTGGCCACATGCTGGTTGCCCTGTAGCTGGGTCACACGGGCTGCAGGGATCTGCCCGTCCGCACTCCCTGTGCCCACCCCAGCCTGCTGCCTGCAGAAAATGGAGAGTGGGCCATCCGGCACCGGCCAGCCAAGATGCTGCTGGATGAGGCGGCACCAGCTGAGGAGGCCGGCCACCAGAAGGTCGTCTTCTACCTGCTCATCCAGCGCAAGCCCCTCTTCTACGTCATCAACATCATTGCGCCCTGTGTACTCATCTCCTCTGTGGCCATCCTCATCTACTTCCTTCCTGCCAAGGGTACCTAGCGCCTGTGGGAGGGGAGCCACGGCCCCGGCCGGCGGCACAAGGGGTAGCTGGAAGGGCAGAATGGCAGCATGACCTGGGACCAGGGACATGGACTCCTTGTGGGGAGGGGGGTGCCCCACGGTGGGGAGGTTGAAATCCGCTCTGAAGGCCTCTTGGTCATGGGCAGCGGGTGGTCAGAAGTGTACCGTCGCCATCAACGTGCTCCTGGCCCAGACTGTCTTCCTCTTCCTTGTGGCCAAGAAGGTGCCCGAGACCTCCCAGGCGGTGCCACTCATCAGCAAGTAAGGCCGGTCCTCATGCCTGTGCCCACCTCCTCCCCTCCCTTCTCAGGAACACAGGGTACTGCCCTCCTGCCACCCCCACCCCCATCATCCTCAGTGCCAGCCCATCACCCCAAGGGATCTGGGGGAATCAGCCACTGCGGGTGGGGATGTTGTCTGGGGTGGAGTGTTGAAGGGCCAGCCCCGCCTCCTGCCTGCCCCGCCGCCACCCCGGCAGGTACCTGACCTTCCTCCTGGTGGTGACCATCCTGATTGTTGTGAATGCTGTGGTCGTGCTCAACGTGTCTCTGCGGTCCCCACACACACACTCCATGGCTCGAGGGGTCCGCAAGGCAAGCTCCCCGCCCCCGCCCACTCCAGCATCCTCCTGCCCTTTCCGCTTACACGCACCTTCCCCTGCACTCCTGTCTCTGGGCATATTCCTCACCTGCCGCATTCAGCAGCTGACCTGCCCCATGTGCATCTAGAAGCACGTACCCAAATGGATCAATAATAACACCAAGCGCTTACTGTGTGGCAGGTGTATTACATATACTAACTTATTTAATCTTCATAAATCCCCTATGAAGTGGGTATTAGTATCATCTCCAGTTTACACATGAGGAAACTGAATCACAGAAAGGTTGAATAGCTTACTTGAGGTCGCATGGCTAGAAAGTGGAGGAAGCAGGATTCGGCCCAGGCAGGCTGGCTCCAGTGCCCGTGTGATCTGCAGCCCACCTGCAGCAGTCAGCTGGGACCCTTGTTACAAATGCAGATTCCCAACCTACCCCAGGCATCCTGGGCCAGGGGTGGGGCCCAGGAACCTGTGCCTCCAACAAGTGCCCTGGTGATTCTGATGTGCACAAAAGTTTGGGGGCCCAGGTTCAGTGTCTGGTGTGGAACAGGTAAGCTGTACCGGGGCCAAGCCACTGCCCCTGAAGTGCAGCCTCTGGGCCCCCAGCGCATGAGCCCTTCGTGCCAACCATCACCTTCTGTTCCGAAGCCAAGCCTGGCCGCCCAATCACCCAGGAAGGTCTGCTGGCCGCTAAGCTAACCACCCATGACATCCCCTCTTCAGGTGTTCCTGCGGCTCCTGCCCCAGCTGTTGCGGATGCACGTTCGCCCGCTGGCCCCAGCGGCTGTGCAGGACGCCCGGCCCCGGCTACGGAATGGCTCCTCCATGCGGTGGTCAATCACAGCCGGGGAGGAGGTGGCCCTCCGCCTGCCCCGCAGTGAACTCCTCTTCCGGCAGCACCAGAGCAATGGGCTAGTAAGGGCAGCACTGGAGAAGCTAGGTGAGACAGGGGGTGTGACACTGGGGACACTCCTGCCCAGGGACTTCAGACACGAAGGGTCTGTTGGCCAAGGTGCCTGGCACAGCAGATGAGTGCCGGGCAAGTGTCCAGGTTGGGGGTGAGAGGGGCTGGGGTCTCTAAGGAGAGGCCACTTTTTCAGACTGTTTCTCATCCATTCTACTCCCAAACCTTTCTCTCTCTCTTCCACAGAGAAAGGCCCAGAGTCAGGGCAGAGCCAGGAGTGGTGTGGCAGCCTGAGGCAGGCCGCCCCAGCCATCCAGGCCTGCGTGGAAGCCTGCAACCTCATTGCCTGCGCCCGGTACCAGCAGAGGCACTTTGACAGTGTAAGCCAGTCGGGGGTGGGGGTGGGGTTTGAGTACCTGGTGAGGGACTTGGACCTGAGATGGGGCAGGATGAGTGGTGTGGCCATGGTAGGGCAATAGGATGGAGAAGGTGGAACTGGGAGTGGGGCCAGGGGCCCGTGGAAGAAGCCAGGTTGAGGCCTGGAAGTAGGTGAGAAGGGCTCAAGGAAATGAAAAACGGAGGCCTGCTGGATGGCCAAGGGTGGCACAGGGATCCAGCTTGGTGCCACCGCTGGTCATCTCATCCCCTGCCTCTCACCCTCAGGGGAACAAGGAGTGGTTCCTGGTGGGCCGAGTGCTGGACCGCGTCTGCTTCCTGGTCATGCTCTCGCTCTTTGTCTGTGGCACTGCTGGAATCTTCCTCATGGCCCACTACAACAGGATGCCTGCCCTGCCTTTCCCTGGAGACCCCCGCTCCTACCTGCCCTCGTCCGACTGAGCCAACCAATTGCTGCTAGCCATGTGGAGTCTCATTGGCTGTGTTCTGCTGCTGAGGTCATGAGTATGCTCTTTGGGAAGCACCCTTCGGGGCCATGTGAGCCAACCGTTCCTGAGAAAAGCTGGAGAAATAAAAAGACAGAGCTGGAGCCCTGGAGTGGTTGGGGATGGGATGCTGGCAGAGTGTGTTAGTGGGGTCAGCATCTACATGGCACTGGCTTGCTATTCCTGGCAATCCCCTCACTTGAGCAAAGTGTTATCAACTCCCATCATTTCTGAAGCCCTAAGGACTCTGTTTTATCTTATCCCCAACTAGGCAAGGTCCTACCCCTCCAGGCCTGGGCCTCCCTTCCCTTTTACAAGTTCCCTGCAGGCTCCTAAAGGAGGGAAGTCAAGAGAGAAGTGAAGCGTAGCAGCCAATGCTCTAGCGAAAGAAGGGGAGCAGAGCCCACTCCAGCTGGCATCTTCCTACTTTCTTGGGGCTGTACGCACCCAATACTCATGTGCACCAGTGACCTTTCTATTCAGATGCATTTTTTTGCCATCGATCACCAAACATTTTATGAGTTTTATTATCTGTTTTCATTATTAAGAGCTCCTCACAGCATTATGGATAAGCAAGAATCACTATTCCCCCATGTTTAGGATGGGCAAATTGGGGCCTAGAGTAAGAGGGGCGTCCCAGAACAATGATGGCTAAATAAGGGTTGGAGTCCACAATTCCCAACACTGACCCAATCTTAGACACTCTAAGAAAGTTCTATGGCCTGGAAAACGGATGCCTCTTCCTTCTCTTCTCAAAGGCCAGGGAATTTGCACTGGTTTCAAGGAAGAGCGAGGCAGGGAGGCAGGGAGGCTGGGAGGAGACCCTGACCAGGCTCCCTTTGCCCCACTTAGGAGACGAGGGCCAGGGTCTTTCAGGGGTGGGGGTGGGGCGGGGAGTAAGGCCATGCTTTGAGAGTGTAACCGGGGC
Source organism: Orcinus orca (assembly GCF_937001465.1). NCBI lineage: Eukaryota > Metazoa > Chordata > Mammalia > Artiodactyla > Delphinidae > Orcinus > Orcinus orca. Next base: position 113,348,108 of record NC_064565.1, read on the forward strand.
CTGAGTTTTGTTGGTGACAAGACAACTTGGGCAAGTCATTTGTGCTCCCTGAGCCTGTTTCCTCATCTGTAAGTATGGGCACAGATATCAGTACCTACCTCCCCTCATCACAGGATCAAAGGTGCGGGTGAAAGTGATTAAAAAATGTTAAAGTGTCACATAAAGACCTGACAATGGGACATTGTTGGGGGGGAGAGGACCTCCCCCAAGTACAGGGTTGCTGGCTTTGGGGATCAGTCACCAGCAGGTTCATTTCATTTATTCCACTGTGTGTGTGTGTGTGTGTGTGTGTGTGTGTGTGTGTGTGGCACCCGCACTGCTGTGTATTTGGAGTGTCAGGCAATTTAATGACGGTGGGATCATCTCTGGTTCCTGTAAGCCTCTCTACTAGCTTAGTCACCTGGAGTGAATCTCTCAATCTGACTGCCTTAGAAGGCGGAGATCAGCTCTGTAGCTCCTGGCACAAGTAAGCAAAGATTAACAATAGCCACCACTTATGAAGGGTTACTGTGTATAGCGCCTGAAACTGATTATCTCGTTCAATCCACACGGCAACCTGAAGAGGCGGGTGCTACAGTATAGTATGGCCAGTACCAAAGAAGAAAGAGCCTCAGGGAGCTTAAGAGAGAGTCCAGGACCGTGCAGCCCCACCGGGGTCGGAGTCGGGAGCCGTGAATCCAGAGTCTGCGCCATCAGCTACTCGGAGCTGTCTTTCTCGGAGCCCGCCGCGGGAGGGGGTCAGCACGCGCTCCCCTGGGCAGGGCGGGCGGGCGGCGGGCAAGAACAGGGACAGATCCGAGGCCCGCAGCCCGCGTGGCCACCGAACCTGAGCAGCTCAGCGCAACCGCCCGACTACTGCGTCCTGGCGTACCCGCCCCCTTCCCGGCCAGCTCGCCGACGTTCCGCTGCGCCCCGCGCAACCGGAAGTGGTCGGACCCTAGGCGGAAGGACCTGGCGGAGCGGAAGTCACTCCGTGAGGCAGTGGTGACGGCGGCGGCGAGAGGATGAACAACAAGTTCGACGCGTGAGTGGCGCGTGGCCGCCTCCCGAGGCCCCTTCCCCCAACCGTTCCTCGCGTCCGCCCCCGCCGGGACCGCCGGCGGCGCAAACTGCGGCACCGGCCTTCCTTCCTGGTTAGGGCTGCGGGCCGGCCGGGCCTGGGCGGCCGGCGGGAAGGAGGGGTTTGGGGAGGAGGGATGCAGGGGTCTCAGGGACCCCAGGGTCATATGGACCCAAAGCGAAGTGCGGGGTCCGGGCGGGAGGAGGTGGCCGTGCCGCCTGGAAGGAGATTTTCGGACACCCTGCCGGGCGGGTGCGGGTTGCCAGCTGCGTGGAGGGGCGGAGACCGGAGGTTTAGGTGTTTCCGCAGCCTGGCTGCTCTGCTTCTGCGCCCAGCTTTTCTCACACACTCCCTCTGGCCTAGGCAGGTCATCTCTCCAGAGTCTCAGTTTTCTCATTCGCAAGGTGCGGACGGTAACAGAGCCCATGTCGTAGAGTTGCGAAGATGCAATGAGGTAACGTGGCTGCAGCGCTCAGCGCAGTGGCTGTTCAGTTACGGAATTCTCATCTTCCCCAGACTCCTTCCTGCTTCCGTTCTCTTCCCCCTCCTTTTCCCCTCTTCCAACACACTCTCCAAGAGCTGCTCAGTTTCTTGCCCAACGGGTATACTTGTTATTGCCTCCTCCTGCAGTTCTGTATGTACCCTATCTGTTTGATTTCTAGTTCCAGCATCAAACAATTGGGAGGTGCAGAAAGGAAATACAAAGTATTTTTGCATATTTCCCTGCAGCGATTGTATCTGGAGGTAGATTATGTTTTGGCTTTCTTCTAGTAGTCCAGTAAATCTGTCTTCTTTTCCGAAGACCTAGATTTCCAGTCTCAGACCCACCAGTTACCAGTTATTTGACATTAGAAAAGTTACCCAGTCTCTGAGCCTCTGTTACCCAAACCGCATTAGTTGTTAGTGCTCTTTTGCCTTAGTGAGTGTGATAAGGATCAAATCACATTTGGCGATGCTTAAAGGTACTTTAAGATATAAAGTATCTTTTTAAGATATAAAGTACTACATTTAAGATATAAATGTAAAGTGGAATTACTATTAGTTTAGGTTGTGACCCACTGTTGCCCATGGGAAATTGGAGTTTTTCCAGTACCTTGAGTTCTGGTATGCAAATTCCAAGGTCCTGGACTCCCGCATTCCTGGCAGCTCCTCAGGAAGCTTCCTGGTTGCTGAGAGGGCTCTGCTACTTGAAAAAAGTCTTTGGGAGTTTGCTCCCGCCCAGTCGTAAGCCCTGCAACTCCTAACTTCAGATCTAAGTCCTGCCTCAGAGGAGCTTTCTGCCAACCCTGTACCTCCTTCCCCGCCGAACTGAAGAAATCAAAATTTCACTTTAAGGAGGTACTTTATGCGTAATCTGGCCCAGCCCTACCCAGATCATTTGGAGGTTCGCAGTAGCTAATTTAAACGTGGCAGTAATGGCTTCCACGGGCATTTCGCTATTTTTCACATATTATTTCTACTAATTCTAACAACCCTGTAAGGGGGTCATGTTACCTCCTTTTACAGATAAGGAAAATGAGACTATGAGATTAAATAACTTGCCCACAGCAACGGGAAGGGCCATATGGTGAGATTCGAACCCGGGTTTGTTGTTTAACATTTGTTCAAGCACATCTTGACGAAAATTAACCTGGGCCATTTTTAATTAGTTCTAATTGTTAACTATTCATTATACTGAACATCTGTCTTCTAGCTATGCAGGAAAAAAACAAAGCTGTCTTTCATTCGAAATTAGCAATTGAAGACAGCACTCCAGCCCTTAGTTTTGTTTTTGTTGCCTTTGTTTTTCATGCAAAAAAGTGTGCAGTTTTTAGACCACGGCTGCATATTTGGTCTCTGCATTCTTCACCACATGGCTTCTAAGGACATGTTCCAGTTTGCCAGAGTCCTAAAAGTCCAGTGCCTGGAGTTGAGTACTGTAGTCTAATCTGACGGGCTCAGATTGAAGAGGAGCTCTAGTCTCCTTTTCTGTGTGGCCTTCTATGGACCTAAACTAATAGCCGCCACCCCACCCCCCCATCAAGTCATTAGCTGCCATTGCCATTGATCCTATTCATACGTAAAAGCCTAAGATGCTTTCACTATACTTCAGTCCCTACGGTGTTGAGCTTGGTTTTCAAATCTAGATGCCATATTTGATTTTGTCCCTATTCTTTTTTCTTAGCCTTGGCCCATTCTTAATTATTGTCCGAACCACTTATTCGACATTCATCCTAGTCTGCCTCGTATCGCTTTGATCTTAGAAATCCATTCATTAAACGTGTTTGCTTTCTGCCACTGCCTGATGCTGGACATGTAAGGATGAATTAGACCAAGTTCCTACCGCAGTGAATCGTCTAGTTAGAGTATGAGGACATACCTGGGCAGAAGCTTGGTGAGCTAATTAGGTGCCACTCAGCCTGGACAGCTTCAGATGCTAATTGCCTGCCTAAGTGTATTGAGCAGTGATTTTTCTGTCTGGATTGTATCTTTGCTTCACATCCAGCTTCAGGCTGGTAAGAGTAGCCTCCAGAAGACAGGGTGCGAATGCCTTGCCTTAAGTGTAGGCTCAGAGAGCAGAGTGGTTGCTTAGCTCCACCCTCAAGAAATGACAGCATAAGATGAAGGTCCATTAGGGTTTCCATTTACTATCTTAGAAGGGAGTCGGGAGGTGGGGTCCAGGGATCACAGTAGCATTGTTTCTTCTCTGGCATAATTATTTTTGTTATTTTTCTGTTTCCTAGTGGTTAGCAGCAAAAGCACTAAAAAGAAAGGCATTTATATGCTTCGCTTGGGGCTAGAAAAATGTAAGATGCTGAGGTGACTGTGCCCCTCTTTAACCAAGATTGAAGGGAAAGGACCCCAAAGGATATAGTGGGGAGTTGGGAGCTGAGAAGAGAGAAATGATGTGAGTCCCTGTGGTATGCCCTAAAGAAGAGAATTAGGAGCTCTCTTGGGCCTGAGCAATTTTTAAAAAACTCATAAAATGTTCCTAATCAGGAGACAAAAAACCGGCCATGACAGTACAGCTGGGACAAGTACAAACGTTTATATGGGGATGTTCAGAAGAGGGAATCCCAACTCAGCCTAGAGAGAGATCAGAAAATATTTTCAAGAGAAAGTGGTCCTGGACTTCCATGGTGGCTCAGTGGTTAAGAATCTGCCTGCCAATGCAGGGGACACAGGTTTGAGCCCTGGTCCCGGAAGGTCCCACATGCCACGGAGCAACTAAGCCCATGCCCCACAACTACTGAGCCTGCGCTCTAGAGCCTGTGAGCCACAACTACTGAAGCCCGTGCGCCTAGAGCTCGTGCTCCGCAACAAGAGAAGCCACCGCAATGAGAAGCCCACGCTCCGCAACGAAGAGTAGCCCCCGCTCGCTGCAACTAGAGAAAGCCTGTGGGTAGCAACGGAGACCAAATGCAGCCAAAATATAAATAAATAAATATTTTTAAAAAAGAGAGAAAGTGTCCTTAGTCTGAATCCTGAAGGACAAGTTAAGTAGGGGAAGAGGAGCTCTCTGAGCAGAGACCAGGTGATGAACACAACAGAGGGCTGAGGTTGGGGACTGCAAGTAGGCTGACCACTGGAGGGAAAGGAGTTGGTTGCACCATGCTGAGGTCAGGCTGCGTGTCGGGTATTCCATAGGTGTTCTTATTTTTTGTGTTATTTTATTTTTGGCTGTGTTGGGTCTTCATTGCTGAGCGTGGGCCTTCTCTAGTTGCAGGGAGCGGGGGCCACTCCCTGTTGCGGTGCGCGGGGCCCCCCATGGTGGCGGCTTCTCTTGCTGCAGAGCACGGGCTCCAGGCACACAGGCTCAGTAGTTGTGGCACACGGGCTCAGTAGTTGTGACCCGCGGGCTCTAGAGCGCAGGCTCAGTAGTTGTGGCGCACGGGCCCAGCTGCTCCGCGGCATGTGGCATCCCCCCGGACCAGGGCTCAAACCCGTGTTGCCTGCATGGGCAGGCGGACTCTTAACCACTGCACCACCAGGGAAGCCCTCCATAGGTATTGTTAAACACACAGTATGCTTGTAAATGTTGTGGGACTTGCATGCTAGACAGGTTCCTCTTGAAAAGGAAACCAGACCAGCTCAAGTTTAATGAAGGGGAAGGGGCATTGTAAGCACCATTAGGTCTCCCAGGAGTCCAGGGAGGGTGAACCAAGCCAAAGAGATGGCAGCATCACAGACAGAACCATTCTCCTTTCCACTCTCTGCTCATCTGCTCATTCCCTTTGCCCCTACTGACTTTCTGTGCTCTTGCTTGTTGTCTTTATTCCCTCATGGCTTTTCTTGTATGAGACTCATATGACTCCCTAGTTCCTGAATCCATATGATCTTTCATCTCCTGGATGAAAAGCCGAGGGAGGAATTGGCTCATAATTTTGAGCGAGCCCCTGAGGCATCGTTTATTGGCCAGGCTGAGCCACCCTTTAGTCTGGTGCCCTTCCTTCACAGTCATGTCTTGGCCAGGGTGGGGTTGGGGACAGTCATGGCACCATGCACGATCTCGGGAGTATATCCTACAGCTAGGGCTGTGAAGTGGGCAGAGCAGGCACCCCAGCCCATGCCTAGCCCATCCATTTTAACATTTGAGCACTTTTTATGTGGTAGGCACTGGGGATTCATGGGCAAAAAGAAAAACAGTGCAAAAAACTTAGCAGCGTGTTTCTGCATCTATAAGGTAATACAGGCATACCTCTCATTTTACTGCACTTTGCAAATACCGCTTATTTTCTTTTTCTTTTTTTTTTTTTTACAAATGGAAGGTTTATTGCAACCGTGTGTAATTAGTGATGGTTAGCATTTTTTCACAATAAAGTATTTTTAAATTAAGATACATACTTTTTAAAGACATAATGCTATTGCCCTCTTAATAGACTACAGTACAGTGAAAACATAACTTTTATATGCACTGAGAAACCAAATAATTTGCATGACTCAATTTATTGTGATATTTGCTTTATTGCGGAACCAAACCCACAATATCTCTGAGGTATTCCTGTATCTGAGTTACAATTTGACCACTTCAAGTACCTTCCCTGAGAATTGCCAGATTCCATTTGACTGGATACGGCCGGAAAAGCGATTTCAGAAAAGATCTGGAAGTTAATGGTCCAGCTCTAGACTAAACAGCATTCTTACTATCTTTGTGAATTCACCTTTCATTTATCTTTTTGTCTGGATCTAGTGAACTTTAGGTTCACTGAAAGCCTTAGTATTGTGTTTTGGGGGCTGGCAAATTATGCTCAGAGACAGGTTTTCTTTGCCAGTAGTTTATTTACCACAGATTCATTGTGGGAATTACAGTAATTTCATAAGCCAGTAGCATGCAGATGCCCCTTATTAAGCTAATAAAGAAATAACATACCATACTCCAGACCAATGATAGGTTAATCACACTGTTGTTCCACGCAAGGGAAGATGAATAAAGTCCAGATTTAGTTCAGTTGTACCTTTATATGAATTGGTACTGGATGAGATGGCTTTGCCAACCAGCAGCTGAAGTCCAGCTGCCAGCTCAAAAATAAAAGTCACTTGTTGCTGGAGCACATCGCTAGGAAACTACAGCACTGGTGTTGACGGGCAGGCTGATCTCTGTGGGGCCGCTACATGGTTTGTCACCACTGCTAAAGGAGTCACCTCGACCACAGGAGGAACTAATGTCCCTTCTTTTCCTGAGACTGCTGCAGGGTTTAACATCACTGCCAACCAGGAGTGAGTGGCTTGAGATCTTCAGAGAGCAGGATCAGCAAAGGATAGCTTTGCCCGGACAGGGACGCTTGGATATTCCTCACACAGCTCTCAGTATTTATAGTCTAAGTGTCCCCTCGCCGTAGTTCCTTCTTTATTTGTTCCTATTGATAAGGCCCCAGCGGTGCCACTCGGCAAGTGAGCTGCTAGTGCTTAACAATGACAGCAGATGAGATGACATCCTAACACACTTCATTCTTTTATTAAAACAACTTTACTTTTAAAAACAACTTTTTTTTGTCTTTGTCATAAGCAGGTGGATTAAAATATCTTCATTTAAGTCATAAATAAGTGGATTTGAAATCATAGCAAACCACTACACAACACTTAGGGTGGTTTCACTGCTTCTGAAAGGGTGGCACCTAAAGTACATTTGACTTAAAAGGCAAGAAGACGTTCCTTTCTTTTCTTTTTCTTTTCATTTAACATCAATTCAACATCTTCTGGTGCTACATGTTAGGGCAGCATCTTCTTGTCCTAGATGCTGAAGATACAAAGATTAATAAGACACTTCTAAGGGCCCCCTCTAGTAGGAAAAACAGATGTGGGAGGAATGGTACCTTAGGCTGAGGGGGTAGTGTTTGCAAATAACACAGATGTGGGAATGTAGGTTGCTTGGGGAGGTGGGAGGAGGGAAGGAGGATGCCAGTTGACAGGAGTCAGATTCTAGAGGATCTTATGTTTCATTGTACTTTATCCTGCATGGTGGACATCAAAGGGCAAGGGACAGTTGAGAGTTTTAAGCATGGAAGTTAAATGATTAGATTTGCATTTAGAAGGAACATGCTGGTGGCGATGTAATTGAGATGACAGGGGAAGACGGCCTAAACTAAAGCAGTAGCAATGGGGAGGGGTAGGAAAGATGGTTAGAAGAAGTGGCAAGAAAGAAAAGTTTTTTAGCTTCATTTGAAATGCCAAAGCAGTTATTTAATCCAGAAATTCTTCTCATTATTGACTATTTTTGGCAAAGAAAACAATCCCTTTCACCGTTTACCTCTCGCTTCTTTGCACAGCCTTTTAGAAAACTAGAATGTGGAGCTTTCTGGAATTCACAAGTTAGCTGATGGGCAGTTTCATTTTTGTTTAATCCTCCTAATTGCCACTCTGCATTCTTTGCCGTCTCTCATCTCATGTGCACCTCATTGCCTGTATCTTTAAGTGACTTGGGGTTGGTTTCCTGGTAGTTCATTTGACCTGGTGGCTTTGTTAGATAAGCAGGAATCAGCTCAGTCATGGAGTAACGTTGTTTTGCCTTTCCATTTAGATTGAAAGATGATGACAGTGGGGACCACGATCAGAATGAAGAAAACAGCACACAGAAAGATGGTGAGAAGGAAAAAACGGAACGAGACAGGAGTCAGAGCAGCAGCAAGAGGAAGGTGAGTTTTGTGCTGCATAGATGTGGTTGCCTTTGGACTTGAGACTTGGTTATCTTGGGAAATCTGGAAGATGCAGATTAACTTGATGGCATCCTGTTTTGTAATATCTGATTTTGTTCTCAAAAAAGGTTGTTGAATCACTGGAGTTCATTTTGGGACTTAGAACTTTTCCCTTGCCACACGATCTTGAGATGCTGCCTTGCTTTCCAACATTCTCCTAGCCTGAGGTAGGGGAGAAAAACCCTGGAGTTTAACAAGGATGTTAATTGCTTCAGAAGCTGCTGCTCAGTATTTCAAATCCTGCACATCACTTAGAATTTTTGACTGTTTAGTTAGTAATAGTGTGAGCTGATTTATCCCACAATATTGAGTACCTTCCAGATGCAGGCATTTTAGGTGCTAAGAGGACACAAAGGTGAATGAGACTGTGGATGAAGGAGTTTACACTTAACAGTACCAGTAATACTAGTAGCTGTCATTTATTGAGTTCTTACTCTGTGCCAGGCATGGTGCTAAGCACTTTACCTCTGTTAATTAATTTGATCCTCTCAGCAGCCCCATGAGGAGGTGGTTATTATTTTCCCCACTTTGCAGATAAGCAGCTGAGGCACAGACTGGTTAAGCAACTTGCCCAGCGTCATTAGCCAGTAAGTGATAGGGTGTCATAGAGGAGGCCGACTTGGCCTGGGAATATGTTGAGATAAGATACAAACATAAATATCTATGATAGGAATTAGAAAGTTACGAAAGCATTAAGACCAGAGAAAATGTTAACAGGAACTTAGAATCAGTTAACCACTAACTTACTGTGTCAGCAGAATCTTGAGCCCACTGTAGGTAATTGAGGATGTATCCTTTTTAAGTGTGGAGGTGGTAAGGGGTGACACTGTAAAATGTTTTCTCAGTCTCAGAGCATGTGAAAAATGCCCAGATTAACACACCTTCTTTAATTCACAGGCTGTTGTCCCTGGGCCAGCAGAGCACCCCCTGCAGTATAACTACACTTTCTGGTACTCCAGGAGAACCCCTGGCCGTCCCACCAGCTCACAGAGCTACGAACAGAATATCAAACAGATTGGCACCTTTGCCTCTGTGAGTACTGGGTGGTTTAATGTAGCGAGCCTTGGTAGTACATTCATGCCTGTGTTTACATCGGTGTGTATATATACCCTCCTGGTAACATACTTAGGATTCTGGTTTCCTTAGTTGACTGACCTGAGTCTCTGAAGTCAAATTGGCTCGTTCTTAGATTTCTCATTACACGTCCATAGGTGACATACGTCAGTATCAGTAAGTATGTGAATTGTGGAACTGGTCAGAAGGGGACAATACAGAAATACAGGCTTGTTTAAGTAGATATTTATTGAGTCCTTACTGTGCACAAAGTGTCATGAGGGATACAAAATTTTATAGTACGTGGTGTCTGTTCTCATGAAGCTTGACAATAAAGTTGAGAATAAAATTAGAGTTTTTGTGTTTAATAATCTCCCATTAGGGTTCCGGATATGTTAGTGATTATGCATAAAGTAGCATCTTTTTTCTGTGTTCAGAAAGAAAAGGAAGTCGATTTTTTGTGGGTACTGTCAGTACAGAGAGCCTACACTCTGTCTTATCTCCCTCACAGGTAGCTAGAGTTGTGTACCCTGAGAAGCTGTCTGCAACTAAAACCAGTCTTATTCAGTGAAGATTATTATATATTTTGTAGGTGCAGTACAGTCAATCTCTGGGCCGAATCAAATGCAGGATTTGTTATTTTCTTGAAATTATTGAGGTATTTGTCCTGTTTAAAATGCAGACACTGGAAAAGAAAACTATAATAGAAAATAAATTTTACAATAAATTAGTAAAGAGGAAGGACACAATAATAGGCACTTCGTGTGATTTCCTTCGATCGTTATGATAGCCCTATGAGGTCAGTGATGTTATCCATATTTTACAAATAAGAAAAATGAGGCTTGGTTAAGTATCTGATCTGAAGTCTCAAGTCTGTGATAATTTACTTAAGTGAAGGAACCAGTATTGAAACTCAAGTTGGGTAGGCTGTAAAAACCACCTTCCAAAGCCTATACTCTTTTACTCTTCCATATACCAAAATGCATGCCGAGGCTCCAGTTTTTTAAAATGTTTGTTTACTAGAAGCAGCTATATTTATCTGTTTATTATTAATCAGATATGCATATATAACTGATAATCAGATCATCTGATTACTATGCTGAGTTGATATAATTTCAGCCAAAAGCAAAGATCTTGTTTTAGTTGGCCTGTGCTCTCTTACCACCAGTAAATTTAGGCTTTTGAATTATTAAAAATAGCTTGCGCACTGGTACATATTTGGTTCAAGAAATGTTGAATGAATTCAAGGCACTAATAGGGTTCTAAAATGAATAAAAAACCTTGCCCTTAGGGAAATAAGACATGCCCAGGAATTTCCAGTACAGGGAGGCAGTGGGAAGTGCTGTAAGAAAGGCATGGCTAGAGTGCACTTGGAGTGCAGAGGGAAGGAATTAATTTCAGCTTGGAGAAAGCCTCTTTGGGAGGAGATGGGTTTGAGGTTGAATTTAAAGAATTTGAACATGTGATAAGAAGAGGAAGGAATTCTTGGCAGAGAAAACAGTAGAATTAAACTTAAAAATATCCACGTAGTCCTTAACATTCCTGAATCCACAGAAATTTTGATGGCTTGCTAGACATTACAGGTTAAATGGCAGCCATTATGTTGTAAACAACTGGTTAAGCACTCAGAGGATCAGAGAAGAAACTGAACTGGGGAGGAAGTTTTCGTTCAGGAATTTGTTCAGTTATTTTAGCATAATTATAACTATTCTAGCATTTTTCTTTCCCTCTTAAGAAAGGTATATATGAATTTACCCAACGTGCTCAAGGAGGGTTTTTGTTTTCTTTTCTTTGGGCGTATATGCTGAGTTGAACAGTTCGTCATCAGCATCATCTTGGGTTAATGCTTCTTTATACTCACCAATGTCATGTAATTCAAGGCATTGGGAAATGCCTCACAATATTAAATTCCTCACAAAGAAATAATTACATTGTAAAACCAGTGATGCCAAAGCAGTATTTCCCATTTGTCCTCAATCCTAGTGTTTGACAACATTTAAAAAGTTCTTGAAGTTAAGGTAACTTCAAGGTAAGCATTGGACGTGGGGATCACAAGTGCCATCTGTTCTACTGCTTGACTTTGTGGGCTAGGGCGAGTTCTGAAACCGTTTCCTCAATTATAAAATGAAGAAGGTAGTTGAGATGATTTCTGAGGTCTTTTCTGCACTTCGTATTCTGAGTCTAAATGTTTATTTTTGGTTTCAGTTGGGAGTTCCAAAAATGAAAATTGCCTTAAGAGAAGGAAAAAAGATAAAAGTTTAATACTGTTTCTCGATCTGCTTACTATTTCATCTCTCTTATGGTTTGGATATAGGATTCTGGCTATAAGATTATATAGGATGGCTTTAAGATTGGTGGAGACCAAACGGTTAATAAAGCAATGCTCAATTGGAGGATTGAGAATGGTTGGTGTACTTTGTCCCCACCACCCCCTCAAGTCCTGATTCACAATGAGCCATGGTTTCTAGTAGGCATACTTCATTTCTTTGCACTGTGTTAGGGTCGGAAAAGATTATTGCTCATTGTATGCATATGACCACTCACTGTCCCAAATCACTGCGTGTAATTAAGCATGGCAGTGGCTGAGATGAAACACTGCATTGAAGTCCTACAGATGGCATTCATTCCTAATTTCTTTGTAACCTGAGACATTTCCCGTGTTCCTGCTCTCTAGAGGAATGGAAGGCACAGCCATTTCACACAGTCTGAGGTCTGTTTCTCCTCAGTTGCTATCCATATCTGGGAGTATGACCTGAGTCTCTGTCTGCTTGGTACCCATTTTCAGCTGCGCATTATGGAGTCTTGCTTCATGTTTAATTTAGAGCCAGCAGTGTCTTGGCAAATACCAACTGTTTCTTCAGACTGTTCCACATTTTCTCTTTCCTCCTAAAGTGTGCACTTCACTGGCCAGTACTTTGTAGCTATTCTCCATGAATTGCAGAGGAATAGGGAAGTAATCTCTCCTATCAAATCACTAGTGAGAGAAACAGAAATGGCATGCTGAATATAAATAAGCATACATTTTATAGAGAAATATGTCTGATTTTCTAACAGGACTGTGAAGGAGGAGCAAAGAGAAAATCTCTAGCTAAGAAAAGGGACTTAAACCCTAAGTGAGAGGCTAAGTCCTGCTTGGTTTTTGGACCGTCCTGGCCTTAGCAAGGGCACCATGGTATGGAGTAGTGCATGTGGTTGATTCTGTCACTTAATGCTCAGTAACTAAACAAATAAAATGTATTTCATTGTCGCTAATGCTATACTTGATGGTTAACATCTTCGATCAAGAAGTGCAGTTTGGGCTTCCCTGGTGGCGCAGTGGTTGGGAGTCCGCCTGCCGATGCAGGGGACACGGGTTCGTGCCCCGGTCCGGGAGGATCCCACATGCGCTGGGCCCGTGGGCCTTGGCCGCTGAGCCTGCGCGCCTAGAGCCCGTGCTCCGCAGCGGGAGAGGCCACAACAGTGAGAGGCCCACATAACGCAAAAAAAAAAAAAAAAAAAGAAGTGCAGTTACAGGGCTTCCCTGGTGGCACAGTGGTTGAGAGTCCGCCTGTTGATACACGGGACGCGGGTTCATGCCCCGGTCCAGGAAGATCCCACATGCTGCGGAGCGGCTGGGCCCGTGAGCCATGGCCTCTGAGCCTGCGCATCTGGAGCCTGTGCTCCACAACGGGAGAGGCCACAGCAGTGAGAGGCCCTCGTACCGCAAAAAAAAAAAAAAAAAGTGCAGTTATAAATATAAGTCATGAGCGTGTAATGTACAGCACAATGACTAGTTAACTCACACAGTTAATAATACTGTTTTTTTTTTAAGTGATTTGGTTCTAAAGAAATACATTCAGACTGAGGTTATGTGGCATTTAATCTGTCTCAAGACTTAAGTGGTTTTTATTGTGTAAAAACAAGGTCCTCTTACACCATGTGATGATTATCCTGTGATTTCTGCAGGAGAGTATGTATTGACATTGACCAACTAAGGCTCCTAGCTGAGGCTGGCATTTCTCACCTAAAGAGTTTATTCTTGTATCAACAATATTACATTATTCTTTTATCAAAATATACAGTATGCTTTCCTCTAACATGCCTTCCTTCCCACACAGTCCCCCAAATGAAAACCTAACCTCCAGAAATTAGAGCCTCTAGCAGAGTGTCTTCCGTGTTTATGCTCTTCTCTTAAATAAATCTCACATTCATTCAAAGAAGCACAAGAAACGTCTTTTCACTCTGCTGTCTTCTCACTGCAGGTGGAGCAGTTCTGGAGGTTTTACAGCCACATGGTACGTCCCGGGGACCTGACAGGCCACAGTGACTTCCATCTCTTCAAAGAAGGAATTAAACCCATGTGGGAGGTGAGGACTGAAAGCCTCAGACTGCTTTTCTGAGCAAGTTTTTTGTTTTAGGGGTTTTTTGTTTGTTTGGTTTGTTTTTTTTTTAATTTTTAAATTTTTTTTTAAAGCCATGTCAAAATTAAAAGTATTTTATAGTTTTCTCGGGACTTCCTGGCAGTCCAGTGGTTAAGACTGTGCGCTTCCACTGCAGGGGGTGCAGGTTCGATCCCTGGTCGGGCAACAAAGATCCTGCATGCCTTACGGTGCTGCCAAAAAATTTTTAAAAATTTATTTTAATTCTAAAGAAGTATTTTAAAGTCTTCTCTGAAAGCTGCGTCACTATTTGGTCCGTTAGAAATGGGACCTCTAGGAAAAGGCACTGATTCCATTGTTTGTCTGTGTGGATGGTTTTCAAAGATTGTTTTATCACTAAAATGGTATTATAACAACATTAAAGGATTTTTAAAAATTACTCTTCCCATAGAACTGGTTTTGTGTGTGTGTAATATATTACCATAGGGTACATATGATTAAAGTGAGTAAAAATAAGCTTATGGGCAGCAACTGGAGACCCAGAGCTGAGCTCTATGATCTCTTTGCTGTAACCCATCTTCTCTATTCTGATGCCAGGGTGTTTTTCTAGAAGACAAACGGGATCACCCACACATACCCCAGTTAAAAATCTTATGCAGCTCTCCATCGCACACATGATCTTGCACCTAATTACCTTTCAGGACTTGTCACCCATCATCTCTAAGTCCTCCCTTCACTGTAGCTAGACCTTCCTCTTTGCATCTCTGTCTCACAATCAGAGTTTGCACACTGCCGTGTTCTTCCCAATGCCGGCAGAGCCCTTCACCTGCTTTACCTGGCTAACTCCTGTGTCCCTCAAGGCCCGGCTTAAATGGTTTCCTCTTCTTGGGTGTTTCTGTCATGTTCTTTCTGAACTTCCTATGCATATCTGTGTTACAGCAGTACTTGTCAAACTGTACTGCTGGAATTAATTTTCTTGTCTATCTTCTTCACTAGACTGGATCTAGGTAGGGACTGTGGCTTCATGTCTGTATTTGGGACATGGTAACTCTTGATAAACTTCTGGCGAATGAAGTAAGGAAATCTGTTTGAAATCTGACATTTCATTTTGATGTAGTTCTGAAAAAGGATGATGATGATTATTATTATCATTTTGGCGTATATTATCATTTTGGCTACGCCGCGGCTTGCAGGATCTTAGTTCCCCCACCAGGGATCAAACCTGGGGCCCCGGCAGTGAAAGTGCCAAGCCCTAACCACTGGACCGCCAGGGAATTCCCAAGAGAGGATTATTTTTAAAGGGTCCGTTTGGCCATTTTTTCCTATAGAGTTGAGTAATTGGGAAGCAACAAGACTTCTTAGTGATCAAGGGATCGTTGGCCCTAAAGCAAAAGAGCTGTGAAACCATATTTTAACTTTAAATGCTTTCTCTCTTTTCACAGGATGATGCAAATAAAAATGGTGGCAAGTGGATTATTCGGCTGCGGAAGGGCTTGGCATCCCGTTGCTGGGAGAATCTCATCCTGGCCATGTTGGGGGAACAGTTCATGGTTGGGGAGGAGATCTGTGGGGCTGTGGTCTCTGTCCGGTTTCAGGTAAGCCACCCCACGGGCAGGTCTGCTCCTCATGTTGCCTTTACTCTTCTCACTGCCTCCGATTTGCTTTGATGATTCCTTCTGTCGTTCCTCCTGTAGGAGGACATTATTTCAATATGGAATAAGACTGCCAGCGACCAAGCCACCACAGCCCGCATCCGGGATACGCTTCGGCGAGTGCTTAACCTACCTCCCAACACCATTATGGAGTACAAAACCCACACCGACAGCATCAAGTATGTGTTGTGGGGGCTTGCGGGGGGCGTGTCCCTAAGTTTAGCAAAAGTAGGTCCTTAGTTGGGCCCAGAGGAATGTGGTCGTACAGAGACTGACTTCAGGAGAAGGGACAGACCAGTCTTCCCCTAGTGCTTCTGGCCACCTGTAGCAGTTCTTTGCTGGCAAGGTTCCCTGTCCACCTACACTGTGGGGTGCTTTTTATGAGAGAGAGCCCTTCTGCAGAATCCCAGTTGCACTGCCTGGGCTTGCTTTATTCTCACAGGCTGTCTTGTCTTTCATGCACTAACCACTGTCGTAGAATGAAAGACAAAGTGCTCTTCTTTTTCTTGCTGATTTTTAAGATAATTTCACTGAACAGTAAGGCCCTCCTCCCTGTCTGCCCCTGACTCCACTTTTGCATGTCTTTTTAACCTGTTAGCTTCAGTCTGTTTTCTTTGTCCTGGGAAATCGACTTCGTATCAGGAGTGATGACTCCATTTCCTTGTGTGTAGAGCTGAACTCGTAGAGGAAGCAGAGTAGCGTGTTTGTGGGAGTAGAATCTAAGGGGAGCATGGATGCCAAAGGGGAAATTAGCTTTGCAGTCTACCTAAGACTCAAGGAAGTGGAGCTGGACGTCCACAAATGAGAATCACTGGCTAGGGTTGCTCCTTCAGTGATTGAATGTCATAAATAAATCCAGGTTATTATGAAAACGTTGTGGGGAGTGGCTGTTAGATTTTCCTCACAACTGGAGGGAGAGCGAGCCAACTAGGAGTCAGGACTTGGAGGTTTAGTTCTCTCCTTTGACTCTAATATCAGTGTGTGCCTTTGAAAAGTCTCTCTGCCACTCTGCTTCAGTTTCCCCATCGGTAAAATGGATAATAACGCTTTACCCAACAGGGTTGTTTGAGGCTGATTTAATCTTTGTAATTGAAGGTCCTCAGATGGAGAATGCTCTTACAGGGCCAAGTATTATTGCTCTCATCGTCATCATTAGTAATAATATCATCATCCTGCTTATTAAAAACATTACTAGTAATGAGCCCAGCCATGGTGTTCAGCAGGCAGACCATTTGGGAATCTTTTTCCCCTGAATTTACAGATCGTATTGTGGGTGGAACTGGCTTAAACTAGCTAAGCGCCAGTTTTTAATTGGGAATGCTGCCATAGGAGGTGGTCTGTATCACATGGCTGGGTGTGGCTCATTGTCGCCACCAACAGTTATTAGCTAGCCATGACCCTGATTGCTTGCCTCGGCAGTCCCCGGGTCAGCATTGTTTTTCTCTAGGCAGATTTTTCCTATTCTTTGTTCTGGAATACAGGTAGTTTCTGCCCTCCAGCCAGACTCAGTCTAGGCTGGAGAGACCCACACCTACCTTTTCTAGGACTCTTACATTCAAGGTTCCCAAATGCTCTCCACCCCCATCCCCCCCAGAAGCAACCTTTTCACCTGGATAGGAAAGGGAAAGAGGTATTTTTCAGCTCTCCCCTCTCCACTGTTCTCCCGCTCTAATACCCTGAAGCAGTTCTTCCTGACTTTTGTAGAAACACATACAAGTCCTTAGAGTCTAGGAGAGCCTTGGGGCTTATTGCCTTAGCCTGCTGCTTGCTGCCTTATCCAGAGGCCTGCCTAGTACTCCAGCCCTGCAGCTGCAGGGACCAGAAAGCCCTCCTTGATACCTAGATGCTACTTTTCCTCGCGTCTCCCTCTCTTTCTCTCCCAATGTGCCAACATTTTGCACTTTCACTAGAATGCCAGGCAGGCTGGGCCCCCAAAGGCTCCTTTTTCAAAACCTCTGGAAGCCGCGGTTGAATGTGCCGTGACCCTCTCCCTCTCTGGATGGCACCGTCACTGAAGCTGGCATCGTCGGAGTCTCTTGCTCTGTTGGCGCGCTACCTGGAAGACCCTTCTGTCCCGGACAAGAGGAACCGGAAGAGCATTTTATGTTTTAAGAACAGGCTGACACGCAGCAGCTACAACAACAGCTGAGATCACTTAATAAATGGTGCTAAACTAGCTTGTCTCATGCTCTTGCTCTTTATGGTGCATCAAAGAAGTGGCCTTTCAGACTGACTGTCACCATATTAAGGAATGGCACAGACTTCTCCGCGGAGGGCCATCCGGGGAACGCAGCCTCATTTCCATAAGCCCATTGTATAACGTCACATGGTATTTTGTTCCAGTTCTGCTGAGGTCCGACATAATGAGGTGATATCTAGCTCTCAAAATGAGACCCCATTTTTTTGGTATTTGAATTTTAGTTTCCATCTAGTCATGCCGATGACCAGAACAGAGTGATTTCTGACTTAGAATTCAGCTTGAAAGTCCGTACGGTTGGAAAGGGGGATCCTTGGCCTTTGCTTTGCTGACTTTGTATGTCTTACTTCAAAGAAATCTCTTGCTTGGAGGTAAAGCCCTGCTTCCGTCTGTGTGCGGCTGTACGTATAGAGCTTCTTGCTTTGTGTTAATGGGGTTTACTCACTGTGCTAAAGCCGCCCAAGCCACAAGCTCTTTGCCAGCCTTCTCCCTTCTGCTGTCCCCTTAGAGCCAGATCATCTTCCTCTTTGAGCTTGCCCTGCTTGCACGGTCTCAAGGTTCTAGCCCTTCCCTTCCTCCCAGTCCCCAGGGTTGTTGTGCATCAGGACCTGGGGTGGGGAGATGTCTTTGTCCTGCTTGAGTGTGCTCCTTAGGGCATCTGACCACACACAGCACATACCAGCCCCTCATGTGCTTCGTGGCTTGGCATGTATGTGCTGCAGCTCGGCCTTCAGGCCCCTAACCTGCATGTAGAATTTCAGCAAGCCTTACGTTACTTTAGGCTTTCTGAGGAGCTACCACCAAAACCAGAAGTGAAACACTTGCCCGCACTAGGCCAGGTTGCCTGATCGCGCCTGTGAAGGTGGCTGTGGGCGTAACGTGGAGTTTGCCAGAGTGGCTGTGCGCTTCCATTATGGCGGCAGCGCCCTGAGCTATACCATCCTCACTGACCATCGGGCTCCACGTGGCCTGGGATCCCACAGAACACACACTGGGACTAGAGCGCCTTGGGCTCAGCCTCCTGGAGGTGTGGTGTCGTTGCTTTTTTCTGTTACGTACCCCAAATTGGGTGAAGGACCTAGAAGATGGAGACTTGTTGATGTATGGAAATGCCTGTTCTCTCTGTTTTCAGCGTTTGTCAAAGAATTACCTTCTATGGCCCTTTCCCTCTTGCCTTCCACTATAATGTTACATGTATTGACGTTAATTTCAGCTAATGTAACTGGTGCAGGGGATGAGCTTGATGTCACCTTCCAAAGTAAGAGTTGATGAGAAAGCACCAAACTGACCGTGAGACCCCTGTGATCCTTGCCACATCTGAGCAGAAACCGGAACTGTTCTGCTTTGCTCTGCTCCTTGTGGCTCTCCCACAGGTGTGGCTCTGTTTGAGCCAAGGAACTGGAGCTGCTTGGACTTGAGAATTCGGGGAAATGAGGAGGAAAGAGCCGCAGTTCTCTCCCAGCTGCTCTGGAGATTAGGGCTCCTGGAAATGGTGAGGGGAATTCTTTAGGGGTGGGTTAGATTTCTCAGTCAAGCGTACCTCCACCTTGCTCTGTTTCAGTCCAGTCTCCGGTGTCCTTTTTCAACTATCTGGTTTTCCCAGGCTTCCCCTGATCACACTGCTTGTGGCCTTTTCCTGCTGCACTCCCGAGAGGCTGATGCTGTGCACAGGGCGTGACGAGCTGCTTTGCTGCAGAGGGGATGCTGCCTGCTGCCTCGTACCCTTGCTTATTGCCAACAGTTAGCCCCTTAAGGGTGCGTGGGTCCCACTGTGAAACTGGTTCAGTTGAGTGTTAGCTCAGTGGTGTGGCTGTTTCTAATGAGGCCAATCATAGCTGAGATTTCAGAGATTTGGGTCCTTGCAGGCATCAAGTGATTCACTGTATCCGCCACTTTGAGGACAATCTCATAACGCAGCCAGACTTGCAACCCAGAATCACGGGACCACAGGATAAGACTTGGGGCGCAGAGCCATATAGAGCAGCAGTGCCTCTTGTGAGGAAATTTCTCTTTGGAGTAGTCTCTTGAGTCCCTTCGTGCCTCTGGCCTAGAATGGGAGAGGGAAGACAGGGCCAGCTGCACTCAGTGGGCCACAGTGTTGGGAAGACTGACCAGGCCCCTCTGCAGAGAGAGCTGAGGGTAGGTGACTTCTCTTTATTCATTTATTCTAGAGGAGAAATGGGTCGAATCACGGGGACTTCACCACATCTAGATTTCATTGTATTTAAACATTGAACTTCGTAGGCAAGAACCAACCATCCCTTCTCTTGCCATGGCTAAATCATAGCCAGGTGGCACTGGGTCATACCAGCATAATTGCTGGACTTTGCATTTGTGAAATGTTCCCCCATGCTGATGTTCAAGGTAAAGCCCAGACTAGCAGGAGGCCAAGTTCGTCCATGAGTATGAGGGCCAGCTGAGTGCAAGGCTGTGAACTGAGATTTGGGCCAGAGTAGGGGCAAGTACAGAGTTACACAGAAATGAGATCTCTGCTCTCAGAGTTTGCTTTCTGGTAAGTGAGCTGGCAAAAGGTGGTCTTTAAAGGACTCATGGTTATCCTGTCATTTGAATCTGTTTAGAATGCCCTGCAGGCTATATTAATCTCACGGTAATTTAAAAAAGAATATGTTTTTAAGAAATTCAATTTACATGACAGTTTTAACATTTAACTTGTTCTTTCTTTACCTTTAAAAGAAACAAGTTTTAATATTACTAATATGCCTGATGGAAAATAGCTAGAACATTCGCACCTAGTTTTAGGCGTTTGATTTGCCTCTTAGTCAAGCATTGGCCTGTGAGAACCAGCGATTGTACCGGTGACTCTGACCAGCTATCTTATCTCCACTGAATCCATATGAGGAAACTTCTTTGCCCACATTCTTCATGTTGAAGTTTTTACATATGAAGAAAATACTGCTGAAGAAAATGGGAGGGCAGTTTAATACTAAACTGGATTAGAGGGGACTCTGACATCCATATTTCTGAAGGTTCTTGACACAGAACTTCTGTTTGGACTAGTGTAGGGCTTTCTGGAAACAAAAGGATAAATGAGGTGAAGCTTCAACACAGCCTTGTAATTTCTTGTTGACACCTAAATTGCTTAAATAGAATTTAAGTCTCACCTTTAGAGCAAGAGAGGGGTTTCCTGGGTCGTTGCCCAAGCGTCAGAGTTTGCTTTCTCCTTATCTCCATTTGTGAAGAGTGAAATGACCTTCTGACATCACTCATGGACTCTCAAAGTTCATCACGTTACCATCTCTCCAGAAGGAGCTGTGAAGCAGATGTCTTTCTGTGGAAACTGAGTTTGTGAATTGATAAAGACTGGCATGCTTATTGGGTGCTCTTTTATTTTCCTTCAGTTAACGTACCTGTATCAGTATTTTGGCAGTACTCTCTCTGAAGAAACCATTAACTTCAGATCAATCTCTTATTCTGAGAGATACATCATTAACTTATAAATGCTGCTGTTTACAAGAGGGAAATACTAATGAAACTGATGTGAATATTGCCTGGAAGAATGAATTTGTTGTGCCAGGTCTCTGTATTTAATCCCTTCCTATTTAAAAAAAGAAAAGCTATCTGTAGGAGACCTACTGATAAAATATATTTTAGTGGTCGTAATATTAAACCTGCAGTGAGCTAATAATTTAGCACATTAAACCCTATATGTTGTCACCATGGGTATATCACCCCTTTAAACCAAGAATGGAATAATTGACAGTAAGGAGTTTTAGATTTAAAGGCACCAAATTACCCATTTTATATATAATTCCCAGGGAAGTTACCTGACACTTTGTCCCTAAGTGGCTGAAAAATGGTTAAGGCAAACAGGAAGGACATAAGCTCCTCTCAGAAAACTTGAGGTGCGTTAGGGCTTCCAGATACACAGGGGATCTAGCTTTCTCCTGGTTTTTGGCCAGCAGTCACCAAGGCCCTGGTCTTTGTGGAGCATCATTCCAAGAGACTCTACCCTCAGTCACATTTCTTATCCCTTTCTAACTCCAATTTCTAAATTAAGTTAATAAGCATTAAAGTTGTGTTGAGCATTGGCCCTTGGAAATTATGAGCTGCTGTGACATAATACAACTTAATTTTAAGATAATAGTTACTTGGGTATTATCAGAAACACGTAACCTGATAAGAATTTGGGTCTGAGTTTAGAAGGGTCAGAAGGTTGGAAATACGAAAGCAGATGAAGTGGTGTAATTTCCTCATTGCGTCTTTGGACATTGTAATGCTGTTGGGTACCTCCCTTTACCGTCAGGGTGAGGCCTGATGAAGAAAGATAGTTTCTGCCACCTGTCCTCACGTCCCCAAGGCAGAAAGCACGGCTGCCCTTCGCCTCAGTGAATTGGAGGTGTCTCCCATGGTGGGTGAGCTTAGCTCTGACCTCACTGGTCTCCCCTGTAGACTTGTTGAAGGAGTGGCTAGAAGAACGTGCAAATCCTCTAGGGAGTAGTAAGGGCCAGACTTAGCCAGGAGACGAGCCAGCTGCCCCTGAAAGGTGCCGGCCACCCCGCTAAGCTGAGAGGAAACTCTAGGAGGGGAACCTCACTGCTGTGCTTCCAGGTATCAGTGGGCTCCACTTGACCTTGAGGGTATCTGAAATGGGGTGTGGGTTTATCTTGTCTGTTCTCTCTTTGTTAAAAAGCCTTTGATCTGAATGTACTATTGTGTTTTTTGTCTCTGGTTTGCCAGGGCCTGGGAGGAGTTTCATGGCCTGGTGAACAGCAGCGGCCGCTGATCGGACGCTCCCCCTCTGTCTCTCACACTCAGGGTAGGGCCTTGTCTACCTTCTCTGTAACCTTGTGACATACCTCTCAACCGTAGGACCCTCTTCCCAAGGGGATGCCCTCTCCCCACTTGTCCCCAGGCTTGCCTCTGCCAGCATTGAGCCTGCTTCAACTCCTCCTCATGGACTGATGCCACAGTCTCAGAGGAAACCGCTGAGTCCAAAGCCACTGACCTATCCTGCCTGGGTCACATGTCTCCTGGTGAAGCCCTGGGCAGGTCGATGAGCCTCGCTACACTTCTGTTTTCTGATTTGGAAAATGAGTTTCCACGGACTGACATGTCTCTGGTGTCTTTGGATGCCAACATTCCATGATTAGAAATGGCCCAGAGATCCATTTTCTTTTGCCTGGACGTGGCCATTTTTAAGCCGTCTGACAGTGTCCTGTGACTAATAGGACAGTTCCACAGGCCACAGTATGGGTTAGGTGAGAGGTATGTCTCGTTTGCTGGTGGTATTTGTCAGTTGTGAGGAAACAAGTGATGGAACTTCTGAGTTTCAGCGGTTAAAGTGAACTGGGGGTAGATGTCAGGGCTGTGTAGGAGGCACGGTTCCAGGTTGTATTGTGGCTAGACCACCACGTGTTTGCTGGCAGAGAGAGACCCTGGGATATCGAAGGCTGGGTCAACTGAAGCATTCACTTTAAGAATATTTGTATTTCAGTTAAGGGAGTTCCAAGTCCATGTCTGTATCTTTAGCAGAAGGAGTTGAATTGGGTAAATTTACTCTGGATGAGAGGAATGGATAAAAGGACGGTATCTCCACGTGCCCGACCCGAGAGCACATTCCTGGACAGTAACTGTCCCCGCCCCAAACCCATCCCTAAGAAATGGAGAATTTCTAAAATGGAAAAGAACATGTCAGCTGTAGTAGCTGCTTCAGAACTCCCCTCTCCCGGGAAGGAAGGGAGGCTTTTTCAGGTATAGGAGACCTACATTCCTCAAATGAGCTAAAGAGATGTCATGACACTGTGAGGGACAGAAGCGGGTGGCCAGGGGTCTGAGTAATAAACAGTCCCAGAATTCCTATACACTCATGCCACTCATATCTGTTTTTTCAATAGTTTAATTCCTTTATTATAAATTCAGCTTCTAGATGATAACATTAGATTTTCAAAATTGCAATTTAAAGAGTTTCTCTGTATAGTCAATATAGAATTCTGAGATGGATGAAAACCATGTACCAGCTCTAATACTGATACATTGATGTGTAGGCTGGAAAGCAGCAGATACTCAAAATAAACCAGTTACATTCCCAGAGGCCTCTGGTGCTATAGTGCACATGTTGTAACAGCACTACCATAGTTAATTCTAAGGTTCCTTTTCTTTTGCTTTTAATGTCCCTAAAATTGGGGTGCTTACAGTGAATGTGATAAGAAAGGTTTTTGTCGTAGTTTAATTGGCAGCATTTACCTCTTAATGGTGGTGCCTTTAAAATTCAACAGCATCTTAGGTTCCATAAAAAAAAAAGCTTTAAAATGAAACTGGAATAGACAGAATGGAAGACGTAAAATTATTCCCTCTCCTCTCAGCTAACACTAAACTCCCCAGGAAAAGATCTTTGAATTGCTTTGAAAAGTCATATAGTTGCGTAAGTTGCATAATTGCTGTTTTGTAGTCTCTTTGTTCTTTTTGTTGCCCCCCCCCCCCCCCCGCCCAATATCTTTTTTATAGGGCAGATTGAAGGGAGCATTCATGGGTTAGGTGTTCTCCTTGAAGCACAGACTTGGGAGAATGAGAGGAGTATTAGAGTCTAAACAAAAAACCCAACTCACTTCATTGTCCTAACAGACTTGAGAAAGACTTCATATTTCACCTTTATTGATTTAACCTTGTAAGTGGTAAAAGGGGTGTTCCAGGGAGATGCGCATACCCAGCTTGTGGTGGTTTGAGCTGCCGTTTTAGAGGCCCCAAACTTTAGCCTTCTTGTCCTCCCTCCCTCTCCTCCCTTCCAAGTAGATCACTATCTATGAAGAAATTAAAAACTGCTATTTAAATAATTCTTGAACCACAAATACTTTTCCTCAATTTATCTGATGTTTTGTGACGTTACATGTGGCTGCTAATATTTTAGGAGTGTGTCATTTGACCTCTATTACCATTACAAATAAACATTGCCCTTTTAACCATGGCTTCAGTAGAAGTCCCAGTTAGCTGCTGGTTTGGGGCGGTTGGGGGGTGGGGTAGATTCTGGGTCCCTGCATGTCTAGGCTGACATGCACAGAAGCAGTGATCTCTCTTGATGGAGAATGAACTTGGTGTGGTCACTCGGTAGAGATGAGAGATTGAAGTTTGCCCTAGTAAACCTAGGGGGTTTGCAATTTTGTTTGCTTTGCAGGGAGGGGGAGAGGAGGAAGCCAGAGCTGGCCTGGGCCGGACAGCTGGATAGCCAGAGAATGATTCCCTGAAGACCGTGATGTAAAGATGTTATCATTTCCTTCTAAATGATCTGTTACATCATTGAAAGCCATTGAACAAACCCAAACCCAAACCCAAAAACCTTCCCAATAGTCTGCACATTGCTAGGTGCTTGGAGGGTCTAGCTTTCCGGAGCTCAGTCTAGAGTGTCTAAATTTTAGTTTGCTTTTAAAAGAAGAGAAGCCCATCTTTTAAAAAGAAAAAAAAAAAAAAAGAAAAATTGATTGTGGCCTCTGCCACTTCCTGTCTACCTTCTCTCTTTCTCCTAATCTCTCTGTGCCCTGCAGCCTGGGGTGAGGGACATAACTGAGGATTAGTTCCCAGCTGGTTTGAGGTGAACACATTCCTCAGACTAAATTTGGCACCAAGCTCTTCTCAACCCACTTTTTTTTTTTTTAGAAAGGCTGGACCTGAGCCGCCAGCTGCCACCCGCCTGCTTCAGCCTGTCATTGTCAGGAGCCTGTTGCCCACCCTCATTGCTCTTTGTTTTTCTTTATATCAGACTCTTTTTGGAAAAACTCAGCTGGATTCTCCTGGCTCTGTTACTCTGTCACTCCCCATTTCCATTTTACAAATAAACCTTAGAATGATTCTGACTTCTTAGAGATTTCTGACTATGAAGAGATCTGTGGCAACAGAATTAGAATCAATATTACGTATCTTAGTGGGAAGGTGCTATAGAGCCCTTCAGCTTACCTGCCACCGGGAGGGTTTGTTCTGGCCCAGCCCCAGCACAGTGCAGGAGTTCTCCAGAACGCAGGTGGCCTGCGTATGGTGATGATTAATCCTAAAGATTCTCTTCTTTACATCACTAAACAGCAGAAAGGGCTGAGTCCAGATATTTGCCTGCCATCTCTCTTACTCCAGATAAGACAGATAATTCTCCCACAGTCAGAAGATTCTCTGACTCTACCTTCCCACACCCCTGGCTTTCTAGTCTCCCTGCTGGTTGACTTTTGTGATCCAATTGATCTGTAGGGACAGAGATGGCATCAAAGGGGAAGAAGGAAGCAGCAAATCCTTCTTCCTAACCACTTCTTTGTTATTAGAGGTGTCCTCCGTTGTGCAGACTGTCACAGCACAGCGTCCCTAAGGGGACTCAAATAGCACACCTCAGTTAACGCCTGCTTTTCTCTGTCTTATGATCAGATGCATTCTTATTCTTTGTTAGCTTCTTGCGGCCCCTCAGTGGGGTCTGCCCTTTTGAAAGGCCCTTTAAAAAGATGATTACCCCACTAAGTTCTCTTTGTGTTCAGTCTTCAACTCCTTAGATGGAAATCATTGAAATTCTCAATAGCATTGATCATTGAGCTGCATGGTCATGTATGTCAGTTACAAAAATACCAGTGGGCTTTTGAGATAACATCAGTTTCTTCCCAGCCAGAGTTCACCCACGCCAGCTCCATCCAGTTTCCCTCTCAGTGTGCTTGTCTGCAGTTATTGTCTGTGTAGTGAGGGCTGTGAGTTACTGTCAGCCTGCCACCATCGTGGAGGAGAATCTGTTAGCCAGCAGCAGGAGGAAACTGCATATTCCTTCGTCAGTATTAATTCATTCTGGACCAATTGCCAGATACCCAATCAATTGTAGCAATTTTAAGACAGGTCAGTTAAAACCAAAGCTTCTAGAATGTTCCATTAAAATTAAATGGAAGAAATCATTCCAAAATCAGGTTAATGAGAATTTTTCTGTCTCAAAATTTCAGACGAGTTTAAGTCTGAAGCGCTGGGCCAGAGCAGTAGATGCAGTGACCGCTAAAGCCCCTTCCAGCCCTGAGATCTGGGGATTAAAGTGGCGACACGAACTGCCAAGGTGTTGTTGGATTACTAGGCTGCAACAGGAGAGGCACTAGCGGGCGGCCAAACCTGTCTGCATCCAGTAGGAGGCAACTAAGAAGACATCACAAGATCTGTTACACACACACACACGCACATGCACGCGTGTGTGCACGTGCTAAGTTTCTAAAGTAAAGTGTACTCAGGTTTCACCTCTTAGAATATCCTTTCATAAGCAGCTATAAGTTTTGAACCAAGGGATTTTTGGTTGGTTGGTTGATTTTTTTGAATATGTAATACAATCTGTCGTTCAATTTTTTTTAAAAAATGCATGTGCATGAGTGTGTGTTTGTGTGTAAGAAAGAGGTTTGCGTCCCACTCTTTCTCCATCTGCCCAGCTTCCAGTGTCCCTTCCCCTGCCACCACACTGCCCCAGGTAACAGCGTTTTATTATGTATGACTTCCTTGAGGCAGATATGAGCCTTATTTCCTCACTCACACAGGAGGCAGCATATCAAGTCCACACACTGTTCTGCACCTTAACGTTTTCAGTTTCTCTTGGCGATCTTTCTATATTAGTAGAGAGTTTCTTTTCCTTTCATTTTTTTTAAGCTGCACAGTATCCCTTTAATATTTAGTCCCCTATTAATTTTTAGTCCCCTGTTCACACGCGTTTGGGTTGTTTCTGACCTCTTGTAATTGCAGCCAGTTGAGTCCAAGTGGCTGAAGGGACTCGGGAGGCAGGTTGCTGTGTTGGCATTAGATGAGCAAGGAAGGAAGGTCCTGGGGTGTCAGGAGGGCCCGAGAGCTGCCGAGGCCAGGTTTCCCCGTGTGTGTGTGTGTGTGTGTGTGTGTGTGTGTGTGTGTGTGTGTGTGTGTGTGTGTGTGTGTGTGTGTGTGTGTGTGTGTGTGTGTGTGTGTGTGGTTTCCCCGTGTGTGTGTGTGTGTGTGTGTGTGGTTTCCCCGTGTGTGTGTGTGTGTGTGTGTGTGTGTGTGGTTTCCCCGTGTGTGTGTGTGTGTGTGTGTGGTTTCCCCGTGTGTGTGTGTGTGTGTGTGTGTGTGTGTGTGTGTGTTGCCTAGAGATGACCTGTGTATTGAATGCTCTCTTTTCTCCCATTTTTTTTCTTTCAGGGACAATTCAAGCTTTCGAAATACAAAAATCACATTGTGAAAGTACACAAGCTGGCAATAATCCTTTTCTGTATGTGTGTGTTTGTCTGAAACGGATGGGAGGTCTCCGGCTGGCCCTTCCATCTGCTCACTGAGGGGACGTCCCTGAGCCTCGTGCTCCCCTTTTGCACTCATTCCTGGAGGACGGATTCCGCTAGACACCCTCCAGCATCGCTGACTTTATAAAGCGGAAAAAATGGAAAACGTGACTTTGTAATAGACAAACTTTTTTTTTAATGGGGTTCTGTTGGGGGAGTTCAGCCTTTCCTTTTTCTGTGTGCTGTCCAGATGCCTCCCGGGCACCCTGTCGTGCTCTCCTCTGCTGTACAAAGGGCATCGTGACCACGTGTACAAGCCAGAGCTGTCAACTGAGCGTGATCAGTATTATGAATGTCTGTGCATCCAGGAAAAGCTTTTTGTTAGAGAGTCCCGGAATAGCTATAAATGCTGTCTTCTAGACCTGCCATTAAATTATTGGGACGTTTTGTTTATTTCACGCCCCTCTTCCCCCAAGCCCACCACTTTCGGAAAATGTGTTACTGATTTTGTATTGTCTCCTGCCTTATGCCCTCCAGTCTTCCCTCCTGTGGGACTCTTTCCTTTTAGGCACTGCTGCACTTAGAAGTTTAATCCAGTGGGCTACACTGGTTTCACTGAGGCGACTTAGAAGGTATGACTTCATAAATTAAACCAGAGCAGAATCCAGTTTAATGAGGAGCTAGGTTATAATAGAGCTTCCAAGAACAGGATGAGGAGCTGAGGGCAGTTTCTGAAACCGTTTTCCCGCATATGAGCAGGGCCTGTGTGTCCAGCCTGTTTCTGTGGGTTCTTGCATGCCTTGGATTGAGGAAGGGAAGCAAAAGCTGGTTGTTGCCAGGTGTTAACACAATATGGTGAATTCTATGATCTGGAAACTGGGACATCTGAAGAAAAGTGGACCATGATGGATGGCTTTCTTTGCACGGCTATACCTGTCTGCAGTGGTTGGAGAAACCTACTTTCAGTCCTCATCACCTGGTGTACGTGTTAGCAGATGCGTGCTGATCCAAGATGCCCGGACAGAAATGTTGCAGCTGCTGCCGCCAGGCTCTGAAAATGACCAGGCACACATCAGAGAAGCTGGGTGATCTGACTCCAGAAGGACTGAAATCAGAGAGGTCAAAGAGCACCTAGGGTTGAAATAAGAACCGAGGACCAGTCCTACGGCAGCCTCCAAGGATCACTGGCTTACTTGGCTCTTGTGAGCAGAGATCGCAGTACCTTAAATTAAGGCCTCTCCTAAAACCTGTCCTTGCAGGCCAGGGGGCCTTAGCCACCTGGTCTCAGAGAAATCATATGAGAGTAACAGGCATTTCCTTATTGTATTTATATTACTGTCTTCCTACTTTCCAACTCCTGAACACCCTGGAATTACCACTGTCTTGGGATGTTTTTTCCTGAAAGAACAGGGGAGTGTAGAGCCAAAAGGGAGGTGCTTCCATTACAGGTGAAGTTAGATAAGGTCTAGCAGTGACTTAAACTCCAGGAATATGAAGAATAAATTCTAGTGCCCGGACAGTCGTGAAGGGCTCAGACAAATATAGGAGCAACATTGGCTACAATGGGGAGCAAAGGCAGCCTTCTGAGTTTAGACCCAGAGAGGTCTTCACTTTTGCCTAAACTCAGATTTGCCATAAAAATTCCAAAGAGAGCAGATGTTTGGATTTGCCCTCCTTTGGGCATCTGCCTGACTATTATTAGTGTGTGAGTGTGGGTGCATATGTGTATAACGTGTTCGTGAGTGAGGGTTTCGTCAGGCCGAGTGCTATGGTGTATTGTCCATATTTGTGTTTACTTTTTTTTTTGATCTCATTTGTTCAGATGTTTTAATCTCTTGTGTTTCCTAGAGCTGCACATGCCTCCCCCACCAACCTTTTCTTTGCAGTATTCAAGTTATTTTTTTCCCATCAAACACATACTGGCTAGAACAAGAGTTATTTCTGCTAGGCAGCATCTTACCCCTAGAGCTCTCCAGGTCTGCCTAACAGCTTTAAATCGGGGATTGAAGAGTCAGTTTTTCCAAACCACCTGTTTTCCACGTTAGCTTGCGAGGTCTTTTCAATTCTTTTTGACTCCATGCGCCTCTGCTACACTGAGATAGGACACGGTTATGGTATCACCAGTTGTAAAGACGAAGGGGAAAAGGTGTGCCAGAGCCAACCTAGCAGACATATCAGGTTGCTGCTTGGAGGTGGGGCGTCACTGTCCCCTTTGCACAGGCAGGCTGTTTCCAGGACCCCTCAGAAACTGGTCCCCACTCCTCTCCAGGGCTCTTCTCATCTTATCCCTCTATTCACATCCCTCTATTCACATCTTATCCCTCTTATCCCTGTGTGTGTTTCCCTGTGATGTTGGCAGTGACAATAATTTCCCACCCAGAGAGAAGCTTGTGGTCCACGATACTCCAAGAATGAATTTCCAGGTATTAGCCAGTGGAGGTGCAGAAGCTGTGACAGGAGTGAGTCAGTGCTGCACTTTCAGAGCAGTTGTGTACTGCAGTAATAAATGGAGAACATCAAGAACCTGGTTGTGGACTCTTGAATGCAGTGGAAATGGGGACACGGGTAGTTTGTTACTACTGCTTCTGCCCTTTGGTGCATGGGTCTTCATTTTAAACGCGTTCCAGAACAAAATAATGTGGGATAGTCAGGACGCTGCAGTATCATTGACATAAGTGTATCATAAAACTGTCCTCTAATTGACATTAATCGTTGCCATAGCAATTTACATTTTTAATATCAAAATAGTTGTTAATTCTAATTCTTCTAAATTCGGGATGAGGAATATTGGAGTGGAAGGGGGTTCAAAGGAAGGTTTAGATTTGGAAGTAAGAAATCACCCCAGGCCTTAGCTTGGAATGTTTTATTTAGCCCAAAAATGGACATGTGGGGCATTCCAATGACCAGTGCCCATGTGAAACACCACGGGAGAATGAAACTTAATGCAGAGCCTCAGTGACTGTTGATGGAAGATTTAAAACTGTAGTTTTGAGACTTCATTTCAATATATAGAAATTTCCTTTCCATGTATATCAGTCACAGTCCAAGTGGAGACAGAAAACATGCACGTTATTTTAACAATACGGTAGAATTGTTGACTCATTAAAAAGGCCTAAAGGAGACACTAAGAAACCAAGGCAGTAGCGACTCCAGGAGGAGGTGCCTCTGAGGATGGAAGCTGCTCACCTGGTGCTGGTGTCTGAGGGCGGAAGGAAGCTGGGCTGAGCTCGTTGGGAGCGGCAGCTGGCTTCAGCTGTGGGAACACGCTGCTGTTGCAGAGCTCCACGAGGCTGGAGCTCGTCCCTTTTCCTTCCTCCAGCGCTGAAGTGCACCCTGTTGGGGGAATCCAATGGTCTGCCAGCTGGCAAAGTAGAATTGTGTCCAGTTCTATGCCCAGTATCACAAAAACAGTTAAAAACAGTGAGTGTGAAACAGAGGTAAGGGCTTAATCATTGGTACAGTCCTCCCCTTTAGCCACTCAGCATCCATACATACCCTTCTACACATATTTGGACTTTAGTAGTATTACAAAAGCAACTCGGTTTCTGCCCAACTTACAGCTAACTAACTGTAAGACGGTCTTAGCCGCTCCCCAAACAGGAAATGTAATGCTTAGCAGTGAGCGTGGGTCTCTGGGCTACGCTGATTCCTCCAGTTCAGTCACAAGCTCATCTGAATAGAACCTAGAACAATGAAACTAAAGGGGAAAAACTTCCCCCAAACTTGCATGAAATAACGAGGAAAGAGGAAAATTATGTGCGTGTTTACACATAGCAAGCCAGACTGTATAGAGTCTGTAACTGTCATGAGGCTGGAGCCGATACTTATTTACAACTTCCTTTTCCACTGCGGAGTCTATTTCCTTCGCTCTCAGCGAGGATCTCAGCTGGTCAGGATTCTTGATTTGGTATGGTTGATCCAAACCTCTATTCCTGAAAGATCTGAGTTAATCATCCAGCCTTTATTTACTACAGTTTTCCATTCGTTCTTGCTATTTCTAAAAGAGGCCCTAGAGGCCTCTCTGGCTTCCGGCCAGTCCTCCCTACCCCTTCTGTGTAGCAGCGCCCAGGTTTCCCTTTGAGGACGCTCCCCAGGCAGTAGAATAATCCCCTTATTCGCTTGTTGGTTCTGTGTCCTGAACAGCCCAAAATAGCCGGGTGAGCGGCAACTTGCAGTCCAATGGAGCCATTTCTGTGTCCCCTGGTAGGCGCAGACCTCCTTGTTGAGGGGACTGGTGAGAGGAACCCCTCCCACCTCTATTCCTTGATTCCTGGGCACATGGATTCTGGTTATGGGAGAGACTCGTGCAAGCATATACTGCAACCTCTAAGACACCTCTGTCCTTTCAGGACACATGGCGCCGTAACTGAGTCTTCCACGGGCCATTCCAAATCTGTTTACCCAGCTGCTTCTGCCACTGGGTAGTGAAGGATGTAAAGGTAGTGAAGGAGGTAAAACCTGTGGGTCATAGGGTCACAAGTCCACTGCCTCACTTCATTTGCTGTGAAATGAGTTTCTCGATTAAAAGTAACGTGTGGAATACCATGCTGGTGAATAAGGCATTCCATTAGTCCACAGATGGTCACGATGGGAAAAGCATTATGGGCAAGGAATGCAAATCCACATCGCGAGTATGCATCGACTTTCACGGTTTGCCAAAGGGCAATGGAACGAATCCAGCCCTGTTTCTTTTCTTTGAGCTTTGACCTGGATTTCCCAAATGTTGGTATTTCTCATCTCGTATCTCTGCGCATGGGGTCCACTTCCCCTTGACTACAGTCCTGTTTGGTGTTAAGTGTCACATCCCCCCAAGCTTAGTTCCATGTGACCGTTACACTGAGCTCACCTCCAAGATCATTTTGACTCAAGCTCAAATATCTTGGACACATAACCCATCTCCGTTCCAACAATTCATAGAAGTACAGCTAGCTGATGTGTCAGCTCCAAGAGAACAGAGCCCACAGGAGGCTTCTGCTGTCCTCAGAATATTCATCCAACAAACACTCACCTCCCGGGGCGGGGGTGGGGGGCAGTGGTTGGGCAGTGTTGCGGCTATGGTGATAGATGAATAGGCAGTCTGGGGCTGTACCCTTGAGGAGCTCAGGCTGGAGCAAGTGAGGTGTGCAGAGTGTGGTGGGAGAACTGACTGGAGCTCTAGCGTCCTGGGGGGCCAGGGAGGAAGGAAGGCCTCCCGGAGGATCTGCAGTTCAAATGTAGTCAGTGTGGGCCCAGTCCAGTGGGGCTGGTAACCTTCATGCACCCAGACTTTGAAAATGCAGACATGAGACGACCGGTGGGCTTTATGCTGGAGGTGTTCCCTCTGGGTGAGATTGGTATCACATGTAGAAAATTGTACCAGTTATTAAATGCTCTCAGTGCCAGGTGCTGTGATAGCTTTATGTGTATAGTTAACTTAGTCTCACAGCAGCCCTATGGGTAGGTTATTATGGTCCCCATTTTACAGATGAAGAAACAGGCAGAAAGACAGTAAGCAACTTGCAGAAAGTCATGCATGTCATGCAAGGGCAGAGATGGGGTTTGACCTTGGGTCAGTTGAGTCCCGAGCTCCTAAACCTTCTAG
This sequence comes from Orcinus orca, assembly GCF_937001465.1. Classification (NCBI taxonomy): domain Eukaryota; kingdom Metazoa; phylum Chordata; class Mammalia; order Artiodactyla; family Delphinidae; genus Orcinus; species Orcinus orca. Next base: position 113,381,371 of record NC_064565.1, read on the forward strand.
GGCAGGGGAGGGAGGGCTCGCCCAGTCTGCAGTTACTTGGATGGATAAGAATGATGGTCTCCAGAGCGCACCCGGGCCCTTTGGCTATAAAATGACCCCTGCTGCTGCAGGGTGGTCCCAAGGGGTGAGAGGCCCCACCCAGCTGGTCAAAGAAGCTCAAGAATAAGTGTGCAGGGTAGTTTCCCCTGCGGTCCCTGTGAGGGGCAGGAGGGCACAGTGGTTTACTTGTCAGGTGACATTTTATATCCTTTCCTCATCCTGCACCATCCTTCTGACATCAAGAAAGCCTGAGTGGGGCTTCCCTGGCGGTCCAGTGGTTAAGACTCCACGTTTCCAATGCAGGGGGCACGGGTTGGATTCCTGCTTGGGAAACTAAGACCCCACATGCCATAGGGTGCGGCCAAGAAAAAAAAAAGCCCGAGTGCTGGCCTTGCACCAGACCACACCATGTAGGTCCTCAGCATCTCCATTCCCTGTTTCCACAGTCATGAATATTCCTGCAAAGTCACTGTGCCCAAATCATTCTCTCCATGTTAGTCCGCCAGGCCCATTGTCTCATCAGAGCCCCTCCACTAGACGCCTGGGAAGCAATACTCCCACCCTGAGAGCAAACACCCAATGTTCTACCTAATCCGCCCCCACCCTTCTGCCCCATAAACACAGACAGTGAGGTTTTGTGTCCTGGGACTTGATGTCCACCCTGACCGCCATCTGTGTGGCTGGGGGCTCAGGACACCCCTCACCTGCCACGCACTCAATCAGGAAAGTGAAAGCACAGAGAAACGCGGATTGAACTTGCTTGGGCTCTTCTCACGAGTCCAAGAAGGCAGGTGGGTCAATCAGATGTCCCTTGGCCAGTCCATCTTCCCCTGTCACTGACATGAGGACTGTTAAGCTTGGTGGCCCAAGAGCCGGAGGCCCATCTCCGCCTTGGCCTCATTCTGCACTCCCTGGGCCCCGCTCACTTTCCGCACAGGACAGTTCCTGGAAGGTGGTGAGAGTCCTACAAAGGCTGAGCACATCTGTGGCTGGGCTAGCCTGGCACCACCGAGCACGGGGCTCCTGGGGGTTCTTTCTCAGGTCTGTTCTCCCTGCTCTTGGGCTCGCAGTGCCCCCTCTGGCCATCCGGGCTGCAGTGCCGGCCAGCGCATCCATCGCCAGGCTCCCTGCTCACTAATCCCGCCGCCTATTTGCGTGTGCCCATTCCCCACCCTGTACACGCCCTCTGCCTCCTGACGGCTCCCACTTTGTCCCTTTGGCCTCCAAGACCCTTCACATAGGGCAGGTAACTGGTCCTTCTTCCTTCCTGCCTGCCTCCTGGTATGCCCTGGCCTCTGGTGACCTGACATCTCGCCTCACCCCACAGCATCTTCCCCTCACCTAATCAGTGTGTTCCTCCCACCTCCCCCTATAACACCCTCTGCTATCCACCCGTGTAGTAGCTCACTCTACTAAGCCTGGTACTGTTGAAGACCTGCCTGTATTTCTTTCTTTAATACCCTCCCTGGTCGTATTTTGGCCAGACTGAGTTCCTGGGGTGCCCCGGATATGCCCTTTTTCTTCCTGCTATGCGGCCCCTACACATCTCTCCACACTTTGCCCACCTCTATCACCCTTTGGATGCTACTTCCTCCAGGGAGCCCTCCAGGCCCCCTTCTGTCTGAATTACAGGCACTTCCTGTGTTCCCACAGCCCTGGGTCTACGCCAGTGCCCTTGTCCGTCTCTCCTGCTGGGTGTGGGTTCTGTGACAGCAGGGGCCACTCCTTCATCTCTGAACAGGGCTGGCTTGGAGCAGGCATCCAGATGCTGGCTGCCCGGAAAACTTCTGCTGAAAGCAAAGTTACAGAATGCCTTAGTCATTGTGTGGTATCCCACACAGCACTGCTTCTGACAGTACACAGAAAGCATTTTACAGCAAATGCAAGGCAGCAAAGGGCTCGTGCTCCTCGGGTTCTCTGGTCTTGCCGGCAGCCATCATCTTGAAGCAGTGGGTGAGACTGCTGACTGCTGCGTTTGAATTCTGTTCGCTGGGAATTAATAAATTGTTGCTCTAGTTTTGCAGATGATTCAAAGGGTGCTGGCAACCAGTAACTGGAGTGATTGGCCAACGGGCCTAAGGCCTGCAGGGAAGAAAGTAAATCACGGCAGAGTAACAGGGAGGGCTGGAGGCCTCGGTGAGGCCAAACAGCAGGTGGGGTAGGAGTCAAAGAAGATCAGAAGGGAAGGGCTGCAGGTACAGGATTCCAGAAAGAGAGCGATCCAGATGATGGCAAAGAGAGAGGGGCAGGGAGGTCAAGGAACCACGAAGGAGGGGAGATGCGCATGGGCTTTGATGTCAGAGGAAGATCAAAGCTGGTAGTGAAGCTCGCCCACGTCATCTCTTTTTTTTTTTTTTTTTTTTTTTAATGCAGTACGCAGGCCTGTCACTGTTGTGGCCTCTCCCGCTGTGGAGCACAGGCTCCGGACGTGCAGGCTCAGCAGCCATGGCTCACAGGCCCAGCCGCTCCGCGGCATGTGGGATCTTCCCGGACCGGGGCATGAACCCGCGTCCCCTGCATCGGCAGGCAGACTCTCAACCACTGCGCCACCAGGGAAGCCCCCCATGTCATCTCTTAACTCCGCTCATCTCAGCCCCAATGGCGCACTATACTCACCAGTGTCGCGGCTCAGGCATCAAAGATTCTAACGAATCACTGTCCTAACTTAAGTCCCTATTAATTTACTTTATACTGAAATGGGGGAGCCTGAATTAAACAAGACCGAGAGGACCAAGAGGCCCTGTCGGGTCATCTTAGGCCTAACCGCATGGGTTTCCCAAACTTTGCCTGATGCCTCAACTATCACAATACTAACAGGCCCCAGAGCAGGGCCAAACCTAACTCCCTAGTCCTGAGCTGCCATTATGTGCAGCCTCAGGGTGGATCCAGGCATAAGCTGGGGCTCAAAAGTGTCATTCTGTCAGCATGTCGACTCATCTTGATGGGTGAGACCAAAGTCAGGTAGCTAAGTGTCCGGCAGGTAAAGGGCATGTCGAGATGAAAGACTGAAGATGAAGTGACTGGGGATAACTGCAGTTTACTACAGCCTTCCTGCAGCATCCAGCGTGTATCACTGCCATAAAAATAAAACCTGTGAAAATCAGATGAGATGCTGGAAGGAACCCTGTAGTGCTGGATTAGAGTAGGAAATGTCAGTATGAAATCATGTTTCCTGTAATATACACACATACACAGATACAGAACTAAAAATAGATATGTGTCAATATATATATATATATTCCCTGGCTTTATCCTCTGAGAGGGACCAGAAGCAATGACACACCGGTAGCAGCAAACACACCTTGCAGCCAGATCTTAGCATCTAAATACATGATTCAGTACAGAGAGCCACACTCCTGGGAGGAATAGCCGATTCTAGGGCTGGGGCAGGAAGAATGCAAGATGAATCTGGAGCATTTTGAAGTGCCTGAAAGAAGGAAAGTAGTTTTAAAAAACCACGCAAAACCTCCTATTAACGGAGGTATGTCAAAAGGACAAAGGAGCCGAGTGACAGAGCTCCCAATGGCCAAAGATGAAACAATTTGAACAACAAAAAAGTCCTACTGGATTATAACCCAAAGTATAAAATAAATATCCATGAATCCATACTGATAGAAATAAATTATTTAATAAATAAATAGATGGAGGACAATAGATAAATCCCCTGTGGAGAAGAATTCCAATGAATTTATGGAATAACTCCTTTCTTCTTAAGTGTAGGCTGTGCATAGTGACTTCCTTCCAAAGAGTACAGTATGGAAAGGGGATAAAAAGAGTATCTTTACAGGAGAGAAGCGTGATAAACATGACATCAGCCAGGTGATCCAGGTCAACATCGACAGGTATGTCACGTTATAGTGTGTACCCTTGATACGATATGATGAAAATGGCATTTTCTCCCTGTGGTCTTCCTCCCAAAGACCCAGAACCGCCGTCTAACCCTAAGGAAAAAAATCAGACAAATTCCACTACAGAGGTATCCTACAATATACCTGACAAGTACTCCTCAAAACTGTCAAGGTCGTCAAAAACAAGGAGAGTCTAGAAACTGCCACAGTCAAGTGGAGCCTAAGGAGACAAGATGACTGACCCTGGTTGGATCCTGGGATAAAAAAAGGAACATTGACTAGAAACCGAGGAAATCCAAATAAACTGTGAACTTTAGTTAATAACAATGTGTCAATATTGGCTCATTGATTGTAACAAATGTACCACAGTAATGTAAGATGTTAATAATATGGAAAACTGGGGGACTCCCCTGGCTGTCCAGTGGTTAAGACTCTGTGCTTCTCAGGCAGGGGGTGTGGGTTTGATCCCTGGTCAGGGAACTGAGATCCCACATGCTGCATGGTGTGGCCAAAAAAAAAAGGGGGGAAAAAAAAAAAAGAAGGAAAACGAAGTGTGGAGAATACGGGAATTCTCTCTACTATCTTCTCAATTTTTTAATACATCTAAAACTGTTCTAAAAAACATAGTCTATTAAAACAAACAAAAAGGACATACGAGCCAACCTGAAAGAGTTCCTACTAGCCAAAGCTGGAAAAATTTAAGCAACAAAATAAGGTAATATTGCACTATAATGCAAAGAATAAAAGAAGTATTCATGAATCCATACCAACACAAATGATTGAATTAATAAATAAATGAGGGACAAGGGACATCCTCCTTATAGAACAATTCCTAATAATGAACATAGAAGGAATGGGGGGAACAGAAGTCACCATTATTTCGCCATAGTGATTCATAGTGATGAATGCTAAAAACTGTGAGCAATTTTAAGGAGAAACAGGATATCACCCCCCCCCAAATATTTATTAATTACAGCAGTGGTTTTAACATATGTTCACAAATATTTGATACCTGCTCTCCAGGAGGTAGAGCTTAATTCACCTTCCCATGAGTGTGGATTGAATTTAGTCACTCCCAGGAATTCCCGGCGGTCCAGTGGTTAGGACTCAGCGCTTTCACTGCCAGGGCCTGGGTTCAATCCCTGGTCAGGGAACTAAGACCCCACAAGCCATGAGGTGCAGAAGAAAGGAAGGAAGGAAGGAAGGGAGGGAGGGAGGGAGGAAGGAAGACTCCCTTCTAACTAAGGAGTGTGGAAAAGAAAAAATAGTAACTTTGTCATGGAGAAATCTGGCAGAGACCCTCTTAAGCCAGATGATCAAGGTTAATAGAATCATTGGGGCATGTCGGCATCATGTACCCTGATATGTGATGAGGACACTTCACCTCTGATGTCTTCTTCCCCCAAATCCATAACATATCTACTCATGAGAAAACATCAGACAAACCCACACTGAGGGCTTTTCTACAAAATACCAAAATACTTGACCAGTACTATTCAAAAGTGTCAGCATCATGAAAGACAAGGAAAGATCCTGAAACTGTCAGACTGGAAGAAATGCAGGAGACATGATGACCAAACGTAATGTGGGATCCTGGACCAGAAAAAAGGGCACCAGTGGAAAACCTGGGAAAATCTGAAGAAAGCTTGAAGTTTAGTTAAGAGTAATGTACCAATGCTCACTTCTTAGTTCTGATCAATGTACCATGGTTATGTAAGATGCTAATATTAGGCGAAGCCAGGTGAAGGGTATATGGGAACTTTGTGTACTATATTTGCAAGTCTTACATAAATCTAAAATTATTTCAAAATAAAAAGCCCAAGAACTTGCCCAAGGCGTGATGCTTGATTTCAATGCCCAGATCTCGCTCTAAGGTGGGTCCCGGGTTCCTGCTCTCCAGAGCAGGTTCCGGCAGCTCCATCAGTGGCAGCACCAGGGAGAATGCCTGCAGGCCTGTTACTCAGGTATACTTTGCCTGTTTTCCATGCACAAAGCTCCACCTTCCCCAATGCTAGTCCTATGTCACCACACAGACTGTAAGTGCTTTAGGTTCCCAGACTGACAATAAATGAACGTGAGCCCCGCTTGACACGAGGGAAATATTTCCATGAGCTCAGGTCAGAAAAGGTCGTGCTGGGACTTCCCTGGTGGTGCAGTGGTTAAGTATCCGCCTGCCGATGCGGGGGACACGGGTTTGTGCCCCGGTCCAGGAAGATCCCACATGCCGCGGAGCAACTGGGTCCATGCGCCACAACTACTGAGCCTGCGCTCTAGAGCCCTTGAGTCACAACTACTGAAGCCCACGTGCCACAACTACTGAAGCCTGCGCGCCTAGAGTCCGTGCTCTGCAACGAGAAGCCACCGCAATGAGAAGCCCGCGCACTGCAATGAAGAGTAGTCCCCGCTCTCCACAACTAGAGAAAGCCCACGCACAGCAACAAAGACCCAACACAGCCAACAAAAATAAAAGGTCGTGCTTATGAAGATGAATGGGACCCCCTGTCACCAGTAGCAACAGGAGCAGTAAGACCCAGTGTAGCAGGTGGTAAAGAAAGGGGCCCCAGAGAGCAGGTGTGGCTCCTGAAGGACCGGCAGGAAGGGGACAAGGTGGGAGCCCCAGGAAGGCATAGCCCACTTTGCCCATCAAGGAGCCCCACCTGATCCCCCCCTTCCTAAGTGGGCTCTGGGTGGTCCACACAAGACAGGGGGCTGGAGTCCAAAATGAAGGGGGCACCCCACCAGCTGGCAGGCCAGTGGTAAGACTGTCTCCTCCCAAGTTAAGGCTTGGTAAGGTGGTCACAGGTCAACCATATCGGGGGGAAAAGGCAGGAAAAGGACACTATACCAAGACTGGATCTCTAGAACAACCTTTGGTAAGATGGAAGTCCCAAATGAGCGGACGCTTGCCAAAATGACCATGGGCAATAGAAAGGATCTTTTAATTGATGATCAGAGCATAAAAGGAACATGGCGAAACTAGTGTGAGATCAATAGAGGAAGATTGAATTGTCCCCAGCATGGAAACGGTGGGTCCAGCAGCATGGGTGCAGACAAGAGCCCAGGAAATCATGGATCCCCCGGCACTAACCCAGGCAGGAAACAGGAGGTGTGCTCACAACCGAGACAGGGAAACCTAAACTCGATTCCCTGGAAGGAGAGAGGCTTCAGCTGCCTATACACAGGGCTAATCAGTGCAAATGGAGAGTCTGAGGGCGAGGAGGATGGCCACGGAAGTCCTCTAGTCTGGAGAAAGGATCAGTGACAGTTGAATAGCTTCAAATGTCTCATTGACTGTGGAAAATGGCCTTGTGCCATGAAACCAGGGCCTCTGGGTAGACAGAGAGAGATGGTTTACCGCGGAGATCCCAGTGGCACACCCAAGGGTAGACCAGATGGCCTTTAAGGCCACAGTCACCCCTGGATATGAGAGTCTCGGAACTGAGGGGACAGCTACTCTGCCACCTCCCGCAGCTACCCTGGTTCTGGGGATGCAGTGGCATCAGGCTTTCAGGCTGTTGTTGGCGGGTGAATTACACCCTAGCACCAGCGACAACCAACAGCCTGCCAGTCTGGCCACGAAGGTGCTAATGTCCAGGCTGAGCCCCCGGCCTCCTGGGAAATTCTTGCAGCATATTTATAAAACGATGGCTCGGTGATGAGCTTTCCAGAACGCAGCTGCCAGGAAGGGGTGGACAAGTGGTTTGAAAACCACCATGAGCTAGGCAGGAAATTCCTCAATACACAGGTCAACATGCAGCGACATAAGATCCAACCGCTCCTGCACCTGTCATGCCTCCGCCTTCTCTCCCGGGACCCAGAGGCCCAGGGCTCCCGCTGAGTACCTCCTGCTGGTGCCCTCCCTTCCGCAGGCCCCTTTCCAGTCCAGGCAACCTGATGCCTGTGCCCTGACATGCCCGCTGTGCTCCATCCTCACCAGTGCACAGCACTGTCATATGGTGCCTCTCTGAACACACCTTTCTGTTCTCCCTCATCACCCTCAAATGTGCTTTATACCCCTTTCTAAGGGAAGGGTTTTCTTTCCCCCTTTATTTAAAAAAATGCTCATTAGATAAACAAACTGGTACATCTATACAATGGGATGTTATTCAGTGATAAAAAGAAATGAACTATCAAGCTGTGAAAAGACATGAAGGAACCTTAAATGCATATCAATAAGTGGAAGAAGACAAGCTGAAAAGGCCACATACCATGTGATTCCATGACATTCTGGAAAAGGTAAAACATTGGAGACAGTAAAAAATCATTGGTTGCGGAGGGGATAGGAGGATAAGAGGGGGGGCACATAGGATTTTTAGGGCAGTGAAACTGCTATTCTGTACGATACTGTAATAGTGGATACACTTATTATACAGTTGTCAAAACCCATAGAATGTACAATGCCAAGAGGCTTTTGTTTAATAATAATGTATCAATATTGGCTTGTCAATTGTAACAAGTGTACTACACTAAATAAGATGTTAAAAAGTAAGGAAAATTGGGGAGGGTGATAGAGGGGATCTGTCAATTCCCTATAATTTTTGCTCAATTTTTCCTGTAAACCTAAACCTGCTCCATTACAGAAAGTACAAAGAGATGGGGGAAAAAGAAAAAGAAAAAAGGTTCTAGAGAAATCCATCATCTCACTTATCCAGAAAAAGTCTTACTACCAAGGTGTGAAACTTTTACCATATACATGTTAGAGATCTCTAACAAATGGGATTGTTCTGGAGGTCCTCTTTTTCTTGTTTTCACATTTTCTTTTGAAGTAATTGTAGACTCACAGGGAGTTGCAGAAATAGTACAGGGAGGTGGGGAGCACCCTTCCCCCAGCTTCCCCCGGTGGTAATATTTTATACAAAGATCGCACAGTATCAAAACCAGGAAACTGACATTGGCACAATTGTACTTTTTGTCTTGTAATCGCCTCTGTTTATTTAACAATGTATCATGAACATCTTTCTGTCAATGGTTACATTTCTGCAGTGTTGTGGGCTTTTTGTCGGCCATGTAATAATTTGTTGTGTAGTACTCAATAGTCCCTGTGGTTGGATGTTAGTTTATTTCCAAATTTTTGCTGTCACCTAAGGCATTAATTTTATTTTATTCTTTGCATTAATTTTAATAACAGTTACGTTTAAGTGTATTTACTCGATGTGCCTCCCTGAAGTGGCTTCATAAAACACACTTCCCTCCCCTGTCTCACTTCCAGACTCTCCTACTGGTGTTCCCTTGCACTGAATCCTTGCTCTAGGCCTGCTTCTAGGGAAACCCAAACCAAACAATAGAGGGGATATATTGACACACAAAGCCAGAAGGCCCAGAGGTAGAGCAGGCTTCAGGGTTGCTGTGATTCACTGGTCCCACAATACCATCATGGACCCAATCCTCTTTTCTCCACTCTGCCTCCCTCAGGACAGCTTCATTCTTGGCACCATCCCTCATGGTGGCAAAATGGCTGCAGCACTTCCAGGGTTCTCAATGCATTCCATTCCTTACAGAAAAGGATGGAGAGCAGAAGTCTAGGAGCTCTTGCTAAAGAACAAGGAATCTTCCATCCCAGTAGCCCCTTGAGTCTCTTTGGCATGATTAGGGTAAAGTGGCCAAACCTAAACCAGTTTGGGTTACCTGGCCAATTGCTGTGGCAAGAGGGTGAGATTATCCCAGTTGGATTAAAAAGGGTTTCTTCACAGTACAGGGCAGGGATGTCAGGGATATTGGGAATCACAACATGCTCTACATGCCTTTGAATGGTTTTTGACATGCACTGGCAAACTGTGCCCCAGAAAATACCTGTTTTCTTACACACTCCTCTACTCTAGGTCTTACAATTATTTTAAAAAATATTTGCCAGTTTAATAAGCAAGAAATGATATTATCCTATTTTGGACATTGCATTTGTTGGGTATTCATATATTTTTTTCTTTTGTAAATTGCCTACTTATGCCCAGAGACAGTTTTTCTACTAAAATATACATTTTTTATTGATTTCTGAAGAGCTCTTTAGAGATTAAAAATACTAACCTCTTTTCATAGATGTTGCAAATATTTTCCCCAGGCTGTCATTTGCTTTTGAATTTCATTTATGGTAATTTTTACCTGTTAAGTTTATCAGTTTTTTTCTTTATGATGTTAGCTTTTGCTTAGTTCTATTGTAAAGTTATGTAAACTTTAACCTATAATATATTTTCTTCCAGTAAAACTGGTGCTTTTTGTTTTGTTTTTTGTTTTGCGTTTAAATTCTTAATAAATCTGGCTTCAGATATAAGATAGGCATTTAGCTTTATTTTCAGTCTATGATGTTAGACAGGTTGTTTTTTTTGTTTGTTTGTTTGTTTTGCGGTACGTGGGCCTCTCACTGTTGTGGCCTCTCCCGTTGCGGAGCATAGGCTCTGGATGCGCAGGCTCAGCGGCCATGGCTCATGGGCCCAGCTGCTCCGCGGCACGCGGGATCCTCCCGGACCTGGGCACGAACCCACGTCCCCTTCATCGGCAGGTGGACTCTCAACCACTGCGCCACCAGGGAAGCCCTAGCCAGGTTTTGTAAAACACCATTTGTTAAGCATTCTCCCCAAGAACTTGAAATGCTTCCCTTATCACATATTAAATTATCATATTAGTGTGGGTCCGCTTATGGATTTTCTGTTCAGTTCCTTGGATCTGAATGGCTATTTCTATGCCTATAACACATGGTTTTAATAACCATAGTTTAAAAATATGTTTTAGTAACAGTAAGAAAGTCTTCTATCATAAATCTTCTTTTTCAAATATTTCTTGACTATTTTCATACATGTATTGGAATTTATTTTTATGTAGTGATTAAACTGAGCATGGAATTAAAATCTGAATATTTTAATAACATCATATATTATTTTCAAGGCCATGCTCTGTACCCCTCTCTAATCAAGTCTGTTCTGTCTCTCTGCAAAGTTTTATTGTTTACTTCTATTTTTGTTTACCTTTAAATCTAGGTCCTATACATGTTTGTTAAATTCATTCCAAGGTACTTTATATCTTGTTGTTATTGAGAGTAGATTTTTTTTCATTATATTTTAAACTGATATTATAGTGGAGGGAATGGGTATTGTTTTTGTAAATTTCTCCTTTATAACCACCTTTTACTGAAAACCGGCTTATTAGTTCTAATGTTTTTTGAGTTTGTAAGGCATGTGTGTATGTAGAAGGTGGTTGATTCTTTGGGCTTTTCCAGCTAGATAACTGTATCATTTTCATCTCCAGTCTCCCATTTCCCACAGTCCTCAAGACAGAGAAACTCCCTCTCAGCCTGCATGAATTGGACTCAGAAACCTTGGTCCCCCTCTTGGACATGTTGGTTTCCTTGGGCATGTTTCTCACAGCTGTCCTTTCCCCTTGGTGCCCATACATTCTCTTACCAGCACTGACACCAATGTGTAGTTATGCCTTTAATACATAATCTCATTCTATCCTTCCAAACTCTCATAGCCAGACAATTGTGATCCCATTTTACAGATAAGGAAGCTGAGGCTCCATGAAAGGAAGCAATTTACCAGACTGGGCATCTATTAATTGCAGAGCCTAGGAAGAGGTGGGGACGCACCAGGCACCCCAATGTCCTCAGCAGACCCCTCCCTCCTGGTGTGTCCCAGCTCCCTGGATGTCTCACTGTCCTGCTATTTTTCTATTGCCCCATTTTCTTACTCAGTTGGTGATGAAGTCAGACACCCAAACACTAAGCTGCAGCCCCCGCCCCCCGCCCAGTCTTGGGGGCATGTTAAAGAATTAGGGACCAAATCCTCAAGACTGTGACGCCCACCCTCGTTTACCACAGGGACGTGACTTTTTTGTCTATGACTCCTGAGTATCTAGAAAAACACCTTCAACACGGAAGTTTAATCCCTGGAAGCGCTTGTGCAGGACAGGTGCGGAGGGTACAGCCTGTGGGGTCAGGCCAGCTTTTCTGCTTGCTAGCTGTGTGAACTCAGGCAAGTCACTAGACCGCTCTGAGCCTCGGGTCCTCGTCTGGAAAGGTAACGACTTCCTACGCAGTGAGGTTCCCTTAGCATCAAATAAACTATAAGGTCCCGAACAAAGGTTGACGCCAGCGGAAGATCTTCGCTTGAGTCTCGGGCAACCCTCAGGGCGGAATGTAAGGGGCGTGGCAGCGCCCTCTGGCGGTCGCTTTCTGCTTTGCTGCATTTCAGCCCACGCCCGGCGCAGGAACAGAATCAGAGCCGGTTGAGGACCAGAGAGACCCCAGCGACGCTTTATCCAGCGGCGCCGGACTCTGGGGGGAGGCTGAGAGGGGACCAGCTGGGCGTGGGCTACATGGGTGTCACCTGGGGTATCCAGGCTCTCGTCTCCTCTTCCCACCTTCTCACTAGACACAGATTTCACTGTCACCCACAATTCAACAGGCTTAGAAGGAGCTCACCCGCTTCCCGCTTTTGCTCTGGACCTCTGGCTCCCTCATCCGTGACTCCTCTTCAGCGGAGGAGACATCAATTGACTAACTGCACGATAATTTCTTTCACTTTTCAATGATTCTTCAAGTAGCAACCCCCCCCCCCCAGACGACCTTAAGGTACCTATTAAAATCTAGTGTATGAAGGCTTCCCTGGTGGCGCAGTGGTTGAGAATCTGCCTGCTAATGCAGGAGACACGAGTTCGAGCCCTGGTCTGGGAAGATCCCACAGGTTGCGGAGCAACTAGGCCCGTGCGCCACAACTACTGAGCCTGCGCGTCTGGAGCCTGTGCTCCGCAACAAGAGAGGCCGCGATAGTGAGAGGCCCGCGCACTGCGATGAAGAGTGGCCTCCGCTTACCACAACTAGAGAAAGCCCTCGCACAGAAACGATAGACCCCACACAGCAAAAATAAATTAATTAGTTAATAAACACCTACCCCCCAACATCTAAAAAAAAAAAAATCTAGTGTATGACATGGCGGGGATAGAAGCAGTGCAGACATGAGAACATCACGGTCTGGCAGCCACCATAGAAGAAGTAATTCCAGCAAGAAACACTCAAGCGTGCTGAGTGGGTGAAAGGGAGTGAGGGTCAGGGTTTTACATGGTCCCAAAGTATCTCCCCACAAAACATTTATTAAATACAAAAGGAAGAAAAGAAACTTTACATTGGAAAAGCCCGGCACATATTGTTTTCATCAAGTGGATTAAGTTATTGCCACCAGCTGTGCAACCAGGAAACCTCAGGCGTCACCCACCAGGTTACAAGGGAGAGAACACAGTGCATGTGATACGCGTTACCTGGGTCCAACCACGAGGAAACATTGGACAGATCCAAAATGAGGTCCATTCTGCAAAATGACTGGCCTAGACTCTTAAAAATGTAAAGTCCTGAAAGTCAAAGAAAGACTGAGGGGCTGACTCAGTTGGAAAGTGACTGCGGAGGCAAGACAGCTGGCTGCCATGTGTGATCCTTTGCTCTAAACGATGCTACTGGGGCAACTGGTGACACGTGAATAGGGTCTCCAGCTGGAGGACATACAGGAGTTCTTTGTCCTGTTCTTGCAACGTTTCTGTAACTTTAAAGCTGTTTTACATTAAAATGTTGAAACAACTAGAGCACAGAACTGCCGGTTCCGGCTCCGGTGAAGAATAGAATCTTCTGCTTCCTGCCCTGAGAGCATCGGACTGTCCTCCCACGCACTCGTGTCAGAAACAACTGGATAACTAGACAAAATGCTCAATTGGCCTCGAGAAGCAGGCAGCTCAGGAGAAGAGGAAGTAAATGAGGTGAGTCCTACCCTGTCTCAGGCTTTCTGCCTGGAGGTAAAATCCAGATTGGCACAAAGAAGGGAAACCCAAGCAGAGCTCAGTAATCTCTCTGAGTTGAAGAGCCAGAGATGGAAATCTGGGGAGGTCAAGACAGCTAGAACTGACAGGATACAGCAGGCAGGAGGAGGGAGAGCTCTGGAAACCTTCATAGGGTCCCCCGAGTTTTTTGGGGGGCCAGACAATAACACCTTCCAGGGAAAGAACAATTACTGCAGAGCCATAAGCTGAACGATTCCCCAAGCTCATAAGCACTAAGAATTGAGTTCCCATCAGCCAAAGTGAAGAGACTTCATTGAATGCATAGGGTGTTGGGTAGAGAGCCCAGAAGTGCCACACGTTAAAAGTGGGTTAAATTGGCGGTAAAGGAGAGAGTCTTGAAAGAGCTTAAAAACAAGTCTTAAAAGACCAAAGTGATCTGCAAATAAATGAACTGCTTGCCACAAAAACTCCAACACTCTTTAAAGGGACATGACAACACCCATCACCCCAAAACAAAAACCTCACAATGTCTGACATCCAGTAAAAAAATTACTTGACATAAGAATAAGAAGTAAAGGACTTCCCTGGTGGCACAGTGCTTAAGAATCCACCTGCCAGTGCACGGGACACAGTTCGATCCGTGGTCTGGGAAGATCCCACATGCTGCGGAGGAGCTAAGCCCGTGCACCACAACTACTGAGCCTGCACTCTAGAACTTGCGAGCCACAGCTACTGAGCCCGCGTGCCACAACTACTGAAGCCCACACGCCTAGAGCCCATGCTCCGCAACAAGAGAAGCCACGGCAATGAGAGGCCCGCGCACTGCAACGAAGAGTAGCCCCTGCTCGCCACAACTAGAGAAAGCCTGTGTGCAGCAACGAAGACCCAACGCAGCCATAAATAAATAAATAAATAATAGACAATGATTAAAAAAAAAAGAATAAGAAGTAAAAGTTTGCCTTTAGCCTGAGGAAAAATCAGATTATATTAACTGACCCAGAAATGACAAAAGATGATAGAACTTTTCAAATTCCCATTCTAAAATGAGCTCCTATTAACAGTCCTTGATGAAACTTGGAAACGGGATCCTGCTTCTTATCCCTCTTGGGAAACTGTTTCCACCTAACAGTGCACTGAGGTCAGCTTCCCCTGTAGTGACCTTAGCACCAGGCTGGATGGGAGCTCAGTCATTCCACATCAGGCCCTGTTGCCTGACATTTTGTTTAACTCCAACCTTCCACTTCAGGAGTAATGTCACCTTCTACGGGAAGCCCTCCCTAACCTCCCAGGTCAGGTCCTCTGTAATACGTTGTCACCTCCCTGTTCTTTCATCCTGGCTATTTATCACAGCTGGTGTGAATTTATCTGAATTAGTATCTGTCTCCTCCATTAATGCCCTGAGCACAAGAACTGAGGTCGTGTGTTCCTTGAATCTCCAGCACGAAGCACAGTGTCTGCATAGGGTGTCATGATAAACATTTGCTCAGTGAATGAACAAATGCTATGGCCATAATGAATTTTATTTGGTCTTCGAAGCAAATTTTAAGAGTGTCATTGACAAACCATTGGTACCCAGAAGAGGGCGCTTCAAACTCCTGATGAACCGGAACTCGCCGGGTTCAGCCTTAGGTGTGCTTCAGGAAAGCATACCCAGGGCAGGTAAAAACTATTCGGGCCCCTGTCTGGCTTCCTTTTGATGATTTAGTCTTAACAGAGGCCTTTCTCCGAAGTGTTATCACTCACTTTCTTCAGGACGACCGTGAGAGCATCGTCCTTACAAGTGAGACAGTCCCCAGACGGAAAATGGGCAGGTTGTAGCTGGTGCTCTTTAAAACCCCTTTCAGTTTTGAAAGTCTGTAATTTTCGACGTTAACCAGACAATCTTTTTCTTTTTCTTTTTTAATTTTAGCTTTACTGAGGTATAATTGACATATAAAATAGTAAGACATTTAAAGTGTACATTGTGGTGATCTGATAAATGTATACATTGTGAAAGCATCCCCCATTTAGTTAATTAACACATCCATCACCTCACATAATTTTCTTTTCTTTTTTTTTAAGGTCTACTCTCAGCAAATTTCTTGTAGCTTTGTAGGGACGCGGTAATTCCTCGCTGCCGCCACTAGGTGGCACTTTCCGTTTTAAATCCCCTGCCTGGCGGGATTTGAAATCCTCTTCACTTTTAAACGCATACTCGAGTTTGTCCTGTAGACGAGAAAATTGGTAACTAAAAGCTTATAAGATCGCACAGCCCCCTACAACTCTAGCAGGTGGGTGGAGGTGGAGAAGCCCGCAGTCGGACTCACCTGGAACATTAGTGAGAGGGGGACCCACGCTCTCCCTCCTCCTCTGCTCCTGACTCTCTAGCGGTCTCTCCTGAGGGGCGGGTCGAGTGCGGAGACCCACAGGGCTGGAGACGCCCTGAGCAAGTTCTGCACCGCACAGACCCTCATCTTTAAAGTTAGGGTGCACAGGATACGCCTCCTTGGTAACCCCAAGCTGGGGACACCTCAGGAAATAAAATAGAGATTCCCAGTCTCCATCTCCAGAGATTCTGATTCTGGTTAGGGTGAGGGTACTTACCGGGCTACTGGGAAGATTAAATAAGATGTATCCTAGCCTGCAGGACTTTTAGGAAACCAAGTGAGGCCATACATGTAAAGATCCTAGTACCATATGCAGCAGGCAGCACAGAGTAAGTGTTGGTTGAACGGAAGCTTTTATTATTATTATTAATTAATTAATTTTTTTGCGGCACGCAGGCCTCTCACTGTTGCGGCCTCTCCCGTTGCGGAGCACAGGCTCCGGAGCACAGGCTCAACGGCCATGGCTCACGGGCCCAGCCGCTCCACGGTATATGGGATCTTCCCGGACCGGGGCACAAACCCGTGTCCCCCGCATCGGCAGGCGGACTCTCAACCACTGCGCCACCAGGGAAGCCCGCTTTTATTATTTTTACCACTCGCAGTAAGCAGCCCAGGTGCCTATGACTATCTGTGCGTAGTAGATGCCCAGTAAATATTGTCAAATGAATCAACAACCTCCCAGTCAGACCCGGGGGTGGAGGCTCTAGACCCCATCTGTAGGGACAAGGGAACTAGTATGATCAGGACACCCACCCTGTCCACTGGGTTTCTAGGGGCCCCTTGATCCCACATGCATCCTGGAAGTGCAGGGGGGGTCCATCCAGAGAAGACAGCTGCCTCGGTGAGCCTGTCCGGAGCCCTAAAGCCAGATGGGGACACCGGCTCTGCAACCTGGCCCACAGTGGCATCTCGGGAGGGCATCAGGAGGGCGCCGTCCACTGCCCCCGGACCCACCTCCCCTACCCCCGCATCACACGTATGACCTTCGTGGCAAGATCTTCCATAGCTAGCGGGCTCCAGTCACCTGGGGAATGAAGAAATCGTTGTCAAGGCCAGGCCCCAACAGCAGACACCCTGTGGCCGTTGGCTGGAATGCAGTGGCAAAGAACTGAGGGAGGCGGGTGGGCCAGCCGTGCTCCCAGCTACTCACCGGCTGGTTGGAGCCACTTCTGCATCTGAATCTCCCTTCCTTGGGCAGAGCAGTTCTGTTTGCCCTCCTAAACCTCAGAGATTCCAAGAACTAAACCTGAAACCCCTGAGGCAAGAACTGTCCTAGCGACGTACTGCCATCAGGAAGCCTCTGCTGGCATCCGGAGAAGGGGCAGGTAGGAGGCCTCCATGCCCAGGAGGTTCCCACCAACCAGCCAGGTGACTCAGGGAACCATCTGCCATGTGGTTCCCCATGACCTCCAGCAGGGGGCAGCCTGTCTGGGAAATTGGGGGCCGTGCTCTCCCAACCGGGTGCAGGCTTCCTCAGGCCAGCTCCCAGGTGTCCAGAAGAGCAGACGGCAGCGGTCAGTGCCCAGTAAAAAAACAGCCTGCCTGGCCCTTTACCTGCTAGGGCTCCAAATGAGGAAACATTAACACCAGACATGAGTTAGGATGTCAGAGTCCGTGTCATTTCAGCTTTGCTTTATTCTCATTTCTGAGTAATGCCCAAATCAGCTGAGCTTGGAGCGCCACCCCTGCACTGAATTTCTCCCTCTTTTGGACATTTTTTTCTTCCAGTTTTATTGACATATAATTGACGTACAGCACTGTATACGTTTAAAGTGTACAGCATAATGATTTGACTTCCATACCTCGTGAAATGATTACCACAATAAGTTTAGTGAACATCCAGCATCTCATATAGATACAGAATAAAAGAAAAAGAAAAAACCCTTTTCTCTTATGATGAGAACTCTTAGGATTTACTCTTAACAACTTTCATATATAACATACAGCAATGTTAATTATATTTATCACGTTGTACATTACATCCCTAGTACTTATCTTAGAGCTGGTAGTTTGTACCTTTTGACCACCTTCATCCAATTCCCTCGCCCCACGCCTCACCTCGGGTAACCAGAAATCTGATCTCTTTTTCTATGACTTTGTTTGTTTCTTTGTTTGTTTTTGAAGTATAATTGACCAACGATACAATGTTAGTTCCTGGTGGACAACATAGTGATTGGATATTTCTATACATCACAAAATGATCACCACTGGATGTTTTATTGATATAAAAACAAGCATGAGGGACTTCCCTGGTGGTGCAGGGGTTAAGAATCCGCCTGCCAGTGCAGGGGACACAGATTCAAACCCTGGTCCGGGAAGATCCCACATGCCGCGGAGCAACTAAGCCCCTGTGCCACACCTACTGAGCCTGCGCTCTAGAGCCCGCGAGCCAGAACTACTGAGCCCACGTGACACAACTACTGAAACCCACACATCTAGAACCCGTGCTCTGCAACAAGAGAAGCTACCACAGTGAGAAACCCGCACACCTCAACGAAGAGTAGCCCCCGCTGGCTGCAACTAGAGAAAGCCCACACACAGCACCAAAGACCCAACGCAGCCAAAAGTAAATAAATAAATAAATAAATGTATTAAAACAACAAACAAACAAGCATGAGCTTCAAAAGACACCAATAAGGAAGTTAAAACGCAAGCCACAGACTGGCAGAAAATATTCACAATACATATATTTGGCAAGGGACTTGTATCCAGAATACATAAATACCCTCAAATACCATCACATTAGGGTCAAGTTTCAACATATGAATTTTGGGGGGACACAGACGTTCAGTCTATAGCATTCATCATGACTGATGCGTACATTGCGGTGTATGCATACAACACACTGCCGCTCAGCAGTAAGAAGAAACCCAGGCTTATTACACACACGAATCTCGAAATCAGTTTGAATGGAAAAAGCCAGACATGAAAAAGTACACACTACACAGCTCCATTTATATAAAATTCTAGAACAGGCAGATGAATGGAAAGTGGCAGAAAACGGGTCCGGATTACCAGGGGCAGGGGTAACTTGCCACCCACCATGAGGGTCTCACTTCTCTGCCTCGTCTGTGCCCTCCTTTGTGGGCACGCCCTCCCATCCTTGTCAAGCTATCAGCTCCAGTGTCTCTCCTCCCTCCGGAGGTCTCCCTGAGTCCCGAGGTGTCAGCACTTCCTTGGGCTGTCTCCATCACAGCACTTTGCCCCGTTGTGACCCAGCGCCTGGCACAGAGGATGCCCTCAATTGTTGTTATTGATGACTGAAAAGCAAAGGATCGTTCTTTCTATCTTAGAGATGAAGCTGAAGCTAGAAGGCCATTTTCGCATGTTCTCCCAAATTAGCAGCTGACTCAGCCCGCTAAGACCTAGCCCTGGACATTCTCCCTGCTCCAGAAGAAGAGAGGGCTTTCCAAGGCTGGGGAAGGGGCTGCCCAGCCTGCAGGGATGGAGTTGGAGGGTTGGAGTCGGGAACAGGCATGAGACACCCTGCGTTTGGGCCCCTCCCGCTGCCAGCTGTGCACCTTCAGGCAGGCACTTACCTTCTCTGAACCTCAGTAAAGTGAGCAAATACCACTAACCTCAGGGTGGTGTGGGCTTGAAGACAGTGCTGTACAGAAAGCCCCTTCCAAACAAATCACCTCTTCTTTGTTGTTGTTGTTGTGTTTGTAATTATTAAAAACAAAACAAACCCAAACCCTGTGTAGTTTGGTAGTAGATACAATGGATTGATCTTCTGATATTTAGAGGAAGAAATTAGCTCTGTCCCAATCCCACCTTCTTCATGTATATATATGTATAACTATATATAAGGTTACATCTGTAATTATATGACTATAAATAATATGATTATTTACATAATTTTTCTTAAAACCTCCAGGTTTATATCGTACATATTCAACCAAATAACCATGATTCCCCCTCTTCTTTAGTTTCTAGAATAGAGTAGATTTGGTGCTCTCCACCAGACCTTCCTCTATAGCTTTTCCATGCCTAGGCTTGTTTATTTGGATGTATCTCGGGGATGGTGCTGTCCAGCACGGAAGGGTCTTGTTTTTTTTCAAGAAGTCACAGGGCTGCATTCCCTGAGCGTCTGCATGTTGCCTAATCCTTGTAAGAATGCTCTGCTGGGTAATACATTTTTAAGTGTAGTCATCTTTAATTATCTTTTTTTTTTTAAATACACTTTTATGGAGGCGCAGTGTTGTTGCAGCTCTTTGCTATGGTGTAGCAAACCACCTCAAAACTTAATGGCGGTCATGGCAGCATTATTATTCACAAGAGCCAAAAGGTGAAAGCAACCGGAGTGTCCACTGATGGACGAATGGGTCAGCAAAATGGGGTCTCTACATACAACGGAATACTATTTAGTCTTAATAAGGAAGGAAATTCTGGAACATGCTCCAACATGGGTGAAACTTGAAGATATTGTTTTAAGTGAAATAAATCAGTCACAAAAAAACAAATACTGTGTGATTCCACTTAGATGAGGTTTCTGGAGTCATCAGATTCATTGAGACAGAAGGTAGAATGCTGGTTGACAGGAACAGGGGTGAGGGGGAAAGGGGAGTTGTTTAATGGGTGCAGAGTTTCAGTTTCTCAAGATGAAATATTTTGGGATCTGTTGCACATATACTTAACACTGCTGGACCATACACTTAACAATGATTAAGATGATAAATTTTATGTTGTGTGCTTTGTTGGTTTTTTTAACCACAATTTAAAAAAACACAGTGATGTAAAAAAGCTCCCATCATTGTATTATGTTCATGGGCTCTCTGCATCAGGAGTTTGGGCACAGGGAAGGTGGTTCTTCTCTGCTCCAGGATATCTGGGACCTCAGCTGGGGTGACCCCAATGGCTGGGGCTGGAAGAGCTGGGCCAGAGAGTCTGCTTCCAAGATGATTCTTTACTCATATGTGTGGCACATGGGATGGACAAGCTCCTCTGGGCCTGCAGACTATAGCCCTACAGGTGGCACCTCCAGTCTGGCAGCCTCAAAGTAACCAGGCTTCTTGCACAGGGGCTCAGGGTTGCAAGAATAAGTGTTCCCAGCAGGTGAGGTGAAAGCAGCATGGCCTTTCTTGACCTAGTCTCAGAAGCGATGTTGTATCCCTTCTACCATATTCTTTTGGTCCACCAGTAACATGAGCCCATCCAAGTTCAAGGGGTAGGGACACAGACCCTCTCAATGGGAGGTGTGTCAAATCATTTGTGGCCACGTTTTTAAACCAACACAGACATAAATACAAAAAATTACAACACATAAATACAAATCATGAGGGTATTGCTTGAGGCAATTTTCCAACATGAACCACTCATATATTATAGTAACCCACAAGATCAGGAAATAGAACAATACCAGAAACCCCTCTTAGGCTCCCTCCCAGTCACTCCCCCTACCCTCATCCCCAACTTCTGACACTAAAGGTTACTTTTGCTTGATTTGAACTGAACTGAACACTTCAAAATGGTCAGTTGTGTGTTTTGTGAATTTTACCTTAATTTTAAAAAAAGAACAGTCCAGATATACCAGCCAACACGATATCAGAAGGATCTCACTCTAGATGTGGCTAATACAAGTCTTCCTGTTACCCATATCTTGGATCAATAACTGAAGCTTGACTTGCTAATTAGCTAACAACATCAGAAATACTTTTTAAAAAACATTGGTGTGAGAAGCAAGAAGAACTACAATTCTGCAGCCTGTGAAAGGAAAACCACATTCACAGAAAGATAGACAAAATGAAAAGGCAGAGGACTTTGTACCAGATGAAGGGACAAGATAAAACCCCAGAAAAACAACTAAATGAAGTGGAGATAGGCAACCTTCCAGAAAAAGAATTCAGAATAATGACAGTGAAGATGATCCAGGACCTCGGAAAAAGAATGGAGGCAAAGATCGGGAAGATGCAAGAAATGTTTAACAAAGACCTAGAAGAATTAAAGAACAAACACCTAGAAGAATTAAAAACCAAACAAACAGAGATGAACAATACAATAACTGAAATGAAAAATACCTTAGAAGGAATCAATAGCAGAATAACTGAGGCAGAAGAAGGGATAAGCAACCTGGAAGACAGAATGGTGGAATTCACTGCTGCAGAACAGAATAAAGAAAAGAGAATGAAAAGAAATGAAGATAGCCTAAGAGACCTCTGGGACAACATTAAACACAACAGCATTTGCATTATAGGAGTCCCAGAAGGAGAAGAGAGAGAGAAAGGAACCGAGAAAATAAGAGAAGAGAGAGAGAAAGGAACCGAGAAAATATTTGAAGAGATTATAGTCGAAAACTTCCCTAACATGGGAAAGGAAATAGCCACTCAAGTCCAGGAAGTGCAGAGAGTTCCAGGTAGGATAAACCCAAGGAGAAACATTCCAAGACACATAGTAATCAAATTGACAAAAATTAAAGACAAAGAAAAGTTATAGAAAGCAACAAGGGAAAAACGACAAATAACATACAAGGGAACTCCTATAAGGTTAACAGCTGATTTCTCAGCAGAAACTCTACAAGCCAGAAGGGAGTGGCACAATATATTTAAAATGATGAAAGGGAAGAACCTAAAACCAAGATTACTCTACCTGGCAAGGATCTCATTCAGATTCGATGGAGAAATCAAAAGCTTTACAGAGAAGCAAAAGCTAAGAGAATTCAGTACCACCAAACCAGCTCTACAGCAAATGCTAAAAGAACTTCTTTAAGTGGGAAACACAAGAGAAGAAAAGGACCTACAAAACAAACCCATAACAATCAAGAAAATGGTAATAGGAACATACATATTGATAATTACCTTAAACGTGAATGAATTAAATGCTCCAACCAAAAGACACAGGCTCACTGAATGGATACAAAAACAAGACCCGTATATATGCTGTCTACAAGAGACCCACTTCAGACCTAGGGACACATACAGACTGAAAGTGAGGGCATGGAAAAAGATATTCCATGCAAATGGAAATCAAAAGAAAGCTGGAGTAGTAATACTTATATCAGATAAAATAGATATTAAAATAAAAAATGTTACAAGAGACAAGGGAGGACACTACATAATGATCAAGAGATCAATCCAAGAAAAAGATATAACAATTATAAATATATATGCACCCTACATAGGAGCACCTCAATACATAAGGCAACTGCAAACAGCTATAAAAGAGGAAATCAACAGTAACACAATAATAGTGGGGGACTTTAACACCTCACTTACATCGATGGACAGATCATCCAAACAGAAAATTAAAAAGGAAACACAAGCTTTAAATGACACAATAGACCAGATAGATTTAATTGATATTTATAGGACATTCCATCCAAAAACAGCAGATTACGCTTCCTTCTCAAGTGCACATGGAACATTCTCCAGGACAGATCACATTTTGGGTCACAAATCAAGACTCAGTAAATTTAAGAAAATTGAAATCATATCAAGCATCTTTTCTGACCACAATGATATGAGATTAGAAATCAATTACAGGGGGAAAAAACATATAAAACACAAACACATGGAGGCTAAACAGTACATTACTAAATAACCAAGAGATCACTGAAGAAACCAAAGAGGAAATCAAAAAATACCTACAGACAAATTACAACGAAAACACGATGATCCAAAACCTATGGGATGCAGCAAAAGCAGTTCTAAGAGGGAAGTTTATAGCCATACAAGCCTACTTCAAGAAACAAGAAAAATCTCAAATAAACAATCTAACCTTACACCTAAAAAACTAGAGAAAGAAGAACAAACAAAACCCAAAGTTAGTAGAAGGAAAGAAATCATAAAGATCAGAATAGAAATAAATGAAATAGAAACAAAGAAAACAATAGCAAAGATCAATAAAACTAAAAGCTGGTTCTTTGCGAAGATAAACAAAATTGACAAACCTTTAGCCAGACTCATCAAGAAAAAAAGGGAGAGGACTCAAATCAATAAAATTAGAAATGATAAAGGAGAAGTTCCAACGGACACCACAGAAAGACTAAGAGACTACTACAAGCAACTCTATGCCAATAAAATGGACAACCTGAAAGAAATGAACAAACTCTTAGAAAAGTATAACCTTGCCAGACTTAACCAGGAAGAAATAGGAAATATGAACAGGCCAATCACAAGTAATGAAATTGAAACTGTGATTAAAAATCTTTCAACAAACAGAAGTCCAAGACCACATGGCTTCATAGGTGAATTCTATCAAACATTTAGAGAAGAGCTAACACCCATCCTTCTCAAACTCTTCCAAAAAATTGCAGAGGAAGGAACACTCCCAAACTCATTCTATGAGGCCACCATCACCCTGATACCAAAACCAGACAAACATATTACAAAAAAAGAAAATTACAGACCAATGTCACTGACGAATATAGATGCAAAAATCCTCAACAAAATACTAGCAAACAGAATCCAACAACACATTAAAAGAATCATACACCATGATCAAGTGGGATTTATCTCAGGGATGCAAGGATTCTTCAATATATGTAAATCAATCAGTGTGATACACCATATTAACAAACTGAAGAATAAAAACCATATGATCATCTCAATAGATGCAGAAAATGCTTTTGACAAAATTCAACACTCATTTATGATAAAAAGTCTCCAGAAAGTGGGCATAGAGGGAACCTACCTCAACATAATAAAGGCCATATACAACAAACCCACAGCAAACATCATTCTCAATGGTGAAAAACTGAATTTCCTCTAAGATCAAGAACAAGACAAGGATGTCCACTCTCGGAAGTCCTAGCCACAAAAATCAGAGAAGAAAAGGAAATAAAAGGAATACAAACTGGAAAAGAAGTAAAACTGTCACTGTTTGCAGATGACATGATACTATACATAGAGAATCCTAAAGATGCCACCAAAAAGCTACTAGAGCTAATCAATGAATTTGGTAAGGTTGCAGGATACAAAATTAATGCACAGAAATCTGTTGCATCCCTATTCACTAACAACGAAAGGTCAGAAAGAGAAATTAAGGAAACAATCCCATTTACCATTGCAACAAAAAGAATAAAATACCTAGGAATAAACCTACCTAAGGAGGTAAAAGACCTGTACTCAGAAAACTATAAGACACTGATGAAAGAAATCAAAGATGACACAAACAGATGGAGAGATATACCATGTTCTTGGATTGGAAGAATCAATATTGTGAAAATGACTATACTACCAAAAGCAATCTACAAGTTCAGTGCAATCCCTATCAAATTACCAGTGGCATTTTTTACAGAACTAAAACAAGAAATCTTAAAATTTGTGTGGAGACACAAAAGACCCAAAATAGCCAAAGCAGTCTTGCGGGAAAAAAATGGAGCTGGAGGAATCAGACTCCCTGACTTCAGACTATACTACAAAGCTACAGTAATCAAGACAATATGGTACTGTCACAAAAACAGAAATATAGATCAATGGAACAGGATAGAAAGCCCAGAGATAAACCCACGCACCTATGGTCAACTAATCTATGACCAAGGACACAAGGATATACAATGGAGCAAAGACAGTCTCTTCAATAAGTGGTGCTGGGAAAACTGGACAGCTACTTGTAAAAGAATGAAATTAGAACACTCCCTAACACCATACACAAAAATAAACTCAAAATGGATTAGAGACCTAAATGTAAGACTGGACAGTATAAAACTCTTAGAGGAAAACTCAGGAAGAACACTCTTCGACATAAATCACAGCAAGATCTTTTTTGATCCACCTCCTAAAGTAATGGAAATAAAAACAAAAATAAACAAATGGGACCTAATGAAATTTAAAAGCTTTTGCAAAGCAAAGAAAACTACAAACAAGACAAAAAGCCAAGCCTCAGAATGGGAGAAAATATTTGCAGATGAATCAATGGACAAAGGATTGATCTCCAAGATATATAAACAGCTCAAGCAGCTCAATATTAAGAAAACAAACAACCCAATCGAAAAATGGACAGAAGACCTAAATAGACATTTCTCCAAAGAAGATATACAGATGGCCAAGAAGCACATGAAAAGCTGCTCAACATCGCTAATTATTAGAGAAATGCAAATCAAAACTACAATGAGGTATCACCTCACACCAGTCAGAATGGGCATCACCGGAAAACCTACAAACAACAAATGCTGGAGAGGGTGTGGAGAAAAGGGAACCCTCTTGCACTGTTGGTGGGAATGTAAATTGATACAGCCACTATGGAGAACAGTATGGAAGTTCCTTAAAAAACTAAAAATAGAAGTACCATATGACCCAGCAATCCCACTACTGGGCATATACCCTGAGAAAACCATAATTCAAAAAGACACATGCACCCCAATGTTCATTGCAGCACTACTTACAATAGCCAGGTCATGGAAGCAACCTAAATGCCCATCGACAGATGAATGGATAAAGAAGATGGGGTACATATATACAATGGAATATTACTCAGCCATAAAAAGGAATGAAATTGGGTCATTTGTAGAGACGTGGCTGGATCTAGAGACTGTCATACAGAGTGAAGTAAGTCAGAAAGAGAAAAACAAATATAGTATATTAACGCGTATATGTGGAACCTAGAAAAATGGTACAGATGAACCGGTTTGCAGGGCAGAAACAGAGACACAGATGTAGAGAACAAACATATGGACACCAAGGAGGGAAAGTGGCAAGGTGGAGGGGTGGCAGGATGAACTGGTAGATTGGGATTTACATATATACATTAATATGTATAAAATAGATAACTAATAAGAACCTGCTGTATAAAAAAATTAACTAAATTAAAAAAAACACAAACACACACAAACAAAAAACCAAAACAGACTCATAAAAAAAATTGGTGAATATAGGGGCTAATTGACTAAATTGATGAATGTTCAAAACTGGCTGTCACTGGTGAAATGAAAAGTATTGTTTTCAAGATATGTGGATTGCCTTAAAATAGTTTAAAATCCGTCCCCTCCTCCCGCCATACTGCATAGGACATAGGAATCCACCAAAATTTGTAACCTGTCCTAAGGCTTGATTTTTTAATTAGCCAGTTTTCAGGCATTGAATTAGGAGGATTTCTGGTTGTTTGATGCTGATTATAAATAAGACAAGGAATCTGGTCTCTAGGACGTGTCTGGTGAAGGGTGTGGCTGGATTTCCTAAAAGGGCCAAGAGCCGGGACTTGAGACTTCAACCAATTTACAGAATAGGTTGTCTGAGCTATTCTATCTATGTCTGCTTGCTGGGAATGTTAGCTTAATAAATATCTTTATGTTTAGCAGAATTTGGTCTAAGGCTGGCTTACCTCACAAAGTGATAACAAGAATGTGGGGAGTAGTTAACACCCACCCCAAACTTCTTTGACCAATACGCTAACCCACCAAGTAAAGTCTGAGTTGTACTGGGTCAAACCAGTTTAGGTAAATTTGCTCATACCCATTGCCCAATTTTTCATTGGTTTGTTTTTCTTTTTATTACTACTCTGTAGGAGCTCCCCAGGAGATTCTGGATACTTGGTTGCATTTGTTGATGATATCTTTTTCCAGGTGTTAAATCTTTGAATACTTTTCCTTGCAATGGACCACTCTTAAACTGAAGCTATAAATAGGTGACGTTTGTTATGCCAGTGATTCTGGAAGATCAGACCCTCCCTGCTCATCTCAAGATGCACAGGGCCTTTGTCAAAGCCACAGTTCTCAAGCACCAGCCAAATCCTTTGAGATGCAAAGAGAGACTCAGACCCAAATTTGAGGGAGAGGCTGGAGGGGCAGACTTGAAATGCACAAGAATACAGGAGGAGTCTGCAGCCAGGGCAGTGGGGGTTATCTGAGAGAGAGGCAGGAAGCGCTGAGCTGCACGGCTAGCTTGCAATGGGCAAAGGAGCTGCTAAGAGCAAGGTTTTCAAAAAATCAAAGTAGAAGTCATTGGTGTGGAAGTGATGTGATTCCCTGGTGTCTCCAAATCACGCTGGCCAGTGTAGTCTTTTGAAATCAGGAAGGGCCGAGCTGCTTGTCTGCGTAGCCGGAATGTGGGTGAGGGCTGCAAGATGCTCCCCCCGCCCGCCCCCCGGCAAAAACAGGCTTAGTTGGTGCCCTGGTGAAAGCTGGAGGGCCTGGGCCTGCCCCGTGGCTCGGGCTCTTTTCCTTCAACCCCACCGTCAGGCACCACCTGGGCTGCACCTGTAGCAAAAGGGTGGCATTAATTCAACACATGCTGGGTGCTTTACATGCAATCAGTCATCACAACTGCCTTGGATGTCTTGTGGGTAGTATTATAAGCACAACTTGTTTTACTGCGCTTCGCAGATACTGCGTTTTTTACAGATTGAAGGTTTGTGGTAACCCTGCCTTGAACAAGTCTATTCGCGCCATTTTTCGAGCAGCATTCCCTCACTTCATGTCTCTGTGTCACATTTTGGCAATTCTCGCGATATGTCAAACTTTTTCATTATTGTTATGTTTTTATGGGGATCTGTGGTCAGTGATCTCGCTGATGGCTCAGATGACGGTTAGCATTTTTTAGCAATAAAGTTTTTGGGGGTTATTTTTGGCTGCGCTGCATGGCTTGCGAGATTTTAGTTCCCCGACCAGGGATTGAACCCGGGCCCTCAGCAGTGAGAGCATGGAGTCCTAACCACTGGACCGCCAGGGAATTCCCACGATAAAGTATTTTTAAATTAAGGTGTGTACATTGTTTTTTTAGACATAATGCTATTGCACACTTAATAGACTAGAGTCTAGTGTAAGTATAACTTTTATATGCTCTGGGAAACAAAAAAATCCATGTGACTCGCTTTATTGCAGTGATCTGGAACCAAACCTGCAATATGTCTGACGACGGCTGTATCTTTATTGTATATATGATAAAACAGAAGTTCAGAGAAGTTAAGTAACTAACTCAAAGTCACACAGCTGTTGAGTGGCAGAGCCGGCATTTACACAACTGCTCTCCTCCTTCCACCTCTGCCCCCATGACTGAGGGCTCCTGGTTCTGTGTCTAAACGGAAGAGCCAGAATAGTTTATTATTATTAGATAAGATATAGCCAAAAGCCTATCTTACCCTGTGCTACATGTAAAGACTGTCAGAGAACTTGGGGGAATCAAATGAAGTGTAATATCTCTAAACTCTTTAAGAAATGCTCTTATCATCAGGTGCCTGGCAACCAAGCACACCTTTGAACCTCAGAGGTGTCCCCTCTGCAGGGGGAGGGCAGCCCCACCCACTACCACCAGCTTCCTGCAGCCACTGACAGGGCGCCAGACTGGAACAAATAAGGAGACCGGGAACTGGGACCAGTGGCACAGTTTGGTCTTTATTTTAGGATATTACTCTCAGGTCCAACATCCATGGAGCACTGGGTCAGATCTGGGTGGATCTGAGTACCTTGTGTTAGGGACAAGTTGAGTGTGTGTGGGGGGCGGGTGTTGGGGGTGTTATTTCAAATCAGAGGGAGTAGAGGCCAGAGGTGAGGCCAGACAGGAACTTCTCAGTAGCAGAACTTCTTCACCAGCTGAGGGTCAGAGCCAGGGAGCAGAGACCTCTCTGATTCGCCTTAGTCCTGAGTTATCCGAGATGGTAGCCACCAACCGCAAGTGGCTCTCAACCACTTGAAATATGGCTAGTTTGAATTGAGATGACCTGTAAGTGTAAAATACACCTCAAATTTCAAAGCCTTGGTAGGAAATAATGTAAAATATCTCATTAACATTTTTTACATTGATTACCTGTCGAGATGATAATATTTGGCATATATTGGGTAAAAGAAAATATATTATGAAAATGAATTTCACCTGTTTTCTTTTAGTTTTACCTTTTAAAATGTTGCTACTAGAAAATTTAAAATACCAAATACACATTCTAAAATTAAAGTATGCATTCTATTTCTATTGGACAGCACTGTTTTAGACCAGTTCCTCCTGCCTGGGTGAGCGAATGGAGGACAGATGGGCAGAGGGCAAGTCGGCTTCAGAGGATGGCATTGTCCCCTATCGCCCTTCCAGACAGACGAGCTCTGGCTGGATTCAAGGAAGAAGGGGAGAGATCTGAAAGGCTTCAGGGGGTGGAACCAAGACTTGATTGACAAGGTGAGCAGGGGGAGGGAAGGCCAGCCCTGATGGGTGTGGTGGGGAGAAGAGAGGGCAGGGTGGGTGATCTGACAGTCACAGCCAGGGGTCCCTAGAGCCATGGGAGGGTCTGGCTTGCCTCTCCTCCAACCCTGTAGAATTCATTTTCACCCACTCATAGTTCTTTGCTGCTCCATCAGGTGAGAAATAGGAAAGTGAATTATTTTCGCTTTCAGCAGCATCTACTACAGCCCAGTGTCTCTGCTTTCTGAGCAGACAGGGAGCTGAGGCCGCCCAGGGAACTTGGGTCTGAGCTCATCGACACCCCTGGGAGCTCCCTGGCAAGTCTCCAAGGCCACAGACGTGGATGCCTGGAGCCACAGGGGCCTGGGGACCAGGCCTCCCCTGGGGGTCGGAGCCTCTAGGTCCACTCAGGGGCCTGAAGTCTGAGGTTTAAAATACTGCCCAGCTTTTCTGCCTGATTCTCTGCCAGGAATTTCTCCGGCAGCTGTGCAGGGCAAGGAGTGGTTAGGGATTCTTTTTGTACTGCCTGGGCTAGAGAGAAAGGTGAGAAACCCCATTTAGGTAGTGCCTGTGGGCTTTCCCTTGCGGAAGATGCAGCCAGCCTGGGGACAGATAGGTGAGTTACTTTAAGAGTTTCCCAAATAAAAATAAAGACCTGAAACTTGCCCTCAAGGAGACATCCCTGGAGAAAAGGAAGAAGTAATTGAGGGCCTTCTGGAAACAATTGGTAGTATTTGCTATCAATAATAACACTTGAGGGCTTCCCTGGTGGCACAGTAGTTGAGAGTCCGCCTGCCGATGCAGGGGACGCAAGTTCGTGTCCCGGTCCGGGAAGATCCCACATGCCGCGGAGCGGCTGGGCCTGTGAGCCATGGCAGCTGGACCTGCGCGGCGGAGCCTGTGCTCTGCAACAGGAGAGGCCACAACAGTGAGAGGCCCATGTACTGCAAAAAAAAAAAAAAAAAACAGGAAAAACAAAACACTTGAGTTCCAAGCAAAAGTTAGAATTTTGGACTTTATCATATAAGTGAAATGTGTCAACATGACCAATGCATAAAAGTACAAAGTTATGCCTAACTCAAGGCCCCATTAAACGTGCAAGGTGGAGTGATGGATTCCAGTGTAACAGAGTCTGGAGGGTCTGGTTTGGATGCTTCCACTTTCCATGTTGCAGTTAAACTTCAGGAAACTATCACTTAGCAGTTTTGGTGTAGTAACAAAGAAAAATGATAACCAATTATCTGAAAAGACTGAACAAATACTCCTCCCTTTTCCAATTATATATCCAACTAAATTCCCAGATATCTGCAGAAGCCTGGATTTTCGTCACATACTGCAAACAAAGCAACAAATTGCAGCAAATCAAATGTAGAAGCAGATGTGATATCCAAGTGTCTTCTATTGAGGCAGAGAGTAAAGACATGCAAAAAGGGGCTTCCCTGGTGGCGCAGTGGTTGAGAGTCTGCCTGCCAAAGCAGGGGACACAGGTTCGTGCCCCGGTCCGGGAAGATCCCACATACCGTGGAGCGGCTGGGCCCGTGAGCCATGGCTGCTGAGCCTGCGCGTCCGGAGCCTGTGCTCTGCAACAGGAGAGGCCACAACAGTGAGAGGCCCGCGTACCGCAAAAAATAAATAAATAAATAAATAAAGACATGTAAAACAATGTTTTTCTTCTCAATTATATTATTCATGTTAATAAGTAATGGCTTATTGTCATCATTTAAAAAATAACAGATTTATTTAGATATAAGTCACATGTCATAAAATTCATCTTTATGAAGTGTACAATTTAATGGTTTTTAGTATATTCATGGAGTTGTAAAACCATCATCACTCTCTAATTTTATTTATATTTATTTATTTATTTTTAATAGATCTTTATTGGAGTATAATTACTTCACAATACTGTTAGTTTCTGTTGCACAACAAAGTGAATCAGTCATATACATACGCATGTCCCCATATCCCCTCCCTCTTGAGCCTCCCTCCCACCCTCCCTATCCCACCCCTCTAGGTCATCGCAAAGCACTGAGCTGATCTCCCTGTTCTACGCTGCTGCTTCCTACCAGCCAACTATTTTACATTCGGTAGTGTATATATGTCGATGCTACTCTCACTTTGCCCCAGCTTCCCCCTCCCACCCCACGTCCTCAAGTCCATTCTCTATGTCTATCTCTTTATTCCTGCCCTGCAACTAGGTTCATCAATACCATTTTTTTTTTTTTTTTAGATTCCATATCTATGTGTTAGCATACGGTATTTGTCTCTCTCTTTCTGACTTACTTCACTCTGTATGACAGACTCTAGGTCCATCCACTTCACTACAAATATCTCAATTTCGTTTCTTTTTATGGCTGAGTAATATTCCACTGTATATATGTGCCACATCTTCTTTATCCATTCATCTGTCGATGGACATTTAGGTTGGTTCCATGTCCTGGCTATTGTAAATAGGGCTGCAATGAACATTGTAGTACATGTCTCTTTTTGAATTACGGTTTTCTCAGGGTATATGCCCAGTAGTGGGATTGCTGGGTCATATGGTGGTTCTATTTTTAGTTTTTTAAGGAACCTCCATACTGTTTTCCATAGTGGTTGTATCAGTTTACATTCCCACCAATAGTGCAAGAGGGTTCCCTTTTCTCCACACCCTGTCCAGCATTTATTGTTTCTAGATTTTTTTATAATGGCCATTCTGATCAGCATGAGGTGATACCTCATTGTAATTTTGATTTGCATTTCTCTAGTGATTAGTGATGTTGAGCATCTTTTCATGTGCCTCTTGGCCATCTGTATGTCTTCCTTGGGGAAATGTCTATTTAGGTCTTCCGCCCATTTTTTACCTGGATTGTTCGTTTTTTGGTATTGAGCTCCATGAGCTGTTTGTATATTTTGGAGATTAATCCTTTGTCTGTTGTTTTATTTGCAAATATTTTCTTCCATTCTGAGGGTTGTCTTCTTGTCTTGTTTATGGTTTCCTTTGTTGTGCAAAAGCTTTAAAGTTTAATTAAGTCCCATTTGTTTATTTTTGTTTTTATTTCCATTACTCTAGGAGGTGGGTCAAAAAGGATCTTGCTGTGGTTTATGTCAAAGAGTGTTTTTCCTATGTTTTCCTCTACGAGTTTTATAGTGTCTGCTCTTCCATTTAAGTCTTTAATCCATTTGGAGTTTATTTTTGTGTATGGTGTTATGTAGTGTTCTAATTTCATTAATTTGTGTCTTGTGTTTTTCCTAGGGTTTATCCTGTATGGAACTCTCTGTGCTTCCTGGACTTGGGTGACTATTTCCTTTCCCATGTTAGGGAATTTTTCAACTACAATCTCTTCAAATATTTTCTCAGACCCTTTCTTTTTCTCTTCTTCTGGGACCCCTATAATTTGAATGTTGGTGCGTTTAGTGTAGTCCCAGTGTTGTCTCTGAAATTGTCTTCGATTCTTTCTTTCTTTTTTCTTTATTCTGCTCCTCAGCAGTTATTTCCACCATTTTGTCTTCTAGCTCACTTATTCATTCTTCTGCCGCAGTTATTCTGTTATTGATTCCTTCTAGTGTATTTTTCGTTTCGGTTATTATGTTCTTCATCTCTGTTTGTTTTTTCTTTAGTTCTTCTAGATCTTTGTTAAACGTTTCTTATATTTTCTCAATCTGTGCCTCCATTCTATTTCCGAGATTCTGGATCATCTTTACTATCATTACTCTGGATTCTTTTTCAGGTAGATTGCCTATTTCCTCTTCACTTATTTGGTCTTGTCGGTGTTTACCTTGCTCCCTCATCTGTGACATACTTTTTGCCGTCTCATTTTTTATTTATTTTTTTATGAGTGAGATTGTGTTCCTGTCTTACTGGTTATTTGGCCTGAGGCTTCCGACACTGGGGTTTGTAGGCTATTGGGTAGAGCTGGGTCTTGGTGCTGAGATGAGGACCTCCGTGAGACCTCACTCCAGTGAATACTCCCTGGGGTCTGAGGTTCTCTGTTAGTCCAGTGGTTTGGACTCAGAGCTCCCACCGCAGGAGCTTTGGCCTGACCCCGGGCTCGTGAACCAAGATCCTGCAAGCTGCCTGGGGCAGCAAAACAACAACAACAACAACAAAATAACAAAGTAAAAAATGAAATTAGACTAGGAAACTAACAGGTATGTTAGGAAGAATATAAAAATAAAAATATAGCTGAATCAACAACCAGAAGGTGCAACAGTACCACAATAGTAAAGAAGAGGAGGAGGGGGAAAAAAAAAAAAGGGAAAAAAAAAAGAAAAAAAAAGGAGGAGGAAAAGGCCTTGGCTGTGGAGGTCGGGGCCTAAGCAAGGGTGAGGTTTGGGTGGTGGGCGGGGCCAATGCTCAGGACCCACAGGACTTGAAAAGGCCCTGGGGGCCTGGGGGGGTGGGGCTTAGGCTCAAGGAACAGAAGGGGCCCAGGCATGCCCCCCAGCCCTGGTCTCAGAGGGCAGGGGACCTCACCTGGGAGCCCAGCAAGCTTTCTGGGCTCGAGTGGGCGGGGCAATTGCCCTCCACGCCTCTCCCGCTCTGCTCCTCCCGGAGGCCCCCTCCCACCTGCTGGTCTCCCCAGCCTCAGGGATGCCGATCCTGTCTGGCCTCCACTTCTCCTCCCGCCGCAGTCCCTCTACATCCTACCCCTACGTGCACTGTGGGGTTTCTTCCATCTCCTTGGGCGTCAGAGTCCCCCAACAGCGGCCGGCAGGTGCCCTAGTTGTGGGGAGACGCTAACTCCACGTCTTCCCACACCGCCATCTTGATTCTGCCTCCACTCTCTAATTTTAGAATATTCTCAATTCAGTGAGCTAGGGCGTGAGGAGACTTAGAAAGAGCACCTGGCACTAACATTTACCTCATTTTTAAGGGACAAAACCATTTCCTCTAAAACATATCAAAGCCCTGAGATTTTGCCTCATTAAAGAAGTTGATAATGTGAAGATAAGACTGAATGCCTCCAGAGATGGCCGCAGCCCCAGGTTTCTGCCCTCTTGGAAGGGCTTTTCCCTTTCTGGACTTCATTTCATTCCGACTTCTTTGCGACTTGCAGGTCCGCACTTCTGGAGGGCCCAGAGAATTGTGCCAACACATCCGGGCTGAAGGACATACCTGTTCTTGTCTGGATGCCACAGAACCACAATAGACTCAAGCCTTTAGGGATTTTCAGAGGGAGGACTGGCAAACTGTATTTTCCAAAGATGGCCACAATGGTACACATCCCATCTCACACGCTATTCTTCGATGACGTTGTCACTCCTCCACTGAGAGGTGGAGAATTGTGTTCTCTCCCCTTCACGACTGCTCTGACCAGTAAAGTTGAGCTAAGGGATGTCTGAGCCTACTTCATAAAAGGTGATACGGCTTCTACCTGACTCTCCCTCTTTGCAAACCCACCCTAGGAACCCAGTGACCATGCTGTGAGGAAGCGCATGCCATATCAAGAGGCCACGTGTAGGTGTTCTAGCCAACAGCTCCAAGCAAGGGCCAAGCATCTGCCAGCATCAATCCCATACCTGGGAGGGAATGAATCTCCAGATGGTTCTCGGCCCCAGCCTCCGAGCTGCCCTTGCCTACGCCAAGTGGATCAGAGAAGAGAGTGTCTGCCCAAATTGCAGATTCACGAGCAAAGTAGATTTGTCGTTTGGGCCATAGGTTTGGGGATGGTTTGTTACACAGCAATAGAGAACTGAAAAAGAAGTCTTGCAGGTAAAACACGTTTGATTTTCCCTATGAAATGCAAAAGCTCCTATAGCCATCCCAGAGGAATGTTAGTGAAATAAACGTGCTCATGGGATGACACAGGCAAAAATATTGGATTGGCCAAAAAGTTCGTTCGGATTTTCTGTACCATCTTATGGAGAAGCCTGAACGAACTTTGTGGCCAACCCGATACTTTCGCCTGCTCTACAGCTAAAATATCCATCCTCTCATACTTCACCATTGCAAGCAATAACATTTGTTTTCTGGTATAATAGTTTTACATAGTCATTGTAGAAAAGTCAGGGAACTGAGAGCTAAAATAGTTGATGAAAATGGTTTGACTTCTAGCATTTACAACTGTTAATAATTTAGTCTCTTTCCCTTTAGTTTTTTTTTCTACACATAGAAATGTATTTTATAAAACATGGGTCGTATTTGCACAGTAGAACTGATCTTGGCCCATCATTCAGTAATCTTGTTTTGAGCTCTTTGTCAGGCACCCAGCTGAACACTGGAAAAAGGGAGATGGGAAGCAGGGTTTCCAATCTTGGCGTGACTGTACCTCACTTTGGGTCACTAGTGAGATACTGAAATTTTCTCCCTAGGGGTGGCCAGGTGTGGCCTGGTGAGCGTTCTGAGTACCTGCTGCTTTGGTGCCAGGGGTTAGGAGGCATTCCCTCCTCCACTCTTACCTCAGGGCAGAAAGGCTTGGGGATGCCTGATGGGCACAGCCCCCAAACTCTGCCCCTTGTAGGTGATGTGCCTTTTGAGTGGTGCCTGGGGGATAGCTCGTATTCCACATGTATGTTACTCCAAAGTGCTTCCTTAGAGATCCACTGTGCAACACAGAGCCTGTAGTTAACAATATGGTTTTGTGTCCTTGAAAATTTGTTAAGAGGGTAAACCTTATGTGCAGTGTTCTCATCAAAAAAATCGCCAAAACAAGAACCAGAGGGACACAAGGAAACCTTTGGAGGTGATGGAAATGTTTATTACCTTGATTGTGGTGATAGTATCATGGGTGTTTGCACATGTCCAAGTGCACCAAATTGTGTACATTAAATCTGTACAGTTTTTTGTATATCAATTGTACCTCAATAAAGCTGTTTTTTTTTTTTTTTAAAAAAAAAAGCTCTTTCTCATTTGGAGGCACTTAAATGAAAAAGTCGAATTGCATTCAAAATCCATTCTCATGAACATGAGAATTTTCAACATTATGCTTGAATCATAAATGAAAGAAAAGGAAGAGCTATTAGAGTCTTTAAATTTAATGTGAACTGTGGTCAATTTTAGCATGTAAAATGGTTGCTGACATTTTTTAATACCTATTCATGTAAAGTTTCTTGTTGATGTGGAGTGTTAAGAATTTTAAATCTCTTTTTTTGGTGTATGTGTGTGAAATAATGTCACATAAAGTGCTCACAAGTGACAAAAAAAGCAAATCTAGTCACCATCACCAGGTCAGGAAGGGTAGCATCCTGTGGTGTATTTGAAGGGGTCCATCAGTTGCCATTTCAAGCATTAAATCTGATGTAAAAAGGGCCATTTATAAAACCGAATAAAACTGTTTAGTAGCGATGTTAAAAAGATTCTATTTGATCACTTTATTTAAAAACATAATATTTTCCCTAATTAAAAAAAATATATATATATATATATTTTTTTTTTTTTCCCACTAGGCCTCTACACATGCTCAGAACCCCTGGCAGGACCTCTGCGGGCCCTACATGCCTGCATGCCAAGGGCTGGTCCTGGGTTTCAGGCACCCACAGCCAGGTGATGCAGACCTGCCCTGGGTCAGCAGTCCCTGAGGCAGTCAGAACAGAGTGCGTCCCAGTAGGGGCGGATCCGTGTTTACAAGATTCTTCTCAAGGCTTGGCTGACGTAACAGCCATCCTTAGGGCAGTGACGACTGTACTTGTTTTTACCCTCTTGCTAAAAAGGCTGATTTATTTCTTTATTTTCAAGCTTCTTTTTCTTTTCTTTCTTGTGCTTAACAGAAAAAGCCAGAGCCCCTGAAGTGCCGCTGGTGTCTTACCACCAGGAGGGCCACGAGTTTGTCTCCCTTGATTGTTCTTTTTTCGGTTTGCTTATTTGTTTTTAGTATGTTTTGGAAACATTTCTTTTCAGTGAGTGAAATTCAGCTTCCCCTTACCCGCGCTCCCTGCGGGCGCCTCCCTCACCCAGCCCTTTGCGACCACTGGGTGCCACCCGCAGCCTTGGGGACGCGTAGGTGTCATCCTGAGGCGCTCGGCTCCCCCCACTCCCAGTCTGTCCCCCGCCGCGAGCGGCTCCAGTCTGGGCACTTCTGGGGGACGAGAAAGGAACCGCCAGAACGGTACTGAAACTTTTCCCGGTGCCGTTCCCTCGGGGACCACAAGGTCCCTGGGCTCCCTGGGAGCGGGCGGCAAAGTCAGAGTTGATCCGAGGGTCCACTCCTCGTCCCGGGAGGCGCTCAGCTCCCGGTCTTGGAGCCCCGGGTAGTGGAGAGCGGGTCGACGTCCCCGGGACGCGCCGACACCTGTGGCCTCTGGCCGGGCGGGCGGTCCCCGAGCCCCAGCGCCTCCTTAAAGCCGCGGCTCCGCCCCGACCGCCGCCCTCCCCCGCCCCCGCCCACGGTTCCACCCAACCTCCGGGTCCCCGCCGTCTTGGCGAAGTGTCGCAGAGTCGCGAGTCGGCGAGCAACGCGCTGTCAGCCCACTCCCCGCGTCCCCGGATCCACCGCGGCCATGGCCAGCGAGAAGCTGGCGAGCAAACTGCAGCGGCGACTGCATTGGGAGGAGGTGGACGGCGGGCTCCAGCCTGCGCCCCGAGCCGCCCCAGTCCCCGAGCCCCAGCCGCAGCCATCCGCCTGGGCGCCCACCACCAGAGCCGACGCCGAGCTGAGCGCGCAGCTGAACCGACGGCTGGACATCAACGAAGGCGCGGCGCGACCCCGCCGCTGCAAGGTCTTCCACCCCTACTCCGAGTTCCCGGAGTTCAGCCGCCGTCTCATCAAGGACCTGGAGAGCATGTTCAAACTGTAAGCTCTCTGCCGCGTCCTGCGCCGTGCGCCCCCGGGGACCCTGAGCCCGGAAGGGAGGGGGAGGTGGCGGTGGGTTGGTCTTTCTGGCTGGGAGTCCCGGGCCCCGCTTGTGGAGGGGGGGGACACAGGATGGGATAGTGCAGGGGTTCCAGGAGTGTCTTTAGCATTTAACCCCACGCCCCCCAGATCCAGCGCGCCCCGACCGATCCCGGCGCGGTGCGGGGGATCCAGCGGGGCTGGGACACCGAGAGCAGGAGCCGCCGTTCTCCGTGACCGAGGTCAGAAGCTCCCCTTGGGCAGCCGAGCCCGAGTCCGGGGCTCCCGGGTCTGGACGGCGGGTCCCGCCCCCTCTGCGGGCCCGCTCCGAGATTTGCCCAGGGCGCAACTTCTAGGAAACGGAGACGCGCAGCGTCACCTGCCAACTTTAACTTTATCTCCCGAGGGAGAAATTAGCCTCGTTGTCCTTTATCTTTTAAAACAAAGGAGGAAACTTATCCTTGGCTGCCGCGCGGGGTTGGATGT
The DNA here is from genome assembly GCF_937001465.1 of Orcinus orca. Classification (NCBI taxonomy): domain Eukaryota; kingdom Metazoa; phylum Chordata; class Mammalia; order Artiodactyla; family Delphinidae; genus Orcinus; species Orcinus orca. Next base: position 113,420,652 of record NC_064565.1, read on the forward strand.
ACCAACAGAGCCTGAGAACTGGGAGTTTGTTAAACTCTTCACGAAAGATCAGTACGTTCCTGGAGCGAGCACGTTCAGGGAGCCTCTTGGGAGCGTCGCCTTGGCTGTTGTCCCCCTTCTTGCCTCTTGGGCAGGAGGCGCCCTTCCGGAACCGGACAAGGCAGGTGGCAGCTGGTCCGGCGGGGGCTCATTCCGGTCCTGCCGTGTCAGCCCCCTCGGGCGGTGGAGGCAGCGTAGAGAGACCCCCGGTAGTCGACCTTGTAGCTTGGCAGCTCCCTGGGCCTCAGTTTCTTCATCTAGAGAGTGGGGGAAGTAATCGTCCCTGCCTTTTAAGGCCATAAAGTATTTTGCACACCGTAAGCTCCTAACTGAGCTATTAATATTAGTTCCAGAATTGGGCCAAGACCGGAAAAATGCCTGGGGGAGCGGAGGCCGCCGGCCAGGTCATGCTTGGGGCGGTTTAAAATGCGCTTGGAATGTGTTTGTCCTCCCGTGTGGAGGTTCTATTTAAAGGCGCTCTGGCCGGCGCTGTGTGGCGGGAGCCTGGGCCCCTTCCTGAGGCTGGGCTGTTGTCCAGCCCCAGCCCCTGCGCGGAGGTCAGCAGAGGCTGGTACCCGGAGCCTCCGCATCTTCTCCGCTTCCCTGACACCCCGATTTCCGCGTCCCTGGCTTCCAGGCACTGATCTCTGGTGTTAACACCCGATAGGTATAATTTGGGCCATTAAGGAAGGCTGAGTTGAAGCAAAAGAATGCACTGGGGCAGAGACAGAAAAGTGAATGGTGCGTCACAGCCCCTTTGATTTATTTGGGGTTATGCCTTTCCTGGCATACTGCTCCCCCTCTGGCTGCTCCCAGGTCCCAGCACTTCCTCCCAGTCCAGCTGGCTTCAGAGAGGGCATCTTGGGGACCTTCTTCTTCCAATCACTTTGGGGTGATTCAGATTTCTTTCATTTATTTTTATTACTATTATTTTTTTCTGCAGAACAATCGTTGAAAGGATGTTTGTTTGTTTGTTTGTTGGCTGCCTAAGAGTAATAAAGGGAGTCCACACAATCAGAGGGCCTTGGGAGACCAAGCAAGGTGGCGTTGGCGAGGAAACAGATACCGGAAGAGGGTCAAGCTAAAGGGAAGGCAGTATGTGGTCTGGGGTCCCACAGAGCTGGCAGCCCAGCCTGAGCACGAGACTTCTTCCTCCAGAGCTACTGTGTCAGTCACAAGTCTAGGTTGGGTTTTCTGTCACTTGCAACCAAAATTGGCATAAACAAAAAAGGGATTAATGGGTTCATAAAACTAAAAAAGGACTGGTGTCAGGTATGGCTGGATCAGGGAGCTCAAATGATGCCATCAGAGCTTAATTTCTTTTTCTTAAGCTAGCTTCCTCTCTGTGTTGTCCCCATTCTCAGGTGGCTTATCCCTGGTGGTGGCAGTGTGGCCACAGTAGCTCCAGCAAGTCCAGTGGGAAGAGTAACCACAGCAAAGACCTTACTGTGTGTGTGTCTTTTGTAGCTTTACTATTGCTTCTTATTGGCTCTGAACCAACTGCTGTGGCCAGGGCAGCCCGTTGCTCTGGTTGGCCAGGCCTGAGCCACGTGCCCTACCCCTGCAGAGACTAGCAGGGCGACTGGTAGTGGGGCTCTTGCTGAGGAGGGGGGATTTGTGCTGCTCAATGTGAAGGACCTTCACAGCTCCATCCCGGACCTGACTGTGGGCGGACTCAGGCCTTCAGCCTCCAGTGTCCTGAGGCAGGACTGGCAGCTCCGGTCATCAGGCAGTGGCATCTGAGGCATGAGTAATTGCAAAGAATCCTTCCTGGGGATTTCCCCCCATGTCCTAGAAGGCAGGGGAGGCAAGACTGATCCAGTTACAGTCGGCCAAGTGGTGGCTGGAGACACCAGTGTGGCAGAAGGAGCCTCACAGGCGTAGGGTCAGACAGGGCCTAGGACCTGTGACCCTGGGCAAGCTACATGGTCCCTCAAAGCCTTAGTTTCTTGCTGGTAAGAGTACCACCTTCCCATGAGGGGCAGGTAGCTGCTGTGGCTGCCAGGGGCAGGGGCCACTCGGGGAATGATATTTCCCCCAACAGTGGTTTGGAAAGGCCCCCCCACCCCTTAAACCTAGTATCAAGACCCAATTATCTTGGGACTTCCCTGGTGGGCCAGTGGTTGAGATGCTACACTTCCACTGCAGGGGACACAGGTTCCATCCGTGGTCAGGGAACTAAGGTCCCACATGCTATACAATGCAGCCAAAAAAAAAAAAGAGACCCAATTATCCATCATGAGTTTGAGGAAGGTGGGGCTATAGCCCCCTCATTCCAGGGTCATTAGCTGTGATCAAGGGCAAGTTGCTTAACCACTTCTGTCTTTTCATCTGTAAAACGGGAGCAACCCTTTCTTTCAAGGGTTTGGTGAGAACTGAGTGAGAGGAGGGGGTGGCCAGTGCCAAGTCAGCATGTGACGCGGAACGGGGGCCTTTTGCTGAAGGCTGTCCCCCCCCTCCCTTGGCTCCAGGCCCCATGTCCATGTTTAGAACCCTTCCCGCCCTGCCGAGCCTTCAGGCTGCCATGCTACCCACACCCGGTCCCCCCCTGAGCTTCCAGACTCAGCCTCCTCCAGCTGAGCCCGATGGGGTTCCCCTCAGGTGCTTCCACCCAGTTTCCTCACCTGGGAGGCAGCTGAAACTTTGCTCTCCCCACCCCACCAGGGTCAGGGACTCCCCAGTCCGGGAGATTTTGTCACTTGGGCATCTCTGACACAGCTCTGCTTTTAGTCCTCATCCATCCTTGTTGCCTGGCACGTGGCGGTGACTCTAGTTGATGGACAAACCCCTCATCTCATGGAGGGCCCCCTATGGTCGCTAAGTCAGACCAGCCACCCTGCCACCCCCTGGTCTCTCTGCCGTCCTGCTACCCTGAGCTCCCTCCAGGCGGCCAGCTGGCTCCAGGATCCTCTCTGCCGATCTCGCCAGCCCTGGGGGTTGCCTGCACCCACTGCCCTTGCCCAGGCTGCGGTAGGCTGTGGGCCCCCTCCTACCCGGGAAGGCTGCTGTGGGGCTTGGCATTTGGGGATTTGCCACCCGTTGACCCGGCAGTACCACCTGTCCTGTAGCTGGTCCTCCGCAGCTGATGAGCTGATGAGGTCCCAGCTTTGCTCACAGCCCAGCCCAGCTTTCCTGCTGGCCCTCTTTCATATTTTCCTCTTCCTGCTGTCCTACTTGACTTTTAAAAAATACGGCATGACTTAAAAAAAATTTAAAAAAAAAACCAAAACTACATCTGGGTAGGTCCTCTTGAAAACCTAATTTTTGCTCACATCCCCCTCCCCACACACACTCTTGCGTCGAAACTTTTCTGAGCACGCTTTGGCCACTCTCTGAGGGCTGGGCAAGCGGATCCCTTTGTGGTGCCTCTTCTTCCTGGAGAAGCCCTGGGCATGCCCACCCCTCCCCGACTCGTCTCCCTGCCCTGTGGGTGTGTCACTCTGCCCTCACCCTGTCCGGTCAGCAGCTGCTCATTGCCACACATCTGCCCCCAACTGAAATGTGTCTTTTTCTTTTTCCTTTGGTTTTTATGCATAAATTAAAAAAAATCATGTGAAAAATCTCAACTTGTTTTTCATGCTTTCCACATTCTATCCATTGCAGAACCAGGCTTCCTGGGTTCAGACCCCAACTCTACCACTTGCTACTTGGAAGGTTACTTTGGGAAGGTTACTACTGAAAAGCTCTGTGCCTCGGTTTCCCCTTATGTCAAGTGGGGATAGAAAAGTACCTGCCTTGTGAGTTTATTGTGGGGATTAAATAAATTCATGTATGTGAAGCAGTTAGCTCCATGCTTGGCCCGTGCGTGGTGAGACCAGTAAGTTTCAGGCACTAATTTTCACAGCCATAATTTTGGTGGATGTGCAAATTGTATGTTGTCCTTTTTGTTAAATAATTTACAAACACTTTGCAATGTCTGGTTTCTCCTTTGAAGCTGATTTCACCTACAGCTTGAGCTGTGGAGTGGGGATGTGGCCGCTTGGTGGGTAATTGGTCCCCCTGGGACTGTCCCCAGGGCTCTGTTGAGGGGACTTACTCGTTCTACTTCTGGGTGAGTGGATGAGTGTCCTAGGGCTGCTGTAACAAGGAGCACAAGCTGGTGGTTTAAAACAAGAGAGATGTATTCTCTTACCGTTCTGGAGGCTGGACTCTGAAATCAAGGTATCAGAAGGGCCATGCTTGCTCCAAAGCCTCTAGGGAAGAACCCTTGCATGCCTCTTCTAGCTTCTGATGGTTGCCAGCAATTCTCGGCATCCCTGGCTTGCAAACGCGTCACTCTAGTCCCTGTCTGATAGTCACATGGTGTTCCCTGTGTGTGTGTTCACATGGCCTTCTTGTAAAGACACTAGTCCTTGGATTTAGGGCCCACCCTAATCCAGTATGACTTCTTCGTTTTGTGTTTTTTTGGGCCATGCTGCGTGGCTTGCAGGATCTTACTTCCCTGACCAGGGATCGAACCTGGGCCACGGCAGTGAAAATGCTGAGTCCTGACCACCAGACCGCCAGGGAATTCCACAGAATGACATTTTAATTCAATTTATTATATCTGCAAAGATCCTATTTCCAAATAGGTCACATTCTGAAGTTCTAGATGGCTGTGAATTTTTGGGGTGGGGGGACCCTCTTCAACCCCTTACTGCCCCTGGGCAGAGGTGCTCTGTCTATGTGCATCATGACATGTCAGAATCTTAACCACTTTAGATTGTTCAGGTGATTTAGGAGGTCTGAGATGTAACCAAAGCCAGAATGATTCCTACCCTCAACAGAAGGGGGATCAGTCTTCTCAAAGCCTGACCCTATTTCAAATGGAGTTGCCATCTAACTACAAAAAACAATACCAATAGAAAGCCCCCAACTTGTGCCAGGAGTGCACTTACTTTCAGCAAGAATTTCACTTTTAATCTGTTTCTAGATCCAGATTCTGATGTCGCCTTAGAGTTCACTCAGAACCTGACTTGACCAGAACAAAGTACGCCTGTTCTTTTTGCCCGGGGCTATATAGATTTATGCAGACACTGCAAAACGTGCTTTGATCTTTGCAGTTTGATTTTCCTATTTAAAAGTATTTCACTTAGGGATCTCTTACATTTTCAAGGTTTAAAAAACCCTGGATCCTTTCCAGCCTGTGAACACATCAGCTTCTTGGAGCGGGGGGTCATTTATTTGCCTTCGTATTGTTGGGACCTACTACAAATGAGCCTGGTGTGTTGTAGAAGAGAGAGAATTTTCTAATGAGTGTGGGAAGCCAGAGGCGTCACCAGAGAAAGTTCCCTCTCCGTTTCCAAGAGTGTTACTGGATAGGCTGGGCCAAGAGAATAGTGGCCTGATTTTAAACGAAGAGTGAGAAGGCCCCAGAGAAACTGACTCTACCGTGTGTGTCCAGGGCTGTAATACGAGCTGGTGGAGCGGTGAAGGTTAGACAGGAAATTTTAATTACCTTGGGCTTATCCAGATGCCCCTTTCAAAGGGAGGTAATGAGGGCAGCCACTTAAGGGTGGACCCAAATACAGCATCTTAAAATGCAGCTGTGATGTTCTTGCAGCATAGTAAAAGCTTGTGTTTCAATGCCCCAGAGAGAGGGTGGGGAGAGGAGCCTTTGGCTGTGGGAAAGTTGTCTTTTTATCAGAATCGGAAATGATGACATCATGGATGCCCTGCCAGGACTTGACTCCCCATCACTGCTGAACCCCGAAAAGGCAGGGCTGCCCTGGAACTCTTCATTTCTCATCTCCCCCCCCCCCAGTTTCTTCTTCTCCTCCCTAGACTTTTCTCTGAGGGAGGGAGGAAGGGGTGTGGACTTGGAGGGCTGGGAATTTGCCAAAGGGGTGAAGGGAGCCCCGTTAAGGAGGTTTACTGGGGAGGTGGATCTTTATCTGTGTCTTTTGAGCGAATTGCCTTATACACAGGGAAAGGTGGATGGAAGTAACTGGAAGTTAGTTCAGTGATTTTTTTCCCCCTTAGAGAAAGGCGAGGGCTTCTGACTCTCCTGATTGTGTCTTTAGTGCACGGTGACCCACCTTAGAGTTGAAATTCCCTCACCTGCACTGGAGTTTGCACCTTTGACTGTTCTGCTTGAAGGTGGGGCAGGAGAACCCAGGGCTTGTCTGAATTCCTGGCGGGCAGTCAGCCAGAACCCAGGCTGGCTTCTGTTTGGGGCCTTGGTCTCCGGCAGAAAGACGCTGTAACTGGGAACTATTTCTTAGAGAGGTTTAAGCACTGGTTTTCTTTGCCCAGAGTATGATGTCGGGGTGGCTGGAAGCAGGTGCCACTGTTTCTGGCAGTTTTATCTTGGCAGAGAGTTTCCTTTCTCCTCATTCCTTGCTCCTTACCTCCTTTCTCTGGGAAGCCTCCTCCACCCTCCTTATTACAGAGCATCACATTTTGTGAGAATTCGAGTGACTTATTAAAATCTTACATAATGCCAAAAAAAAAAAAAAGTCCTTTCTCTCTTGCAAAATTAGTTAAGTGCCTAGTTTCAAAGCGTTAAGGTCCAGGGGACTCTAACTTTATTTATACTCTTAGCCCTGTGATACCTCCCCACCCCCCAGACTAACTAGTAAATAGAAATACCATCTTCCATTGAATTTGGGGGGCTTGGTGGACACGGGCTACATCGTGTGTGGTTTCACGGCGTGGCTGAACCAGTGATCTCTAAGGATGTATCGAATGAATCAGGTCTCAGGCTCTGGAGCTAGTGGCCGCCAGGCCTGTCCGTGACTTGGGGAAAGAGATACTCCGTGTAGGATCCCAGCACACACGCTAGGTTTTACACAGCTTGCTATTATTAGCTTCCTGCTTCATGAATATCTGTGTATCAGGTGCACTCCTGCAGGCTCACACTCTGCAGCCTCCCCCTGCTTCTGTGTCCCTTCAGTGTTGGTGATTGAAGGGCTCCCCTGGTCCTAAATGCTAGATGGTCCTTGGAAGGCCTACATACAGGGATATCTGAGTTGTTGGAGCGTGGACTGTGCCATCCTGCAGGATGAAACTCTACCTGTGCCCAATGGCCTGCCAAGACGCAGACCCAAGTCCCGCACTGAATCCTTCTTTGGTTCCGAGGCCTCACGGACCTTCTGTGACCCCTTTCCCGGGGCTCCCGCCCCTGGGCTCCCGTGGCCAGCGCGGTGTGCACATTTGCTAATGTCTGCTCCTGGGATACCATGATGATGAGAAGGATGAGCCTCTTTCTCACCCGCTGTCTATGAGCTGTTCATTCATCAGTTTTCTCATTCATTCGGTGAAGCACATGCCAGGTGCTGGTATTATACAGATTGCTCTGGAGGGGTTTCTGCCCTCGAGAAGCTCTATGAACTCTGAACAATGGGCTGGATTTAACATGATGCTGCTTGACAGGGAAGGATGCAAATCCTGGAAAAGCCATCCACCACCCATGTATAAGAAACCCCGGGTAGCCTAGCAGACACTGTGAAGATGCTGCATTCAGGGCAGGGGGTCGTGGTCTTTCTGGACAAAGCCAGGGAGGAGCAGCCAGCCAGGACTGGGAAGGGGTTCAGGCCCTCGAAGGATCAAAGGCCTTGGGGCCGAGGCTCCTGGAGCCAGAGGATGGGGGCTGAGAGTTTGAAGTCTGTGGGGATCTGCTCGACCTCAGGGGGCAGAAGGTGGGTAATGAGGGTTCAGTGAAAGGAAGCCACGGCCTTGGTTCAGCGTAGAGAAGAAAGAACTTTCTCATGGTTGGAGTTGTTGAAAAATAAAAAGAATGGTCTCAAAGGTGGTAAGCCCCTTTCTCTGGAGTTCCATTGGAAGGTGTGGTCTGTCTTCGTGGAGTGAGAGTTTTGCAGCAAGGAAGGGTTGGGAGGCTCTTGGAAGGCTGGGGGTCAGGCTGTACGACGGTCAAAGTTCCTTCTGGGCCAGGGTTGGGCCAGCTTGGTCTGTAAAGGGCCAGGTAGTAAATCTATTTTGGCCTTGTGGGCCCTAGGTTCTCTGTTGCCACTGCTCAACTCTGCCACTGTGACCGAAAGTAGCTGCAGACGATACGTCAAGGGACCTAAACTAACTGGCGTGTCTGTGTCCGGATAAGACCTGGTGAGCAGAATCTGCCCGCAGGCTATAGTTTGCCGGCCCCTGTTCCAGGCAACTGCTTTGGAATCTTCTGAATCCTGAGCCCTGTGAGTCGTCGGTGGTCTTGCTCACCCCTTTCCTCACTTCTCGGCCTTTCTCCCTGTCAGTGGCCTGTGGTTTCACTGGCTGGGGCAGACCTGGAGCCCCCAGCGGAAGAAGAGGCAGAAGCAGAAGTGGATGGCAGAGGGATCCCAGAGCTCTAGGACCCCAGAGTTGCTTCTGGAAGATTATTGCTTAAGTAGGAGGAACATATGTATCTGCTTCTCCTGCCACTTAAGAGGGCCGGGCAGCTGGTGCCCTGCAGCTGGGATCCCTGGGTGACACTCTGCACCCTGGAAGGGCTGCCTTGGTGTTACTTCCTCTGAAAGGTGGTCCAAGGTGTGTTTGAGCCGGGCTGTGGTCAGGAAGGGCTTAGGGACTTCCCTGGCGGTCCAGCGGTTAGGACTCTGTGCTTCCACTGCAGAGGGCACGGGTTCGATCCTTGGTCTGGGAACTAAGATCCCACAAGCTGCGTGGTGAGGCCAAAAACAAAAAACAAAGAACAAAAGCCCTCCAGATGTAAAGGAAAACGAAAACTAACTTGGTTGCACAGAGACCTTGGCCTTGGGTGTCTGCCTCCTTGAGCCCCGTGGCTAAAGCAGGTGTCCTTCATCTCAAGTCTTTGGACCCTCCCCCTTCCCCCTAGCCCCCCTTCCAACCTCCCTTATTCCCTGTATCATCATGAGTCGAGTGCCTCTGATTTCCTCTCCTTTTAGAAGGGTCTCCAGGTGGAGAGGCGGGAGTGCATGTGGCCAGCGCCATCTTTGGTGCGCGTCACCTGCACTGATGGCTCTCGTTCCTTTCAGTGCCTGCCTCATGTTCTGCTGCTAATGGCCCTTCTCTCAGTGTGGAGGCCTTTGTACAAGTCGTGGGTGGGTAGGTGTGTGTGTTGGGGGGTGTCCAGGCCTGGTTTTATTTTCTTTCAGTCTCCGCCTAGCTGCCCCCCGTGTTGCTGAATGAAGGTAAATTCTTTGATTTTGGAGGCAAGGACTGCGTGGTCTGTCTCCACACAAGGCTGCCTCTGGCTGACACTATGTCCTTAGCACTCTGCCAGCTCAGATCAGGTTTGCAGGAAGTAGAAGGATGTCGTTCAGGACTTATAAACTGTCACATGCCTAAGGCCGGCCCTGCTGCCCCTTCCTGGTCAGAATGGCAAGGGACCCCAGGGCTGATTGGGGGTTGATCCTAGCCTTGGGATTAGGCAACTCCCGGGGCCCCCCAGCCCCACCTGGCAATTCTCACTGAACACTGTGCCTGGGACCATGGTCCCCGGTCATCAACCCTCTACCAGCAAGATCTGGCTGCTGACAGGCTCAGCTCTGCGCCCTCAGGGACATGGTGAGCTCTGTCTCAGCCTTGGAGAGGTGCTGGCCCCTGATCCTGTGCAGCTCTGTCCATCTTGGCCTCAGTGACAGGGTCTCTGTCCCCTCCCTAAATGGTTCATACTCCCCCCACCCTTTCCTACAAGGGCCAACTTTATTGAGCACAGCCACTGCTAAGAGCCACTGCGTATAGAGCACCTACTGTGTGCAGGCACCGTTCTTGGCATTTACACATCGTAAGCACTGTGAGATGGTGCTTTTATCATCCCTCATTTTACTGATGGGGACCGTGGGACGAAGTTCAGACTCTTCACGCTGACCCTCAAGGCCGGTCACAGCTGGCTACTGCATTCTTCTCTCTCGCTGGCTGCCCCAGCCCGACCCCATTCTCGCTGGGCTGTTGGCGCTCCACAGTCTCTCTCCCATAACCCCCAATTTCCAGTCTGTCCATTATTGTTGATTCTTAGGAGGTTCCCCTCCCCCTCCTCCCAGGTGTTTGCCCTGGGAAAGCAGGGTCCGCTCTTTAAGGTTGAGTGTGGCTGACTTCTTTCTTCCTTCAGTCCCCAGGGCTGGACCCAGGGCCACAGGCAGGGCAGGGGATCCTTGACCTCTGTAGAGGGGCCTGAGCTTTGCTTCTGGAGCTGCCCTGAGGCCCTAATTACGGCCCCAGTGGAGCTTCCCAGCTCCCAGGGCTGTCAGGAATAGGAGCCTTCGGTGGGGTTGTGCAGTCCCCTCCGGCAGTGCCACCAACCGCGTGACACAGGGCACATGCCTGTAAGTGAGATGCGGAAAAAGGAAAGTGACCACCTTCTCAGGTTGTCCCCAAGATCGCGTGACCACTTGGTGTGCAGTCACAACCTTAATTAGGTCACTCCAGTTCCAGCCCCAGGTTCTTTCCACTGAGGGAGCTGCAGGTCCAGGCCCCTAGCAGGGCTGCTGGATTTAAGGTGGTACCAGCCCAGAGGAAGGACACTGGAAAGGGGCCACCAGCAGGGAAGCTGTGGGTGGAGGCTCTGAAGACCCAGAGGCTGGCAGCCCAGGTGCTTTTCCTTTCTATGTGGAAGGACGGCTGAGTCCCCCCGACAGTCCACTTCCACTGGGCCTGTAGGCCCTGACCTCCCCCTCCCTCAGGGCCTCCCCCTGGCCATTTCCCTCCCTGGCTCCTGGGCTTGGGAGTCGAGGGAGAGTGGGTCACTACCGGGGCTGCACCAGGCCTGACTGGGTCTGGGGGTGGAAACCCCGGGTTGTTTGGGGGCACCCGTCCCCCGAGATCCACAGGGTTCCTGGGGATTCCCAGGCAAACTAGGTTTCCAGAGGCACCTCTGGCCCAGTTTCCCAGCCCATCAGGCCTTTTATAGGAGGTGTTGGGAGCCAAGGGGAGACACCCCATTACCACAGCAAAGAACCACCCTTGCTCATTTCGACACCCCTGATCAGAAGAGCCCTATGGCCTCCCCATCGCCTCCATCAGGGTGTGCTCAGGGCGGGCGTCCCCTGGGATGCCCTCCTCCCCCTCCTTCCTGGATGGATAGCCGGTAACTCTAAATTCCCAGATCCACTTGCTCCATCCCCTGTTCCCAAGTGAGTCCCCAGCCGCCTGTACTTATCCAAACCCAGCAAAGGTGCCCCGACTTCAAAAGGACCAAGGGGAGACCCCAGGATTAGGGTCCTTCTCTTAATGAGCCAAAACTAAAAAAGTGAACCCTTACTCATGCGCTTAAGGATAAGCTGAGAGTTTATCTGTCTTCCTGTCATCTTGGCAGCACCTGGACAAAGCCCAGAGAGTAACTCGCCCAAGGACACACAGCACAGGATGTCACCGGGGCCTTGAACCAGGGCAGTCTGACCCCAGGAGCTCACTGCCAGCCCCTGCTGCCCTCCACCTTCCTCAGGAGGAGCCCAGCAAGGCTCCAGTAGACCGAATTGTTCCCTGCTGCATTTGCCAGGTCAGAAGCTTTCCAAGGCTTGTCCCTCTCTACCTGGTCACTCGTGGGCTCTTGGCATCTGTGCCCTCAGTGTGGCTGAAGCCCTTAGCACTCCCGGCCTAGTAACTGGTTGCCACTGGCACGTTCCTTTGGAGGGCGGTCACGGGGCCTGGCTTGCTTTGTTTCCACACTGGGTTGCTGGCATCAGTGGGAGAGTTTGCGTGGAGCTGAAACCTCCCAATCTGAGGTCTTTTCCACTACTGGGCTACGGCAGCCAGTCTGAGAGCGCGAGGCTGGGGGAGCTTGGTGCACCGTCTGCTCTCTCTCCTTCTGAATCCGCGTGGGAGTCCCTGGCAGGTGCAGTGCACTCTCACTGCAGGCATTTGGGACAAAGAGGATTTCCCTGCTCGTCTCAAAAGCCTGGGTAGCAGCTGCCTGACTCTGCATCCCCTCTGCTGTCTTGCGGGGCCCTGAGCACACAGTGGGTGCTCTGTGGGGGTGGGGATGGCCCCTCAGCTCTGCCCTGCCACCTTCCCTTTTTTTATGAACTTCCAGACACCACGTACAGAACTATAGGAGACTGTGGTTGGGGAGACCCAACTGGTCTCCTGCAGCCTGTAAAGATGTTGGCCTCTTACCAGAAAAAGAAGGATATTTCCCAGGAGTGAGTCCCCGCAGCACTGGCTGTGCACAGGACAGGTGAAGCTGGCGCTCACCTGCCCCCAGGGCCACTCCCAGCTCACCTTCTCTCTCCCTGCATCTCTCCACAGTGAGGACTGCTGCATGCCCCCCACTGCTCACTCCACTCTCCCCCGCTACTGCCCCCCTAAATCCATCCTGCACATCAAGCCGAGGGGTCTTTCTGAGACAGCCATCTGATGTCACTTCTCTGCTTCACACTCTTTTTGTTTGTTTGTTTGTTTTTGTTTTTGTTTTTGCGGTACGTGGGCCTCTCACTGTTGTGGCCTCTCCCACTGCGGAGCACAGGCTCCGGACGCGCAGGCTCAGCGGCCATGGCTCACGGGTCCAGCCGCTCCGCGGCATGTGGGATCTTCCCGGACCGGGGCACGAACCCGTGTCCCCTGCATCGGCAGGCGGACTCTCAACCACTGCGCCACCAGGGAAGCCCTCTGCTTCACACTCTTTGAGGGTTGCCCCTCTTACCCGTAAGAAGACACAGCTCTCCCAGAATGCCTTGTGGGAGCTGGCCCCCTCCCCCCTTCTGGGACATCCCGGCACCTCTGGACTGCACTGGTGACAGGGGCTCCCTCCCACGGCTCTGCACACTCACTCCTGTTAGAGCCAGCTCTGCCCATGCTCCGGCCTTATCACAGCTCAACTGTCTGTACATCTGCCTCCCCGCTGGGACTGGTCTTTGTGCTTTTCTTCTGCTCTGGAGAGGCCCCAGGTAGATGTGAGCCAGGTGACTCGAAGAGCCAGGCGTTCATCCCACAAAGGCGGCTGGGAGCAGCCTGATTGGAAATCAGACTCTGGGCTCAAAAGCTTTTGTACTTAATTCCTCGGGGTCCCCCTTCCTCGCACCCTGCTTTCTTTTACTTTGCATGTAGTTGTAACACACTTGGAGATGTGGTTTCTCAGTCTGCAGCAAATCAGAAGGAAGGGAGGGAGGGAGGGAGGAGGGGAGGGAGGGAGAAAGAGAGGGAGAAAGGGAGGGAGAGAGGGAGGGAGAGAGAGAGGAAAGAAAGGGCAGATAATTGGACAGCTAAGGGGGACCTACACAAAAGAGGGGAAACCAGGACCTCAGAGAAGGGGCAGGCAGCGAAGCACGGAGGAACGGCAGTCCTATGGGCTCGGGGGCCCCTGAGGCTCATCTGGATGGGCACAGCCAGGGTCACCCACGGGAGAAGCAGGAAAGCCCCAGGAAGGGCTGCCTGCTCTGGGGACAGTCTGGCACAGTGCCCTTCTCCTACTTGAAAGAGCCTGGGCCACACGGGGCATCTTGTGAAAATGCAGGTTCTGATTCAGCAGGTCTGGGAGGGGACCTGAAATTCTGCCTTTCGAATAATCCTGGATGACCGTGATGCTGCTGGTCCGGGGACCACACTTTGAGTGGCTGCCAGAGCCAGGCTGTCTGAAAAGGCAGTGCATGTTTCCCATACAAGACCTTTCTGGAGACAAGCCGGTGTGTTCCCATGTTCTGGGTCTCTGGGGTGCAGGCGGTTCCCCCCAGCACTAAGAGTAAGGCATTTTCTGGGGCAATCCTCCTGAGAACCCCCGTACCCCCTGGGGATCCCTGGGGAGTTTCTGATGGCTGAGTTTCAGGCAGACAAAGGCTGCCCTGCTTCTTTCTTCCTTGATAGCAGGATTATTCTGGGCAGGTGAAAACCAAGAAAACCCAGGGGCTCTGCACAGTGGAGCTGAGAGAGCAAGCCATTCACGGACCAGCACGGGGCGGACATTGGAAACCAGCCCCTGAGGCCTTGCTGCTGTCTCCTTACTGGCAGGCCTTCGGTGGGGTGAGGATTTAGGGTCACCTGGGCCCCTCTGGCCAGGCCACGGGCTTTCCCAGGTCATAGACACTCAGGGTGGTGGGCCCAGTGTTCAGGGATCTCAGCCCATCCTGCCTCAATCCACCCCATTCCCCTGACCAGTGATGGCCCCAATCAGTTGAGTTGGGAAGCCTTTTCAAGTGAGCCCTTGGAGGACAGATGTGATGCTCTCATACAGGACAGGCGGGGCGATGAGAGTCACTCATCAAGGGCTTCCTGGAAATTCAGCCGAAGGGGTCGCAGCAGCCTGTGGATTCGGGTTTCCCCCAGAATGCTAAAGATGGTAGAGGCTGTTTGAGGCCAGTGGGTGTGGGCAGCTCATCAGAGCAGCAGCCCTGGAAGTTGTCTGCTTCCTCTTCACAGCTGCAGACAGGTCCTACTTTTAAATATAGCTCCCTCCCATTGCTTGCTTACTGGGTGCCGGGGGCCGGTGCTGGCGTGTTATCTCCTGTTGGCCCGTCTACAGCTCTGCAAGGCACAGGCAGCTCAGTTAGAGTCAGCCTGCAGTGGGCTCGGCAGCCCGTCTCTCCCAAATGAATGGCAGGGCTGGCTTTGCACCCAGGCCTGTGTCTGCGGGGCCACGTGCAGTGCCGATGGAACTGGAATCTCCCCCTAACAGATCCTGGAGATTAGGAAGATGAAGGGAATGAGGACATTTTAAAGCAAAAACATGGAAAAAGCTCACCAATTCAGAGGAGGGCTAGAAAGAAGCCCCAGGAAACAAACAAGGATGCGGGGTCTCGGAGTTATGAGTGCGGTTTCTTGTTTTTTGTTTTTTTAATATCCTGAACTGCCTTTAATAAGAAAAATCTTGGTTAAAATTTAAATTATAGAAAAAAACTGGTACAGGGAGCTAAGATGTTGGTAGAGGGAGGAGCCAGGGGCTTAAGGGAGCCCCAGTGAGCCTGCAAGCATTTGAAAGATATAAAGTACTGGGAGGCGGGGAGAGGAAATATTTTGATGGTTTGAAACAGGGGGAGAGTGATGCAGCTTAGGCCGGCTTTGTAGGGAGAAGGAGAGCCCCAGATGAGCCTAGGTCTGGGGCTCCCTCCCCGACTCCCCTGGGTGTGGGTGGCTCTGCCAGCTGAGCAGTGCAGGTGGGCCCGACCTGGGCAGGTTCTTCTAGGTGTTGCTCCCTTTCCATGGGGCTGGATTCCCAGCTGCAAGGAATGTGGTGGAATTTTCGTGGAGGGACTGGAAGCAAAGCAGGTTTCCAGAATGAGGAAAACAAATCCGCCTGCATTCATCTCTCCCACGGGCCCAGAAGTTTGGCGTAAGGTCACCTGTTTGCAGATGGCCTTGTCTCAGGGGGTCCTCACACAGCAGTCACTTGAGGAGAGGGGCTCTGAGCAGGTTGAGGGTGAGTGCTTTGCGCCCAGTCCAGCCTTGGGGGCCTCTGCGAGGGGTCCTCACCTCCGGCTTCCTTCAAGCGCACCCACGGTGGAATGCATTGCTGAAGTTGTCCCACAGCTTTCAGAAGGGCCTTTATCCATTTAACACCTTGCTTCCCCAGGACGCCTCTCTGCCTTAGCTTTGGCTGGCTTGTCTCTGTCAACTGTCACTGGAGGGGCCACGTTGGCATCCTGTAAGGACTGACCTGCTATCAAACCTACATCTGGTGGCGGTGTTGCCCAGCCCTGCGGTCGGGCCGTGGGCTGTGGGCATCAAGTGGCGATAACCGGGACTAACCTCGCTGGGCCTAGTGACCTTCGGTTGGTTGGTTGACCTAGGTGGGCTTGGTTTCTTCGTCAGCCTGACAGTGTGACGTTCCTTAAAGGAGTGTTGGAGGGTTAAAGCCGATGAAATCTATTTGAAGGGCTGTGTTGGTGAGACTGTTTCTTCAAATGTTTGTGAGACATCGGTATTCTCTCGGGCAAAAATGAATAATTTTGCGTATGTGGGCAGCTGGCGATACCGCACTCCGAGACCAGAATCAGAATCTACACACGTATGGGACTCAGCAACGTGACTCCTATTACTTCTGCCAAAGTCATCAGATATAAATTGTAAAATGTGTGAATCGCACAGTTGACTAGCGGTCTGTTTGTTGGGACATAGTGTGTGCACTCTATCCATCCCCTGGCTCCCCACTGAGTTAAGGGGCACATGGTATAAGCTTAGTTCATGGTCATTCCTGCCTCGCCTGTTCCCATGTGAAGCCAGGCACCCGCCTGAAAGCCCCAGGTTAGTTCTGATCCACAGCAATTGGCTTCACTGCACCCCTCAGCTTTCACGACCTGTCACATGGGGTGACTCGTGACCACCTCACAGCACTGCTGAACTAACTCAGGTGCTTCAGCACAGCACCGGGCACTTAGTGAGCACTCAATAAACAGTAAACAGGCGGCCATTATGAATTCTTCATAGGACTGTCATAAAGATGAAAGGGTTAGTGTAGGAGACGATGTGCTGTGAACTGCAAAGCAGGCTAGTTGTAGTTATTAGGGGCTTTGAATCCCATCGTGTGCGCGGAACGCATATGGTAGTCGGATGCTTTGAGAGGAGCAGATGAAACAGTAAGTTGATGAGGGGGACCTGGGAGGTTTTTCCTGCCTGTCTGGCATATGCAGGCCCTGAAGGAAGTGGCTGTGGACCAACCCTCGGAGATGGTCACTTTAAAGAGGGAAAGATGCACTTCTGGATTACAAATCCCAGTTCCGTGGGGAGGGGCGAGGACACCACTAATGTGGTCAATTTATGGTCCTCCCAGGACTTAACTATGGGCTTGGCTGGTGCTTCGGGCAGGAACAAAGGGACGCAGTCTTTGCTGAGTCCCTGGGAGTCGAGGCAGCGGCTGAGTGACCCTTTTCTTTCCTGCCCCTCTTGCCTTGGAGACATCCCCTCTCAGTCCACACACTGGCTTTATTCCTGTGCCAAACTGGTGCTCCCAGCAGGATGCCTGGCCCTTTCTTTCTTTTTTTTCTTTTTAAAATTTATTTATTTATTTTTGGCTGCGTTGGGTCTTCGTTGCTGCGAGCGGGCTTTCTCTAGTTGAGGAGAGCGGGGGCTACTCTTTTTTTTTTTTTTAATCAATTTATTTATTGATTGATTGATTGGCTGTGTTGGGTCTTTGCTGCTGCGCGTGGGCTTTCTCTAGTTGCGGCAAGCAGGGGCTACTCTTCCTTGCCGTGCGCAGGCTTTTCATTGCGGTGGCCTCTCCTGTTGCGGAGCACGGTCTCTAGGTGCACGGGCCTGAGCAGTTGCGGCACACAGACTCAGTAGTTGTGGCTCGTGGGCTGTAGAGCGCAGACTCAGCAGCTGTGGCACACGGGCTTAGCTGCTCCGCGGCACGTGGGATCTTCCCGGACCAGGGCTCGAACCCATGTCCCCTGCATCGGCAGGCGGATTCTTAACCACTGCGCCACCAGGGAAGCCCAGGGGCCACTCTTGGTTGCAGTGCGTGGCCTTATTGCGGTGGCTTCTCTTGTTGCGGAGCATGAGCTCTAGGCACACGGGCTTCAGTAGTTGTGGCTCGCGGGCTCTAGAGCGCAGGCTCAGTAGTTGGGGTGCACGGGCTTAGTTGCTCCACGGCATGTGGGATCTTCCTGGACCAGGGCTCAAACCCGTGTCCCCTGCGTTGGCAGGCGGATTCTTAACCACTGTGCCACCATGGAAGTCCCCCGACCCTTTCTTCTGTCTGGGATTTGCCCACCGAGGTGGTGTGCTTTTGCTCCCAGGCACATTACTCACCAAAGTGGTCAAACCAAAATTTCCTGCCTATTGAAAGAAATTGGAATTCTTTAACCTGTCACCCAGACTTTGCCAAGGCCCTTTCTCACATATTTGTCCTCTTTCTTAGGCCTGGAGAATGTTTCCGGCTTGAGGGCCTAAAAGAGGTTTTCCAACCCTTCTTGACTCTTCTCAGTTAGAACCCCAGAGAAATGCCAGGGATAAGGTCTCCGAGCCCCTCTCTGCCATGGCCCCATCTCGACTGCCGGTTGTGCTGCGGAGGCTGAGCTAGCTGTGTTCCTGCCCCTGCTGGGTGAGGACGAATTCCTGCCTTGTTCCCTGACCTTTCCTTATCTTGCCCCAATTCACCTCCTGTTCCTGGGGCCCCCTCCCCTCTCTTTACCCCTGAGCTTTTCAGCTGCTCTTGTCCTCCCTTCACTTTCCTTCCTTTCTTCTCTGCGTTCAGACCCCGAACCTCTGCGTTTGCTCGGAAAGGTCCACATCTTAAATTCCTCCCCCTTCGTGGCTTCAGTCTCCTCTGCAGACTTCGCAGGAGCATGCGCTGTGCGCTGAGCAGCAGGCAGAGGACATTCATTCACAATCTCGGCCTGGAGGGGAACATAGGGGCCGTTTAACGACGGGCTGCCTTCCTGAGGTAGAATTGCCTGAGGAGCGCTTCCCAAAGTGTTTTCCTTGGAACACTCGATTGCTTAGACGTGCCTCCTCCAGTGGAAAATCCCTGAACACAGAGGATTGTGTGGTCTGATGAGTCTGGGTGCTGTTTCCCTCCGGTAAGTTTCGGACACGTGACCATATGGAAGGCTCTGGAAAGTTCCACACTAAAGAAGCCTGTTTACTTTGACTAGGACTCCCTGTAACAGAGTCCGTCCCTCCGGCCTGTTTGTAAGAGCTCTTCTCACCTCAGGTCTTGTGTTAGCTGTTTTTGCCAGAAAGGTCTTCCTTGTACTTGGCTAATACCCGTCTCTGTCATGCCCACACACAGAGCCCAGTCCTGGCCGCCACCAGCTTGCTGAGATCCTTTGGGCCTAGATTCTGTCACAGCTTTGTGTCCCCAGCAAATCTGATAGTCAGCACTCTTCCTAGGTGGCCCGACACCTAACAGGCAAGCCGCTGAATTGTATGGGCCTCTACTCCTGCCTGTCGTTCCCCCAGAAGCCTAATAGAGGGGGCTTGCTGATTCGGTAGAGATAATAGGTCAGTCATCACAGTTTTCTGCTGGACCAGCTTGACAACCCTGTTTCAAAAGCCAATGAGCATATGACCTAGCAATTCCACTCTTGGTTATATGCCCAAGGGGAATGAAAACAAATGTCCACGTAAAAACTTGTATCTGAGTATTCATAGCAGCATTATTCATCACAGCCGTAAGTGGAAACAACACAAACATCTCTCAGCAGGTGAATGGATAAACAAAATATGGTGTATTTATACAATAGAATATTATTCAGCAATGAATAAGAGGCATAAAGTACTGATCGGCGTGTGCTACAAGCTGGGTGAACCTTGAGAACATTATGCTGAGCGAAGGAAGCCAGACACAGGAGGTCGCATATCGTATGATGCCGTTTATATCAAGTGTCCGGAGTAGGCAAAACCATAGAGACAGAAGGCAAACCGGTCGTTGCTATGGGCCGGGGAGAGGGGCATGAGGAACGGCTGCTACAGGGCATGGATTTCTTTTCGGGGTGATGAACGTGTTGAGGAGTTAGATAGCGATGATGGCTGCACAACCTTGCAAATATGCTAAAAATCACCGAGTTGTGCAATTTTAAAAGAGTGAATTTTATGGTATGTAAATTATATCTCAATAAAGCTGTTACTTTAAAAAGAAGTGGGGATTTGTCTGGCGGTCCACACTTCTACTGCAGGGGGCATGGGTTCGATCCCTGGTCGGGGAACTAAGATCCCTCATGCTGTGCGGCACGGCCAAAAACAAAAAAGACACAAAAAAACCTGTAAAAAGAAGTTAAAAACCAAGTAAATGAGGCCAATCCTCTAATCACTTTTAGGGGGCCCCTGGCAATCATTCCTTTAAGCGCCATCCCTTGATGATACTAGAGCCTGGGCTGGTCCATCTGGGATTCATACACTCTGCCCGCTTCCTGGAAACCACACTGGAGCACCTGGCTTGTCCTTCAGCGTCCTCAGAGCTCACCAACAGGACTCCAGGGGTATTGTCTGTGTCCTTTAGCATCTCATCTACCAGCGTGATCCTTCCAGGCAGGGAGGGAGTGGGAGCCCAGCGGGAGCGCAGACCTGCTTGAAGGAGGTGGCCTCTGCTGAGGCAGAGGGCAGACTGGTGCTGCCAGCGATGAGAGGGAGAAGGGGCGGTTCCCCAGCTCCAGGGGACAGAAAAGGCCACCGAGGAGGGTGGAGGTACGTTCTGGGTGGGAGGAATGGCATGAGTCGGCCACTGTGGCTGGAGCAGGGCACACTGGGAAGTACTGGGCCTCATCTCCAGCATGACCACATGGGCTTCAAAATACCACCAGCCCACAGGGTTAGATTTCTGGCTGCCCACAGGCTACATTTCTTGGCGGCTGGTACGGTGATTCCTAACAATGGTGGTTTCTTTCGTGGAGCTGGGGCTGGGGGGTGATAGACAGTGAGGAAGCCTGTTTTGTTTGTTTGTTCATGTATTTGATTTTTACATTTTACCGTCTTAACCGTGTAAGTGTTGAGATCAGTGTACGTTCACATTTTTGTGTAGCCCTCGCCACCGCCCATCTCCAAGACCTTTTCCTCATCCCAAACTGAAACTCGAACCCGTGAAATAATAACCCCCTCCACCCCCCGCTTCCCCTGGTCCCTGGTAACTACCTTCTGTCTCTATGAACTCTAGATACCTCATATAAGTGGAATTAGGCAGCGTTTGTCCTTTTGTGTCTGGCCTATTTCAACCTTAGCATAATGTTGACATGTTCATCCATGTTGTAGCATGTATTAGAATTTCATTTTTTAAAGGGCGAATAATATTCTATTGTGTAAATATATCATATCCCACTGTATGGATAGATCTCATTTTGTTTATCTGTTCGTCTGTCAGTGGACACTCGGGTTGTTTCTGCCTTCGGGCTATTATGAACGGATTTGTTTCTTAAAGCATGATGTTCATACCTGAGCGGCAAGTGATCTCTGGGGAGCAGAAAAGGGGATGGACTTGACGGGAGAAGAGCCAGCGAGTCTGTGAGGAAGCTCCACAATAGCCCGAGTGTCGGGGCGGGGGTGGTGGAGTGACCGGGGCAGAAGGACAGAAGGCTGAAGAGGGCTCCACGGGGCTGACCAGGCACTCGGGAGTAGAGGGCAGGGCCAGGACCCCTGCCATGGGGAGGCTGGGATCGTTTCCTGCAGGTGGCTCGGGGGTGGGGGGACAGCCAGCAGAGGTGCTGGCTCTGTGTCCAAACTTGGCCAGGAGGGCAGAGCCACCACCCCGCTCATCTGTGACACACAGGTGTGACCGGTCAGACCTGGAGACTAGATTGTGAGCTGGAGGGCAAAGCGTGAAACCGCAGTGCTGGGGCCAGACCTGACTCACAGCCCAGCACCAGGGCGGGAAGCAGTCTCCAGAGACAGGAGACCAGAGGACGAGCGGAGGGGTTGGTGGAACTGGGGGCGGCGGAGCCCCAGGGGCTGGTGACCAAGGGGAGGCTTCCAGAACTGTCAGTTGCTCTACGTAATAGAGTGGGTGCGCGGGGCGCCCTGCAGCAGCTATTCTATCGTCCAGCATCTGGAGGTTCAGTTGATGTTCGTTGACCCAAACTGGGAAAAATCAAGGTAGACGAGCATGTTTTTCATCCCCAAGAAACTTATGGCCTAATTAAGGAGTTGAAAGACATGAAAACACTCCTGCAGCACAAGACCCACTTTGAGTCATATCCCGCAGAGCCCCAGAGGTGTTGGAGGAGAGAGAGGGGACCCTTCCAATGCAGTGACCCTGGTGGGCACTGCAAGGCAGGAGTCTTTTGAGTCATTTTTCAGTAAATAAGGCCAAAAGCATTACACATTTGGTAGATTAACAAGTGTCCTTCGGTCCTGGCCATGGCCATCCCTCACCAGCGCCCTGCCTTTGACCTACAGGTATGATGCCGGAAGGGATGGCTTCATTGACCTGATGGAGCTGAAGCTGATGATGGAGAAGCTGGGGGCCCCCCAGACCCACCTGGGCCTGAAGAGCATGATCAAGGAGGTGGACGAGGACTTTGATGGCAAACTCAGCTTCCGTGAGGTACCTGCGTCCTGCTGGCCCTGAGCCCCTGGAGGAGGGGGGTGGCCCTGAGAGGACTCGCAGATTTACCATTCCCTGGAGTGCGAATGGCTTTGGCCTCTCTTGAGTGCTGCTTGGATAGTTAACCTACAGTTCTGCTTTTTAAAATAAATTCAAGGATCGAGTGAACCGCAGTGCTGGCATGAAAAAATGCTGAGCAAGCAGATTGAAAGTCAGTGTGGGTAGGATAACCTCATTTGGGTAAAATGGTAAGTACTGAGAAATCTGGAGGGATGTTCACCAAAATATTCATTGTGGATGTTTGTGGGTGCAAAGTGTTGGTGGTTTTATAATCTTATACTTAAAAATATATATTTAAACTGTTAATTTTATAACAAGCATTTAAAAATAGTAAAAAAAAGAAAGAAAGAAAGAAAAAAGAAATTATACAAAGGGTCTTACTCTGTGCCCATGGACCTTCCCCTCCAAACAGGTCCGAGGATGGGTTTTTTTGGTCTTTGAAACCCTGAAATTGTGTTCGTACAGATATCTTCCTGGAAAAGCACATGGAGTCACCTGATCCCCCAATGGATGAAAAGCTCAGCCATTTTTATTTTGGGGAATAAATCTCAAGGCCATTGGGTTTCTTCCATGGCAAGGATGCAGCTCAACAAGGAAGGGAATTCCATGTTTTGTGTGTCTGAGTCTTGCGGAAAGGTTTTTAGATATGTCAGTGACCTGTTATTAGAATAACTTTAGCGACACCATCCAGGCTAAAGGCTTGGACATTAGCCCAGCTGCTGTGCTCTCATTTTCAGTCGTGTCTCTTTGGGGGCCCTTGGGAGTTGAGAGAAGAGAGGACTGTTCTTGTCTCCTGGTGTTTAACCTTGGTTATTCCAGGAAGAGTGGAGTGCAGGCATCCTGGTTTCTGAGAGTGAGAACTTTAGCCGAATACTGGTCATCTTTCCAGGCTAGATAGGGCCTTTGGATGCACTTGCTGGGGGTCTCTGCAGCTGACCTAGCAGCCATGAGTCCCTTCCCCAGCTGGCCTTGCCTCTCACTGCCCACAGATCAACTCCAGAATCTCCCATCTCTTCCTTTCCTAAACTGGCACATATGGAGATGGATCACGAAAACCTGTGCTGGACACAGCCCTCAAGATAATCTGGTACCAGACTTCTCATTTCAAGGCTAAGGAGCTAGAAGACCAAAAGGGTCAACACTTGCCTGAAATCAGGTCCCAGCTCAGGGCTGGGCCTGGGTTACAGCCTCCCCCCATCATTCACCACATTCAACTTCCCAGCTGCCTCTCTGTCTCCCTCGCCTCTCTTTTGGTTCCTTTGTATCGTTCATACATCATGCTGGGCATTGGCTCTTTCCAATCTGGGTACCCCTGGAGTATAGAACGTAAAGGATCATGCCTTGGCGAAGCTTTGGAGGCAAGGTTGGGGAAAGAACTTCTATGGCAAAGTTGTGACCTCTGGAGAACAGAAACTGAGGGTGCTTAGAAAGTCTGTGCAAGTCAGCAACTGAGCTAAGACACAGTCCCTCCCCTCTTTTACCCAGGAGCCACCCAAATGTGCCCCTCTCTGCATCCAAGATGCTCAGTTAGCTTTTGGTTAGCTGCTGGCTTGGCCATTTCGCCCAGACGGTGGACATCAGAGGCTTAGACATCTCCAAAGGGTTTTGTTGTGGGTCCTCAACCTGCCTACAGGCCTTCAGTGACATTCACATTCAGTCTTTTGTCAGTTCAGAGCCCCACTGTGGTCCCAGCTCTAGGAGTTGTACCCAGAGGTACAGGATTTGGACGTATAGATGCATTTGCCATTAATACTCCACAGTCTAACCTCCTGCTCTTAGTATTTCACTCTGCTGGTTTCTGCACATGTTGTAAGCCACTAGTGGGCCGATGCTGTGTTTGTGTAACGAAAAGAGGCTTATAGCCCAACCTCCATCTTCCACACAGAGCTGCATAACTGGAACAAGTTATTTTACTTCTCAGCTTCAGTTTTTCTGTCCTTAAAATAGGGCTGTTGGGCTTCCCTGGTGGCGCAGTGGTTGAGAGTCTGCCTGCCGATGCAGGGGACACGGGTTCGTGCCCCGGTCCGGGAAGATCCCACATGCTGTGGAGCGGCTGGGCCCATGAGCCATGGCCGCTGAGCCTGCGCGTCCGGAGCCTGTGCTCCGCAACGGGAGAGGCCACAGCAGTGAGAGGCCCGTGTACCGCAAAAAAAAAAAAAAAAAAAAAAATAGGGCTGTTAATAGCTTTTGCTCAGGACTGTTTCGAGAACCAAGTTCTCTTTCTATGCCTCCATCAGTTAGAACTCTTGACTGCAAGTGAGGGAAAGAGAATGCTAGCTAATTTAAATAAGAAAAGAACAAACAGCTATTGGCTTACATACCTGGGAGATGAAGAAGTGGAAGTGTTTTAGTCACAAGTAATCCAGGGTCTTCCTCTTGCCGTATCTTGAATGTGTTTTTTCTGTGTCCACCTCATCTTTTCTTTCCAAATAAGGTGTTGTCCCTGGCATATGACAAGATGGCTGCTGGCAGCTCCAGGCTACATTGTCCCAGGGGATAGAGGGCTTCTTTATCCCAGAGTCCCTACCAGTCTCAGGAGAAGGCTTCTGATTGGCCCTAATAGGGATACATGCCCACCTCCTGGACCAGTCATTGCATCCAGGGTACTGTGATTGGCTAGATCCAGGTCATGTGCCACGAGGCACCATAGTCAACAGCTCCACCATCATCACAGGTGTCCTCATGACCTGGCACTTAGTAGGTGCTTGGTGAGTTTGTATTCCCTTTCTTTTTCTTTGGATTAACTCAACTGAAGTGAGTTATATCTAAATAAAAGCTACTTTCCCCCAACATACAAGGAAATCGATCTTTCTTTTAAACCATTTCTCTTCCAATTATGAAAATAATATATGCACACAAGGGGCATTTTAGAAGATGGCATATATGGAACCATTAAAAATGATGATGTATTCAATAGCACAGTGTTTGATGACCAGAGAACACATGTTGACAATGTAAAAAGCAGGGAAAAAAGCAGATTTCCAAACTGTATATAAAATATAATTGTTTAGGGCTTCCCTGGTGGCGCGGTGGTTAAGAATCCACCTGTCGGTGCAGGGGACACAGGTTCGAGCCCTGGTCCGGGAAGATCCCACATACCGTGGAGCAACTAAGCCCGTGCACCACAACTACTGAGCCTGCGCTCTAGAGCCCACGAGCCACAACTACTGAAGCCCACATGCCTAGAGTCCGTGGCTCTGCAACAAGAGAAGCCACCACAATGAGAAGCCCGTGCACCGCAACAAAGAGTAGCCTCCGCTCTCTGCAACTAGAGGAGGGTTGCACGCAGCAACGAAGACCCAACGCAGCCAAAAATAAATAAATAAATACTTTTAAAAAAGAAGTAATCATTAAGATAAATAAATTAATTTAAAAAATAAAATATAATTGTTTGCATTTATGGTTTATGTACGTGTACAGACATGTAGAAGAAGTCATAAGGATGGACCAGATTTAGCAGTTCTATGTCCATAACTGTAGGCATCTAGAATCCTATTCCAGGCACTCACCACCTCATTCTCCTTTGGAGGCAGACAGCGAGGACTTAATATCCTCCCCTCTTTTTTTGTAGTCCTCACTAATTCCATTACACCTGTCTCAAAGCGAATGGCTCCAAGGCCAGATGTGTGGTAGTTTTGTACAAAGGCTGGATAAGGGGTTTACTAGATTCCATGTTAGTACTGAGAACTGTAGGTCCTGTTTTCTCCTCCCACCTTACCCTCTCTGGGGTGGGTCCCTGGCAGCCCTGGCTGTACTGGGTTGCACCCCTGCCTGTTCATGGTTGATTGGACCATGGATGGACCTCTGGCTAGACTAGGTCAGTTGGATTCCCTATCTGGGATTTTGAAACTGGGGCTGAAGTGCTACACGTTGGCTGTGCAGGTGCCTCTTCCCATAAGAGTAACTCAATGTGGGGCAGCCATTTTCTCCCACGTGGTCCAGACACAAGAGCTCAAGAGGGAATGTTGCCTCCAATCCTGAGAACATTGCCTCTCCCTGTTCCAGTCCTCTTCCAGGTCACTGTATTTTACCCTTGGGTTTTTGAGACATCCTTTCTGTATAATGAATACCTCCTTTTTACTTAAGCCAACAAGTGTGTTTCTGTCACTTGCCATCTAAGAGCTCTAACTAATGTGGGGAAGTGTTTGCATCATCAATCAGAGTCATGAAATTTAAAATTTCCTTAAATTTGGGACTTCCCTGGCGGTCCAGTGGTTAAGACTTCGCCTTGCAGTGCAAGGGGTGCAGGTTCGATACCTGGTCGGGGAGCTAAGATCCCACATGACTTGCGGCCCCAAAAAACCAAAACATAAAACAGAAGCAATATTGTAACAGATTCAATAAAGACATTAAAAATGGTCCACATCAAAAAAATCTTTAAAAATATTCAATCAAAAAAAAATTTCCTTAAATTTATCAGAAGCATTTGACAGCTTGCGTCTGAAACTGCTTTTTAGTTTTGTTGGTTCTCTCTGTTTCTTTGTTTTCTGCCTCTCCTTCCCTCCCCCCTCTTTGCTCAGAGTCACAGCTAGGACACTTTCCAATTCTCTACAACATACCAGTCTTTGTGGACTATAAATAGGAAGACAAACAAGGCTGGGCAGTTGGAGAAATTGTCATTCAGGGGTTGGGGATTGTAATACTCTAAATGGGAAAGTCTGGCGTGCTTTGGGGAAGGCTGAACATTTTCAGGTTGAGCTGGATTTTTTTTTCTTCTTCTTTAACTGGCTGGGGCTGGGGGGGACCCCTGAGTTAGAACAGAGCTGCTGGCGGTCATCCGCTGAGCTGGCAGAGTGAAAGTGAGCCCACGTGGCCGGGACCCTTGAGGAATACTTTGAGTCCTTCTGTAAACACCAACATTGTCATCTCTGCTGCAGATGTGAGAAAAATGAGTTTCAGAGATGAAGAGACACCCCCTCCCCGTCAGGTCACTTGGGCTGCTGCTAGGCTGGGGGCAGTGTTCCATCTTTCCCAAGCTGCCTCCCTGGTATGGAGGGGGTATCTGTTTTGTGTTTACCGTATGGAGCATTGGGGAGGGGGGTGGCTTCTGTAACTAAGTGCTTTAAGGATGGGCAGGGTACTGAGGGATGGATGGGTATTTTACTCCTTCTCTCTGCCCGAGGCTCACGTTTGCAGTGCTGAAGTCTTGGCTGCTTCAGGCTCTTCCATGAGAGCCTGACCACAACCGTCCCCGTGCCCCCTTGTCCCCCATCCTACTCTTGGGGGGGGGCCTCACCTCCTTCAGTAGGCTTGATTTCCAAGGCTTCTTTGGAGCCAGTGTTCTGGCTCGGTTAGTCTGCAGCAAACTGAGTCTCTGCCGGCCTCTAGTGAGAGAGTTTGAAGCTGCAGGTGGGTGAAAGTGACGTTTCTGTAGAGTGAAGCTGACCATGGTGGCCTTCGTGAAGCTGAAAGTCCTGGAACATCTTGCTTCACCGCTTGCTTTGTATTTGGCGATGTCCACAGTGAAGTTAGGACCCCTGAAGCAAGAATTACAAAGAAGGGCTTGCCGGCAAGGCATTTTGGGGTGGTGGTAGTGGAAGCCAAGACTTTCACTTAATGAAACACGCTTCCCTCTAGGGATTAAGAGCGTTGGCAGTAAAAGACACAAGTTGGAATTTGGAAAAAGCGTGCTGAAGTTGTCTTACCTCTCACTGTGCTTTAGCTAATGTTGTTTCCTCTTGGGGAAGACAATCTTTAGAGGAGACGGTCATGAAAAAACCCCCTGAAAACTGACATTTCACACATATTTTAGGCACTTGAAAACCTGGAGGAGCCTCTTTCTGGGATGAATTGGAATACATCAATTTTTATTCTTTCTAGATGGAAAAATAAATTATGCAAGTTGGACAGATGTCTGATAGACAAATTCATGAAAATTTTTTAAAGAAGAGAAGTAAAAAGCCATAAAACTTCCTTGGGGGTGATGGAAGGACGTGCAGGTGGGGGCGGGACGGGACAGGGACAGCTCTTTCAGGTTGGCCTATTTATTTATTTAAAAATTTATTTTGCAGAGGTCTTAGTACAAGTTGGCTTTAAAGACAAATTCATTCAGGTCACATTTTGAATCTGGAGGAAGGGGGTGGATTATTCAATAAATGATGTGGAGATTACTAGCTAACCATTTGGAAGAAAATAAGGTTAATGATAAACTTCACATGACAAATCAGAATAAATTTGAGATTAAATATTTACGCTTTTGAAAAAGTCATAAATGCAGTAGACAAGAACACAGGCAATTGTTTATGTAACCTTGGTGGCAAGGAAGGATTTTCTAAGCATAACATTGGTGAGAGAAAAGGAAAGCTTGATAATTTTTGAAAAAATTTTGCTGTAAACAAAATTGAAAGGGAAGTGACAGAGCTAATGTATTTGAAACATAAAGTATTTGGAACAAGGTTCTATAAAGATGTCTTAGAAAACACCAAAAATGGTAAATAGTCTAATGCCCAAAATGGGACACAAATGGAAAATGGAAATCGTTCAAAACTGTCCGAAATATTGAATTATTTCGTTTTAAAAAATAGTACATACGGGTCTACTAGATTTTTTCTTTCATGACTGTTAACTAGGATGTTGCCAATTTTTTGCTTTTACAGACAATGCTTCTTAAACTATTGTGTAAATGGTTCTAAAGGACAGATTCCCAGCAGTGGAATTAATGATTGGTAGGGTGAAAACATTTTATCTTTTGTAAATATTTCCAAAGTGCCCTCCAAAAATTTTGATTCAAGTTACACTCCCATTAACTCGATATAAGGGTGCCCATTCCCCTACATCCTTGTGGAAAAATAGGCAGCTTTGGTTTCTGTCTTTCTTTCTTTCTTTTTTTTTATTTTTGGCACGGGTCACGTGGGATCTTAGCTCCCCGAACAGGGATCGAACCCACGCCCCCCGCAGTGGAAGGGCAGAGTCTTAACCTCTGGACCATCAGGGAATTCCCCATGTTTTCAGCTTTGACAAAATAATTTGTCACACGGACACATAGACACCCCTTTTAATAGGCTTGGCTATAATGACCCTAGCTCAGGCCAGAGGGGAGTGCTGCGAATCTCTCGGTGATGCTGACTTTGACCCTAATCAACCTTCCCCTGTAGTTCCTGCTAATATTCCACAAGGCCGCAGCGGGGGAACTACAGGAGGACAGTGGGCTGATGGCGCTGGCGAAGCTTTCTGAGATCGACGTTGCCCTGGAGGGCGTCAAAGGTGCCAAGGACTTCTTTGAAGCCAAGGTAGGTGCCTCCTTCCTGTGCGGGGCAATCCCTCCCTCTGCGCACCCTGCCCAGCAGGAGCTCCCAGCCAGCGACCAGCTCATCAACTCCCTCAGGACAAGGGAAACAGCAAGCGCTAATCGTGTGAGCTTGTAGGGAAATGAGAGTGCGTTTGTGTGCCGTCTGAAAATTAAAAGCAAAACAGGAAAACTGCCAGACGGCAAATGCATTTGATCCTGGTTTCAGATTCAAACAGGTTTGCTGGTGCAATGCTGCCAGATTGACTCTGAATCCAGACTTTCCTAAAGAATTCCTCCTTACCCCAAACCACACTTGAGTTACTTGGACAGCTACCTGCATGTCTGCATCTTAGACACCTGTGTGTAAACAAGTGAATAATGGGGCCCTAGGAGGGTGCCTTGGTGGCTTGCCCCGAATCAGAAAAAGTATTTGCATCATTGACAATGGCTGGGAGCTGGGAAGGAATCTCCAGTGCCTGGTCTTGGAGCCCTTCTGGGTGCTTCCATTCATTCACGAGTTCATACGGTGGTTGAACGTTTATGGAGATCTTACCCCTGCTGGGTGCTGTCGTTCTCCTCTCCGCAGGGCACATCTGCAAAAAGGGCGATCAGGAGAGTCCTCCGAATCCCCCTCCACAGCAGTGGAGTGCAGTGGATAAGGCTACCTGGGTTCAGATTCTGCCTCCTCCCTTACCTGTCACCTGTCTGTGCCTTACTTTCCTCATCTGTATAATGGGGTTGATAATGGGATTGCCATGAGGATTAAATGCATTCATGTGTATGAAGCGTTTAGCAAGTTCCTGGCTCACCGAGAGCACTCTGTATGTGATACGAGCTGTTGGGACGCCCTTCCACTCCAGGCAGGAGACAGCCAGCCTCTTGTGGAGTTTTGGCTTATTCCAGGAGTTTGCTCAGAGACAAAGTGTCCTTGGTGATACAGCCCAGCCTGCTCACGCCCCTAAGCAGCACTCTCTCTTCACTTCTCTGTGACGTTGCCTTGGAGACAAGAGTCCATCATCTTTCTGCCAGTATGTAAACTGTGAATCTTGGTGGCCTCCTTATGCCTGAATCCCCTACTGCTGTCACCTGGCAGTTTCAGGGACAGGCGGACCACTCACTGCACCTTCAACACCAGCATCGTATATCCAATCTTGGAAGTGGTTTGACTTAACATTGGTTCAACTCAGTTCCAGAAATGCCAGGCACCAAATCAAGCTCTGGAGAAACTCGCATTGATAATGATGAGTAGAGAGGAGGGATGGTGGGAAGAGTCCTCTCTATTCATTGACTGAATCACCACTTGCAGATCTCCCGAGATGTCTTGGGCAGGGGCCTGGGGTTGAAACCCAAAGTTAACAGGACTCTGTTTTCAGCACACTGCTGTAGCTCGATATGCCGAGCGCTCAAGTCTGTATGGAGTCTCTGAGAATGTCTTATCTGGGCATTCCCAACCTTTTATAATCTGGCTGTGATCCCAGCTCCACCCTTCTTCACCCCTATGCACCGTTCTTCAAGTACTGCCACGTCTTTTCACAACGGGGCCTCAATACCTGCTGTTTCCTCTGCCTGGAATGTCCCACCCAAATGCCTCTTCCATGAGAACTCTACTCATTCTATCAAACCCACCTTAAAGAGCTGCCTCTTCTTGGCGGCTTTTCCTGACTCTCGGGGCTGAGACTGTCCATGCTCTTCCAGGTGCCTCTATTATGAATGGAAGCAGTATTATAATTTATCTGTTCAAGGCATTCTTGGACGCTCTTGGTAAGAGTATAAATTGACCCAACTTTTTGGAGAGCAGCTTGGGGCCAGCTGTTAACATTTCCTATCCTTCACCTCTGGAAATCTGCCTCGAGGATTTTATCCTTCAGAGATACTCATGAAAATGCACCTAGATGTATAGACAAGGATTTTCATACAGTATTGTTATAACAGAGGAAAATTGGAGACAACCAAAACTTCCACTACTGGGTAGTTGAGTCCACTGTGGTACACCCACACATTTGTACACCCTGCAGCTCTCAAAGAATGAGCTGCAGCTGCATTCATGTGTGGACAGATGTCCCGAATGAATTAGGCAAAACAGTATATTTGAAACCCAATTTCATTAAATAGTTAAGTACAACCTGGATAATTATATACTAAAGTATTAGTAATAGTGATGTCAGAGGAACCTATTTTCTATAATTTTGTAAGGTTTTATAATGTGTGTGCATTATTTTTACAACAAGGAGAAAAGATGAAAAGAATAACAATAAAATTTTTTGTGTTTATACGTCTGCCTCCTCGCCCACAGATTCAAAGGCAGGTGTGTTATGTTTGTAATTACAGTGCCTGACTAATAATGGCTCTCAGGAAATGTTTGCATGAATGACGAATGGAAGGAATTATTGCCCAAGTTTGGGAGAAGGCCATAAAGGAGCTGACATTTGCTACAGATGTTCGGAGATGAATGGGGATTCACCTTGTAATCAGGGAAGGGAAGGCGTTCCTGGCGTGGAAACAGCAAGAGCAAAGGCTCCAAGGCATGGTGGGGGGGTGGGGGGGAGTGTCTGGAGGTTGGCCTCTGTCCACACTGGATGCAGTTGGACAGGAGGCTCTGGGCTCCCCTGAGGGCCAGGCCTTCCCCAGACTGCTGATCACCAGAATTATCTGCCAACCAGCTTCCCAGACCTCACCCAACTCTACCTGGGCTCTGCAGGGGGATCCAGTGCATAGCCAGGCTTGGAGGGCAGGGCCTTGATGTGATCAGCAGTGGGCACGATGGGGACAGACTTGCCCCGGGGGAGGCTGGACTCAGGGAGGCCTCCGTAGATGGCTGGAGAAGAATTGCAGGTCCGATGAAGAGCATGACAAAGGGGCTGGGAAGGAGGTAAGGATGAATCCCCAACTCCCTAGAACTCTCAGTATTTATGACCACTTGATTGGAGGTGGAAATTATAATGTCACGAGGTTATTGGAGTTGTGTGGCCAGGGGTTGATGTTTAAAAAAATCAAGACAGGACCCATGCCCGTGAATGTGAATGGTTTATGGAGGAAAAGTGATAAGCTGGGTTTTACTAAGTCCAAGGTGACTTCAGGCAAGGGAAGATCTGCCCCTTCGTCGGAAGGGTAACCTGTTGTTTTTTTTTTAGCGCCCCTCCTACCCAACCCTCTTTAGATTGGGTATTTTTCTTTCTAGTATTTCTCACTACCTGGCATATATTTATTGATCGTCTGCAAACACAGTAAAAAAGAAAGACCTTGTGCCTTTTGTTTGCTAATAGTTTCTGCTCAGGTTCTGTTGGACAGAATTTGGCCACACCCAGCTAAATGGGAGGCTACAAAATACCTTTTTTTTTTTCTGGGGATCCATGTGCCCAGTTGTAATTCTGCTACTAAGGAAGATGAGCATACTAGATACTGAGAGTCATGGAACAATCTCTTCCACACTTGTCCACACCTGAACCAACCGCTGGCAAGGGCTGGAGTATCTACCCTGATTGGATTTGCTCCTCGAGCCCAGGGGTGAGGTCAGTCTCCCCTAGACCCTTGGGCCATGTGCCAGGGGAGCATCTCATAGAAAGAAAGAAGGAGGAAATGGATGTTTCATGGACACTCAGCCACACAGACCACAGGAGCTCTCTGTCTTCGCAAGATACAAGCTGAAACCCGAGAACTAGAGGGAACTGACCAAGGGCAGAACATAATGGTGACTGGACTGTGGGAAAGGAAGTAACCAGAGATACAAGGAAACCCTGGAGAAAATGGTATTTTGGAGGCCAGGAGCAGTTTCAAGAAGAGATTGAATCAGATGAGGCCAGAGCAGAGGTCTTGGGTCCAGCAAATGGGTCAGTGGAGATTTTTGAGAGATGAGGTTCACTGTGGAGGGCAGATTGTAGCAGGGTAAGAGGCGGGTGGGAACTGGGGGGAAAGAGCCCTGATGGCTGCTTTTCTGTCTAGAAGGTTGGCAGAGGGGCCTGGACAAAGTGCGGATGGTAGCTTAGGATCAGGAAAGAACTTCTGAGTTTTGGGGTTTCTTTTTAAAGCCTAGGGAAGATAGATGTTGGTGTGTTTTTATGTCACAGGGAAGTGATCCAGGGAGAAGAAAACATGAAGATAAAAAAAGGAAGGGGTGATTGATGGGACAAGGACTTGGAGATCACGGAATCAAGAGATGAGGCAGACTTTTAATTGTGGAGAAGAAGGAGCCCAAGTAAAGTAATTGCAAAGGGCCCCCAACCCTCCTCTGACCTGGCCAGGAATGGGCAGGTGGGGTGACTGACAAACACCTGAGTGCTGATGATGATTGGCCAGACCCTCTGCTGAGCGCTTCAGATTCATGTGTTATCTAACGCTCACACAATCACTCTGGAGGTAGGTGTTACTGACCCACTTTGCAGATGAGGAAATTGAAGCTTAGACAGTGGTTTGTTGATAAATGTTAAGCAAATGGCTGTCTGGACAAACTATATATATATATGCCCAAGTTTATTATAAATATATTTTGCAGATATAAAAGATATGCAGCACACATTTTGCAAATAATAAAATATATACTATTTTAATTGTAGATTCCATATAGCCTATTGATTCTTTTTTTAAAAATAAATTTATTTATTTTTGGCTGCTTTGGTTCTTTGTTGCTGTGTGCTGCTCTCTCTAGTTGCGGCGAGCGGGGGCTAGTTCCCCGATAAGGGATCTAACCTGTGCCCCCTGCAGTGGAAGTGCGGAGGAGTCCTAACCACTGGACAGAGCAGGAATCCCCCTTTGCTGGACTCTTGCATTTGTAGGCAGCCTATGATTGCAACTGACAAAAGAATGTAGTTCCGGGGACTTCCCTGGCGGTCCAGTGGTTAAGACTCTGTGCTTCCAATGCAGGGACAACAGGCTCGATCCCTGGTTGGGGAACTAGCACATCCCACATGCTGTGTGCTGCAGCCAAAAAAAAAAAAAAAAATGTAATTCCAACATGAATGTTGGTTGGTATTTTGTTTAAAATTAATTTCTAAGAAAAAAGTGAAAGGACATATATCAGAACTTCATTCAGTCATCAATGACGTGAGCAACATCTTCGCTGAATTTGATAATAGTTTTCAAATATTGGAAGAACATTCTCTCCATCTTGGAGCTATTCACAATGTAAAGGCTACAAACACTACACATGTTTAAGTTTAAACTTAAAACTTAAAAACATTTTTCCATCACTTTCTTAAGAAAAGATTGTCTAGACAGTCAATGAAACAATAATCAAAACCCTTGTTTGTAGCATAGTTGTTCCAAGA
The DNA here is from genome assembly GCF_937001465.1 of Orcinus orca. Taxonomy (NCBI): domain Eukaryota; kingdom Metazoa; phylum Chordata; class Mammalia; order Artiodactyla; family Delphinidae; genus Orcinus; species Orcinus orca. The sequence goes on from NC_064565.1 coordinate 113,455,030, forward strand.
TGTAAATACTCCCACTGGGGTTGCTTTCAAGCTACCAACAGGATGCTGTTGAACGCAGAGTTGGGAAGATTCAAGGTAGCATGTCATCATATAGGATCTCCACCTTAGAGGTATAACAGACATAGGTAACCTCAAGAACACAAATAACAGTAAAATGTAGTAAAATAATCAGGAAGTGATGACTTTTAAGTATGTATTACTTTTGTTTGTAATATAATTTATTTAATTGTGAAAGTATATAAATCTAATTTTTAACAGCAGCTATATATATATATATATATTTTTTTTTAGCAGCTATATATTTCTTAAGAATTTTTTGTTATAAACTATTTTTTTTTTTTTTTTTTGGCTGCGTTGGGTCTTTCATTGCTGTGCGCGGGCTTTCTCTCATTGCGGTGAGCCGGGGCTACTCTTGGTTGCGGTGCGCAGGGTTCTCACTGCGGTGGCTTCTCTTGTTGTGGAGCACGGGCTCTAGGCGTGCGGGCTTCAGTAGTTGTGGCACACGGGCTCAGTAGTTGTGGCTCACGGGCTCCAGAGCGCAGGCTCAGTAATTGTGGTGCATGGGCTCAGTCGCTTCACAGCATGTGGGATCTTCCCAGACCAGGGTTTGAACCCGTGCCCCCCCTGCATTGGCAGGTGGATTCTTAACCATTGTGCCACCAGGGAAGTCCCTTAAGATTTTTTTGATATGGACGATTTTTAAAGTCTTTACTGAATTTGTTACAATATTGCTTCTGTTTGTTATGTTTTGGTGTTTTGGCTGTGAGGCATGTGGGATCTTAGCTCCCCAACCAGGGATCAAACCCGCACCCACTGCATTGGAAGCCAAAGTCTTAACCACTGGACCACCGGGGAAGTCCCTAACAATGGCTCTATTTAACAACCAGTTCATAAAATTCCTGAAAATCAAACAACTGGCTTGCAAGCAGGCACCAGCCAGTACACCTCTGAGCCTAGAGATGTTCGATGAAGCGCCCAGGGTCTCACTTCCAGAAGCACAGGGAAAGGGGGAAGGACAAAATGGGTGGGAGAGGAGTCCAGAGTGGACGGACTGCGTTCGTCTGTGTTTTCTAAATGAGGGAGAAGGTGGGCTGCTGAGAGTGGCAGGATCCTTAAAGGCTGTGGCTGATCTTCGGATGACTGCTGTGGGGAAAGAGATGGGAGGAGGAGGGCTTTACTGAAGGCCCAGCCCAAACTGGACATCCTCACCTCCCAGTGGGTCCAGACACCGTCCTTGTGAGACTTCTAAGAAAAACACGTTCTCAGCCTGCAAGCAGGAACAAAGTCCTTGGTCCAAGGGCAGCACTTGGCAGACTGGGAGGGGAGAGGTGAAGTGTGTCAGGCAGAAGTTCAGGTCCTAAAAAAAAGAAGTGCAGGTCCTGGGAGTTGGAGGTACTGTGACAGCTGTGTTGCAAAGATTGGTCAGGCATCCTTTTCGGGTTAGAAAGTAAACTAGGGCAAGGCCAACACACTAGAGAATGGGAGTGTGAACCCAGGTTGTAGGGTTCTCTGGATGCTTGGGGAGGCTGGGTAGATAGTAAACTCCAACCTGGACTTCTCGCCAGAGTCAAGAAAGAGCAGTCTCTGTTGAAATTTTTGATGACATCAAAATTTAAATATTTGTATGACCCGAGATACCTTGAAGTTAAAAGACAAACAAAAGACTAGAGGAAAGTAACTGAAGAAAAATATATAATGGGGGACTAGACCTAAATTATGTAAAGAATTGCAAATTAAAGGAAAAAAAAAAACCAACTGAATAGAAAAACGGGCAAAGCATACAAATGGGTAATTCACCAAAGAGGAAATAAAAGAAGGTGCCAATTTTTTTGCCTATCAGATTGGCAAACAGGAAAAAGGTTAATGATAAGCGTTGGTGAGGTTGGGAAATGAGCGCTTGCATTCCGTGATGGTGGGGTGCAAACTGGAGCAGCTGTTTGGAGAGCAGTTTAGCAGTCTTTATTAAAAATAATGTACATGCCCAACATGTTTGCAAATTCTACCAAATTGATGAGACACACAGAGAGGGGAAAAAAAAAAAAGAATCAGTCCTAGAATAGAGGATAAAGATGGATTTATCTGATACTGTATTATTGAAGATGGATTCATATCTCATTCACAACGCCAACAAAAAACATTCAGTATTTGGAAGTAAATTTAGAAGGATTGATTCAGAGAAAGCTGAAAATTTTAGTTGGTAACATTAAAAAAACCCAAAACAACCAGTACTGAATGAAAACTGAGTCATTCAGGGAAAACTGTACATTATAAAGATATCCCTTTGCCGCAGGCAGATTGATGCAATCCTATTCGAGATGCCTGCAGGAAGCTCATTTGGTTTTTGTTTTCCCCTAGAACTAAAGAATATTATTGTGAAATTAAAGGTGGAAAGTAGAAGTGGGCAATAGGCGTGGATGTTAGGGGTATCCTGAAAAAGAAGCTGAGGTGGAAAAGCCAACCCCAGCAGATAGGAAGGGGCATGTGTAACACAGCAGCAAATAAAGTGACGGTGTCCTCGCTGTTAGAAAGCAAACACTGGAAGACCAAGGGGCGGGAGTGTTGGGCGGGGGTCAGGCCCCCAGCAGGACCAGGATCCCAGGTCACGTGGCTGGAGACAAGCGAATTCTGTCTGATGGGGCTGCTCCCTCTGCAGGTTTCTCTTTCCTCTCTCACTCTGTTGGTCTGTCCTCGCTGTTTCTCTGCAGGTCCAAGCCTTGAACTCTGCCAGTAAGTTTGAAGCGGAGATAAAAGCAGAGCAAGATGAACGGAAGCAGGCGGAAGAGAAGAGGAGGCTCCGCCAGGCAGCCTTCCGGGAACTCAAGGCCGCTTTCAGTACATAGTTGGGCTGACCTTGACCTCTGGCCACAGCTGTGCCTCACAGATGCCCCGGAGAGACCTGGCCGGGCATCCTCACCCCAGCTGACCCTTTGCCCCAACAAGCCTTCACAACCACCACCCAGCGCAAACTCCTTAACCTCATAGGGGTGGCAGGGGGTGGCTCTCATCCCCATTTGGGAGCCCCTCCCAGAGGTTCCAGCTGCCCCCCACAAGTCCCTCTCCTGCTTGCCTTCCTCTGCCCTTCTCTGTAGCCGGAATGTGCCTCTACTTGGCAACCTTTACTTTTTCTTTGTCTCTTTCCCACTCCACAGAGTGGTCTGCTGTGTTAATTTGTACAGATACTTCTTTCTTTGGTGGTCCTCAGAGGAGATAGTCCCTGGAGGCCTATGATGCTAATGTTGCCCATTTTCTTGGGTAATCCTTTTTCTGTGCCTCTTCCCGTCATGCCCCTCTCTCCTTTGTTTCTCATCCAACTTCCCTGTTCTCATTCTTAGCCTGATCCTGCCGGGTGCTTTTGCATCTTCTGTCCTCTGATGATGGTGAGGTTTAAGGCAGGCCAGGCTGGACCACTCCCTAACCCCTCTCCAATAGGGGGCACGGCATGCTGCTGAGATGACACAAAATAGTGAAAGGATAGGAGATTCTGTTCCTTCCCATCACCTTTCTCCTGTCCTCTTAGCATCCCCCCTATATCTATCCTTTTCATTACGCTTCCCACTTCAGCCTTTTTTTTCCTACCCCTAAATACTGTGCTACTTAACTGTAAGAATGAAATAATGATTATAAGTAATATTAATGAGTAGAAGAATTCCTGTTAACTCTGACTTTATGCAAATTATATTACAGTAGACCCCTGACATTCCCAAGTGACAAATCCAGAGCCTTTCCAAATCCCAAAAGTCATGACCATCCTCACCATCTAGCTGGTTTCCAACCTCTGCTCTAAGGTGCTGAGGTGAAGCTGTTCTTCAGCATAATTTTTTATATGTTATGAGTTCTTGGGATTGCTCACAAATATCAGGGGTTTTTTGTATTTTATAAACGAATTTCTAACATCATATTTATTTCTTCTCTTTTTTACCTGCTGTCTTTACAAAAAAGAAAACATCTGCATTTTTACCTTACGGCTGTTCTTTTTAAATAAACAGTGCAAATGGACTTTGCCATCACATCAATGTGCTTCTAGTCTTCTGTGAATTGGAGGGGAGAGAAGGGTGTTTTCTGTGGTGGCCACATCCAGCCTAGGCTCCTGTTTCACACCAAGTCCCCGAAGTAGAGTTAGAAGTGGTGCTTAAAGGTTTGGCTTTCACTCCGGGGCATTCTGAGTACTGAGGTTGCCTGTCAGCTACTCCTCCCCTTCCCATCACTGAGGATTCTTTCACCTGCAGGTAAAATCTGCAGCTTAATTTCTCTTGCTTCCTGGATCCCTTGAAACTCTGATGAGGACCAATGACCCTTCCCTCCCATGTATAATTCCAGGGTATTTAGGGGACCTAGGTAAAGACCCCTGGCCTAAAAGAACACCCTTAGCTCCCCAGGGAGAATAATTTCTGTTTCTGCACAAACCCAAGACCTACAATTCTCAGGCATCCTTCTTCCATGTAGGGTCACCCTAACCTCCCCACCAGAGGAAGTGGATATGAAAAAGGCAATCCAGCAATCGTGCTTCTTGGTATTTATCCAAATGAGCTGAGATACTTTGTCCGCACAAAAACCTGCACACGAATGTTGATAGCAGCTTCATTCATAGTTCAAAACTTAGAAGCAACCAAGGTATTCTTCAACAGGTGAATGGATAAACAAACTGTGGTCGATCCATACAGTGGAATATTAATTCAGTGATGAAAAGAAATATTATTCACTGTTGAAAAGAAATGAGCTATCGAGTCACAAAATGACATGGAGGAAACTTAAGTGCATATCGCTAAGTGAAAGAAGCCGATCTGGAAAGGTTGCGTTGTATATGATTCCACCTGTATGAAATTCTCGAAAAGGCAAAACTGTGAAGGGAGTGAAAAGATTAGGGTTATCAGGGGTTAGGGCAGGGAGGGAGGGATGAATAGGGGATTTTTAGAGCAGTGAAACATTCCGTATGATGCTATAATGGTCATTATACATTTGTCAAAATCCATATAGAATGTATAACACAAAGAGTGGACCCTAATGGTACTGTGGACTTCAGTTAATAATAATGTGTCAATATGAGCACACCGGTTGTAAGAAATGTACCAACACTAATGCAAGATATTAATAAGAGGTGAAACTGGAGGGGGAGGGAGGAGAGGCGTATATGAAACTCTGAACTTTCTGCTGAGTTTTTCTATAACCTAAAACTGCTCCAAAAAATAAAATCTATTAATTAAAAAAAAAAAAAGAAAAGAAAAAAGAAGGAAGGAAGGAATGGAGACAGCAGTATAATTACTTCAAATGTCCATTTCCCTCTGTGGACAACTAGAGCCATGTAAGAGCTAAAACCTCGTGATTGCAAACGGTAGAAAATGTAACACAAAAGAACTTAAGGGAAAAAAACGGACAAATATTGGGTTATGGAACTACAAAGACCAGAGGCAGCACTTCTTTGCCCCCTCTTGGTCATGAAGTCCTATAGATCGTGTTCCCTTCACGCATCTTACCCACAGTTGCCATCCTCCATCTCCATGGCCATGGCCTTCATTGGTTCTTTCCTGGGTCTCTACAGTGGCCTCTGAACTGGTTTCCCTGCCATCATTTGGCCCTGACTGTCCAAGCTGCCGTAAGAATAACCTTAATAAACTGTGGACTGTAGCTAACATCTCTCCTTCAGTTTTTGGTTCTCCACCTTCAGGATCTGGGCCCTGCTCACCGCCTGCTGCTTCATCTCTTGCCCTTCCCCCTCCCTTCCAAATGGTACACTCCCGGAATATGCAATACCTAGCAGTTCCTAGAAAGCGCCACTTCTCCAGACTTTTGCACATGCTGTTCCCTGTGCCTGGCACTTCTTCCCTTCCCCTGGCAAACTATTTCTCATTGTTTGTGACTCAGCTAAGAGATTATCTTCAGGAAGCTTTCTTAATGCTTGCAGCCTAGGTGCCCCTTCTCGGGGTTCCCATTTCACCCTAAGTTTTTCTCTATTGTAATCCTTATGACATTATGCGTATCCTTCTCTTCTTCCTTCTTTGGACTACGGACTCTTTGAAGGGCAGAAACTGCCTTACTGCTGTAGGCCTAGTACGCTGCCTCGCATGTGACAAACTCCCACCGCACGTGCATGTTTGTTTCACAAGGACGTACCAAGTTTGTTGGAGCAGACAGAGATGGGCAAGGGAAGACCACTGCCACTGACTCAGGGACCTTCTAAGCACCTGACATGGGAGCCTAGCCTGAGAGGACAGCTCTGAAAGTGAGGACAGCAGAGATTGCGTGGACATCTGTCTCACTGGAAAGGTGATGAGTCTACTCCCCAAAGGCCCCCCTTTGACTGAGAAATAGGGAACACCAACAAACAAATCAGTTCTGCCTCTGCCCTGGAGACTGTGTGATGTAATAGGACTTGCAATCAGATACTAGGCTAGTAACGTAGCCTCACTGAGCCTCCGTTTCCTCTTCTGTAAAGTGGGAAGGGTGATTGTCTACCTGGCAGATTCCATCCCTGGCATATATTTAGTGCTCAGGACATACGGGTCCCCTCTCTGTCTTCTACCTTGCACTGCTACAATTCTGTCTCCTTCTGAGCCCTGGGTCTTTAAAGTCACATGCGAAGGACTCCAGGCCAGGGTGGCCCAGAAACGCTCAGTCCTGGCTGCTGCCTTAGCCCCAAGCCCAGATGCCCACTCACCTAGCTCCTCTGTTTTTTTGAGTCTCCTTTCCCAACCAGCCTGGAGAGATTTCTGCCAGTCTGCCTGTTCACCTGCCACGCCCCTGCAGCTGACACTTGCTGAGCCCTCCTGGCCTGGTCGTGTGACCTGACACCTGTGGCCTTGTCCCTGCTCAGATTTCTCCTCGATGACCCTGCTTGTACACCAGGCCAGATTCTGGCCACATCCCTACCTACCAGCCTGACTGGTTGCGGGGGAGGCCAACTGGTTCTAGGGGGCCAACTTACAATTCTACAACTTAGGGAGGCGCTGAAGATGGGACCTTATCGGGGGTCAGTTTCCCCGCTCCCTTCCTCTCCTTTCCAAAACCAGTCACTTTTGGCACACTACCACGTGGTATTGGTGGGAGTGTACATTGCTGTTGTCCTTTGGAAGGGCAATCTGGTAGACTGTTAAAATTTTAAATTGTATTTGTATTAGTCATTTATTTCTGCTTTAACAAATCATCCCATAACTTAGTGGCTTAAAACAATCATTAACATTTATTATCTCACACAGTTTCTGTGTGTCAGGAATTCAGAAGTGGTTTCACTGGGTTCTAGCTCAGGGTCTCTCATGAGAAGTCAAAATGCCAATTGGGGCTGCTGCCATCTAAAAGCTTGACTGGGGCTGGAAGATTTCATCCACCACTCATGTGGTTCACAAGTTGGTGTTGCCTGTTGGCCAGAAGCCTCGGTTACTTGCCACGTGGACCTCTCCACTGGACTGCTAGAGTGTCCTCACAGCATAGCAGTTGGTTTCCCTCAAAGTAAGTGATACAAGAAAGGGGTAAGCTGCAATGTCTTTTAAGACCAAGTTTCAGAAATCACTGTCTATTGGGACGTCCCTGGTGGTCCATTGGTTAAGACTCTGCACTCCCAATGCAGGGGGCCTGGGTTCGATCCCTGGTCGGGGAACTAAGATCCTACATACTGCAGCTAGAGAAGTCCGCACGCCGTGACGAAGAGCCTGTGCAGCCTAAATAAATAAATAAATAAATAAAGCACGTTCCATCATTTCCATAATATCCTACTGGTTACACAGGTCAGCCCGACTGGTCAGAATTATTGGGAGCCATCGTGGAGGCTGGCTACTGCAGAATCAGTCAGGGTTCTTAATTACAAGTAACAGAAGCTAAGTGGACTGATTTCAGCAGAAGGAGAACTGATTGAAAAGACAAGGAGGAACTCGCAGAATCACTAGCGGGGTTGGGGGACCAGGCTAAGAAAACAGGCAGGAGGCCAGGTTGGGCACTACTGCCGAAAGCACGCCATGGGAACAAGCCAGGTCTGGTGCCCCTGCCCTGGCTGATAAGAACTTTGGGGTGTCCTGCTTCTTCAGGTGCTTACTCCAGATTCAGAGTCTGAGGCTGAGCCCAGTCACACGCCCACGTGTTGGAGATGGGAAGGGTTAGGATCTGGACCATTTGTCTTCTGTAAGGGGAGGTGAGCTCTGTCTCCCACCAAGATGCTTATTTCCCCCAAACATGGGAACATACTTCAGATGCAGAACAGTTGTGAAAGAATGGCAGATGTCTGCTGCAGAGATACTCATGAGCTTTGACCCAGGGATTTTTACCTCTGGGAATTTATCCTATAGGTAAATAGAAACATGAACAAGTGTATGTTTAAAGGGATACTTGTTATTGCATTGTTTGTTTGAGCAAAAATAATGGAAACGATCAGGATGTCTATCAGCAGGGGGTCAGTTAAGTGCATTATGATACATCCATGTAAATAATCACTGCTAGGCAGCCAATGAAAAGTGTGTGGAGGGCCCCATGACGTATTCTTGGAAAAAGGCCAGGAGCAGAGCAGCATGCACAGTACTGCTCAGGTGTTTTGTTTTGTTTTACATGAGAGATATAAAGCCATGTCTCTGCGTATGTCAACTAAGCTGCATGAGGTCAGTGGCCAAGTAGATTTTGGGTCAAACTGCTTGTATCCTCAGCTCTTGGTGGTGCTGAGAACTAAGAAGTACATCATGCTTGTTATTTATACAACATTTTGGAGAAAGCCATACAAGAAACTGTCACCGGTGGGTTACTTGAAAGGGGAGAGAACCTAAGGGTCCTGGGTAGGTCTGGGGGGGATTTAAATTTTTTCCTTTATATGTTTTTGAACTCTAAAAAAATTTCAAACTGTAAACATGCACTGCTTCACCATTGTAAAGCAATTATACTCCAATAAAGATGTTAAAAAAATAAAACAAACAAAAAAACATGCACTGCTTTACTACCGCAACTGTTAATAACAGTTACTAAAAAAGAGAGGAGACTCTCTGACCAGAAAGAAAGTGAGAAGAGCAGTTGAACATGCATGTGGAAACTCTTTAGGACAGTGAAAGTATGAAATCCTAAATATGCAAGACTCAGGAGAAAACGAATAACATTTTGGGACACATCGTGGGGCATTCACCTGTATTCCAAGATAGTTTTTATGATTTAATTTTCTTGGTATACATCTGGAGGTTGGAAATTAAAAAAAAATTTAAAATATGCAAGTACTTTTATAATAAAAATGTTTTCAAACACAAAAATTGATCTGTTTCCATAGTTATCATCTGAGCAGCTTTTCCTTGATGTTTGCTGTGCTCTCTGGCTCGCTCTCTTCCCACACCCTCTTCCTTGTGTTTTCTCTTTGCTTTTCAGCTGTGTACCCAACACTATTATTTTGGGTACCAATCTGAGCGGTACTGCCCTCTCCACTGATGAATCCATCCACCTTTTTTATCCACTTTCAAATTTCTGCGTCCTCCCTTCTTCATCACCTACTCTTTCCTAATCTTCTGTTCTCCCTGCTCCATAGACACCTCTGATCCCCAGCCCCAGACTCCTTGATAACTGCAGATTTGGCATTGCCAATCAATCTCTTCCTCCCTCTGTTCTGAGACTGGTTCCTGCTTCTACCCGGTCCTACCTGTAACTTCTCTCTGTCCACCAGCTACACCTTTTCTTCCCAAGAGCCTGCCTTAACTCCATACTTTTCCTCTCTGCAGTTGCTGGTAATCACTGCAGTTGCAGTGATTCCCCAGGATTTCAAAAATCTCCTCTGTATGGGTGACTCTCAGATTTTTAGCTCTGACCCCCTCTAATCTCCTTCATTTCAAACTGCCTTTTTAAATTTTTGGATGATTGTATTAGTTTTCTAGGTCTGCTGTAACAAAGTACCGCCAACAGGGTGGCTTAACAGACATTCATTGTCTCACAGTTCTGGATGATAGAAGCCCAAGATCAAGGTGTTGGCCAGGTTGGTTCCTTCAGAGGGCTGTGAGGAAGAATCTGTTCTATGCCTCTCTCCCAGCCGCTAGTGGTTTGCTGGCAATCTTTGGTGTTCCTTGGGGTGTAGAAATATCACCTGGTTTCCTATCTTCATCTTCACATGGAGTTCTCTCTCTATGCATGCATGTCTGTGTATAAATATACTCTTTTTATAAGGACATCTGTCATATTGAATTTTGGCCCACCCTAATGACTTCATTTTAGCTTAACTACCTCAAAACCCTATCTACAAATAAGGTCACATCCTGGGGTACATTCTGAGGTTAGCAGGCCAGCATATCTTTTGGGGGGACACAATTCAATCTATAACGATGATGTTCCAGTCACTATTGCTGTGTAACAAATTATCCCAATATTTAGTGGCTTAAAACAACTATTTTATTATACTCATGGATTTGGTGGATCAGGAATTCAGACAAGGCACAGTGAGGATGCTTGTCTCTGCTTCACGATGTCTTGGGCTTGGATGCCTGGGTGTGACTCGACAGCTGGGGCTGGCATCATCTGGTGGCAATTTTCACTCAAGTGTACGACTGTTGATGCTGGGGCTTTAGTTGGGGCTATTGATGGGGCCAGTTACTTGGGCCTCTCCTTGTTGTTTGGGTTTCCTTGCAGGATGGCACCCTCAGGGCATTTGGACTTAACCATACATCAGCTCTTGCTTCAAAAGAGGCTGTGAGCAAACAAGCTCTATAGCCTTTATGGTCTAGCATTGGAGTCATCTCATTTCACTTCCACCACGGTCTATTGGTTATAAGGGCTTGAGGGGAGGGGAATTAGACTACCTCTAGAGAGGGTAGTGGCAAGGTTCTATAGGAGTATGTTGAACAGATGTTGTTGAACAGATGTTGTTGTATTTTCTTTAGAAAAATACATCTGTCACAGTCGATCAACCAGTGTTCCTTACAAATTAAATTTATTTTGAGCTAAACTCTTACTCCTCCCTCCCCCTAATGATCTATTATTTTCAACTTCTCTGCTTCTATCAATGTTACAATAAAGCTGAAACTTTGTTATTATCCCTGACTAGGGCAGGCAGAGTCTACTGCTGTAATTTTACAACTACTATTTGATGAAACATAGGAGAGTCAGAGTGAATAAAAGAAGAAAAGCGCCCTTCCTGAGGAGTAGGTAATCAAGAATTTATTTGATTTTATAGGTATTTTTTGAGTATCTACTGTGTACCTGGACAATGCCAGCTGCTGAGGATGCAAAGTTGAGTAATGCAGTATGTGTAATGGTTAAAAGCATGGGATTCCGTTAGCTTTTATCATCACCATCATCATCATGCCTTAAATTTGTTTCCTGCTCTCTGAAAGCTTATACTTTAGGGCTAAAATTATGGCTAAGGCACTCTGGAAAATGGTTTGGCACTTCCTGACAAAGTTAAACAAACATTTGCCACATAACCATCCATTTCATTCCTAGGTATTTACCCAAGTGAAATAAAAACCTTTGTTCACACAAATACCAGCATGTGAACATAGCAGCTTTATTCATAATCTCCCCAAATGGAAACAATCCAAATGTTCCTCAACTGGGGAATGGATGAACAAATATAGTGCATACATACAAGGAAATACTACTCAGCAATAAAAAAGAAGAAAGTACTGAAACATGCAACAGTGTGGCTGAATCTCAAATGTATGATGCTAAGTGAAAGCAGCCAGTCTCAAAAGGCTACATGCTCTATGGTTTTATCTATATGACATCATGAAGCGAAATTATAAGGAGAGAAAACAGAACAATGTTTTCAGGGGCTGGAAGTAGGTGTAAGGGCTGACTACAAAGGATCGTGGGGGGAACTTTTGTGGGCAATAGGACTATTCTGTACCTTGATTTTAGTAGTAGTTATACACACCTGTATAAATGTGTCAAAAGTTGCAAAGCTGCATACTAAAAATACTAAATTTACTATAGGTAAATTATACCATATATATAATTTTGTATATGTATATTTTATACACATATAAAATTACCAGCACAGGTGGCATAGCATCAGAGATGTGGCATGATAAGCCACATCAATAACACATGATTTAGGCTTTTAAAGATGACCGGGAGTCATGCAGGTTGGTGAGAAATGGTGTAAGTGTTGGGAATGGCATCATGACAAGAGGGAACAGCATGTGCAAAGGCTAAAACAAATTAGCCTATTTGAGGACCTTCATACATGGGCATATCCGGAGCATTAAATTAAGGGGACAGAGGAAGGGGAGGGGAGCAATGTGGGTGATTCTAGAGTTCAGGAGAATGGGACTGTGAAGGATCTGTTCAAGATTCTGTGTTTATAACAAGCTTCCAAGTGAGGCTGATACTGCTGGTCCGTTGATCACTTTGAGCAGCAAGAGACAGCATAAAGGTCAAGGGAGAATGTATTTCTGAAAGTAGGGAGTGGTCAATCACAATGAAGACAGGAAAACACTAAGTCAAGATGAGGACTGAAAAATTCCAGTTATCTACCTGTAGGTTGATGTGTCCTCAGAGCAAGCAATTGGTGGATGGGTCAGTATAGAAGCCACATTAGAACGGTCGATGATTGCTTGCCCGGTGTGGGAATCAGGAAAGTGCTTATACACACCTCTTTTGTGCTGTTTGGCTTTGAAAGGGAACAGAGAGGTAGGGAGGTTGTTGGAGGGGGAATTGGAGTTTTTAACATTAACTTTTAAGATGAAAGACATTTGAGTATTTTTAAAAGCTAATGGGAAGGATCCCATAAATAAGAAAGAGGTTGGAGGCACAAGGAAAGAACGGGATGACCTGAGAAGAGTAGAGCTGCCAGATGTACCAAATAAAAATACAGGGTACCCGGACTTCCCTGGTGGCGCAGTGGTTAAGAATCCATCTGCCAATGTAGGGGACACAGGTTCGAGGCCTGGTCCAGGCAGATCCCACATGCCGCGGAGCAGCTAAACCCGTGCGCCACAACTACTGAAGCCCAGGCGCCTAGAGCCTGTGCTCCACAACAAGAGAAGCCACCGCAGTGAGAAGCCCACGCACCGCAATGAAGAGTAGCCCCTGCTCGCCACAACCAGAGAAAGCCCGCGCGCAGCAACGAAGACCAAACGCAGCCAAAAATAAAGTTAAATAAATAAATTAATTAATATAGAAAAAAAATACAGGGCGCTCACTTAAATTTGAATTTCAGGAAAACGATGAATAATCTTTTAGTGTAAGTTATGTCCCTGATATCGCTGGTGGCCTGTATTTCATTTGGCAACCCCCAATTGGGAGATTTTTAGGTCAAAGAATTATAGTCCCGGATGCACTAGGACGGAGCTGGAGCTCTAAAGTCCTCCCCTGCTGTCACATTCCAAGAATCTAGAATGAATTCTCAGTTTTTCCGGAACCGTTAACAAGCAGACAAACTGCTTTGAACCTCAGCTTTTGTCACTTCCCTATTTTCTCTAGGATGGCAAACGGGCAGGAAAATGCTGGATGAAAACCTGTTTAAAAGTTCTGGTGTGGAAAATCAGCTCCTAAATGATGCAGAGCTTTTTGAGCTGCCAATGGGCTCTGGATTGGGCGCAGAAGACGGTGAGTCACACGGCGCTTGGCCCAGCTCCAGCTCTGGACACCAACTCTACTCAACTCAAGGGCAGGCAGGGAGCGCCGGCCGAAGGACTCGTAGGCGCTTGCGCCCTGCCGCGGCCCCGCCCTCCTCCAGCCTGACATCCGGGGCTCGGGCAGGGGCGTGCCCGGGAAAGAAGGGAGGGAGGCTGCGGAAAGGAAGGATGTCGTGGGAGGCTGGAGAAAATGGGAGGGAGGGGAGGCGGGGCGAGGGCAGAGCAGGGGGCGTGGCGGAACGAGCACGCTGTCACGTGACGTGCGTGGGGACGTGTCGGCCATCTTGTGTTGTTGAGGCTGAGGACTGACTTGGGTTCTGAGAGACTCCCTGTCCCGGACCGCAGGTAACCAGTGACTCGGTCTCGCTCCCCAGCCCGGCTCCGCTCCGCGCCCCGGCTCCGCCGTTCCGCCTGGGTCTCCCGGGCCTGCCGCCCGCGCTCGCCTCCCCGCCGCTCTGGCCTGACCCGGCCCAGCCGCATGGACACCCCCAGGCCGCCCGGCAGTCGCCGCGGCCGGCTCGGGCGTCAGGCGAAGGGACAGTTCAGGTGCGGGGTCGGAGTGACTCCCCGGCCGGGGGCAAGCCGGGCCCGGGCGCGTCTCGGCTGCCGAGCTGGAGAGCCCCTTCTTCCGGGGCCCGTTGGCATCGCAGTGGGAGCCGAGGAAGGGAAGAGGGTGGTGGGATGGCCAGTGTCAGGCCGGCTTGCTTAGGGCCAGAGGGCTCGCCTTCTACTACCTGGTTCTCGGGGCCAGCCACCCGCCCAGCCTCGGGGTGCCCGGGGTAACAGCTGCTGCGGCCAGACAGCTGTTCCTGCCCGCGCTCCTCCCCACACCTGGCCTCTGGGATGCGCCCTTGCCTTCCTCGCCGAGCATCTGCACTGGGGAGATTCCTTCCGTGGCGAGAGGACTGGGTCTGGACCAGGCCTGAAGCCAGGTGGATCCATGATCGGAACCTGGGACGGAGGTTGGGAAGGTAGAACCCATGGCAGCTTTGGGACCCGAACATTCACATTAGGTTGAAATGGGCATTAGCCTTAAGTGACAGTATTTCCCCACGAAGCACTCAGAATATTTCAGTTTTGTGGCTGAAACATAAACCAAGCGACCAGAGAAGGCGGGGTGTCAAGAAAGCAGGTTGTGTGACTGTGTTTGGGAAGCAGTAACGTTTCTTTGCATTTATCTAGCACTGTTGTTTTTGTTTAAATTTTTTCTTTCCTTGAAAGAGCACTTAAGCACACCTAATTTCTCTGTAAGAAAGGTAAGTATTTCAGTTTAACTTGCAAGAAATTGAGGAAGGGGCCAGAAACTGTGAGCAGATTCTTATCCAGTGTTGTATACCTTGGATTATACTTAGTCAATGTTAAATACCTTGGATTATAGGCAGTTTTGATTCCCAGTTTGTGTGCATGGAAGATATTCTTTCCTTACATAGTATTTCCTTTTTAGAATCTAGTGATTTTCTAGATTAAAAAAAAATTGTCATCCTTTCTGAACATTAACTTTCATCTTTCTAATATTTGCAGCTCTGGCCTTTCAGAGTTTGTCTGTTTTGGTTAGAACACAAAGCGTTGTCTCATTTGTTGGTGTTTTTATGTGTTTTAACTAGTGTAGCAGCTTTCAGAGTGCTCAAATTGGAATATGTACTTTCCTGTTACATCAAATGTTACCTCAGTAGAAGACACTAGAAAAAAAAAGTAAAAGTGGTATGTATCTGGAGAAATGTCACACAGTCTTTTTGACATTTACTACTGGGGAATACAATGGTGATGGTGGTGATTCACTAGAAAAGAAAGGACTTTGAACCTTTTCTATACCGGACAAAGCATTTTTGGATTTTGAGACTGAAGAGGGAGAAGGGACTATATGCTTCCATTCATTTATTCTTTCATTTGTGCATTTGTTTGAAGAATATCGAGATCCTACTACACTGGTGGGTGCTGGGAGCAAAACAGACCAAAAATTCCTGTTTCCATGAAGCTCATTCCTAGACAGATAAATACATACTTAGGTAAGATATATAGTGTAGTGATAAGTGATGTGGGAAAAAAATGAGACAGGGTAATAGGATAATAGGGAGCTGGGGGAGGGTTAATTTTAGGAGGAGTGCCCTGGGAACGCCATGGGGAGAAGCTAATATTTGAGGGAAGACCTGACACAGGTAAAGGATCTATTCCTGTGGCTCTCTGGAGGAGGAATGCTCCAGGCTAGGGAAGCGAGGGCAAAGACCCTGAGGCAGAAACTGAAGTGGGAGCAGATCGTGTGTGGCTGGGAAGAGTATGGAGGCTAAGCCTAGCCAGAGAGGCATGATCACTAGGGAACCTAGTAGGAAGTGTGTACCCAGCTCACTGGTTCTAAGATGAGTGGGGTTATTCAGTTGCCCTGGAGTCTTCTTCCACACCTCTCTCCTCCAACATGACACCCTTCCCCTCCCCCAATTTGGAAAATTCAGGATGCTCATATAATGTATTTCAGGAAATTGTCATGAAATAGCTTTCTCAAAAGTAAAAGTTTTTAAATGAGATTGATGATAAAAGGATTTTTCAAAAGAAATTGCTTTCTAAGAAGAGGATCTTTGAATTACTTCAGAATATTTGAAAATGTAGGGAAATGAATTTCCTTTGAAATTTAGACACAGGTCATTAAGGAATATAACCTGGAAGAAGTGTATTAACTCACGTTGTTTTTAATGGTAAAGAATTCCTCTTAATGATTTCTGTGTTGTCCAGCCTAGTTTTAAGTTCCTCAGGGACTGTTCAACTAACTTGTTTGTATATCTTTTATATCATTTTACACGTGTAGAACTTTCTGTGCTGAGTTTTTTATTCCTCAGCTTTGACCTTTCAGACTAGTTCTTCAATTAATTTTATACTAGTAGACTTTTTCTTGGAAAAAATTTTTTTATGATTTTCTTTCAACTTATCTCCATATTCTTATTACTGAGCTTTCATAAATGTCCTCTTTCATTTTAATTCATCTGAGGAATTTAATATTTTGGCTTTGAAATGCTTTTGTTGGTGAGTTGCATATATGAAAAAGAATTTGTCTTGGCTTGCCTGAAAATCATGAGAAGTTAGGAATTGTGACTTCAGGGTGTGAGTGGAGCTCCTTGGCCAAAAGGAGGCATAGTGATGCTAGTGAGGAGATAGTGTTTTAACGAATTGCATTTCTCTCTCTTGTTCCTTTGGTGAGTTTTTGAAATCACAGTTCCAAATTATAATGTCTTTGATGTCATATCAGCTCATTTGTTCTCATGACTCTGCGTTTTAGTATTCCATATGTCTATATTTTTGTTGACCTTCACACTGGAAGATGACACTATTGATAGTGATTGCTATCTGGGAGAACCATTTTGGGTGACCAGATTATTACTGTCCTGTTTATCCTTGCCCTTCTAAAGGATCTTTGATTTGTTCCATTTTTTAAGACTGACTTCATTTGCCATTCTCTGTTAGCCCCTGACGACTAAATTTTCAGTACTGTTTTATTCTATTTCTTATAGATTATAGTGGGACCAGTCTCATTAGGTTGAATCTACAGCCTATGTTGGTGTTAATCCAGGTATATTAGAGGCAAGTTCAATGTCTGTTTTCTTCAGCAGTTCTAATAGACTTAACATTATTTGGTGATTGTTGTAAAACTCTGAACCCAAGTTTTTTTTCCGTCCTTAACCCCCACTAGGATTTTATGGTGATTAAGTCCTAATATTTCCATTCATTTTTAATGCCCTGAAGAATTGCATGTCTTTAAAAATATAAGTAGATTTTTATTCCACAGTCAAGTACTTACAGTTAGACTCCTAATATTTCTTGACCAGGATAGCATTTTATCATTTTTTATGCTCTCAGATAACTGAGAAATATATTAGATTAATTATATAGGAATACAGAATGATACCTTTGTTGGATTGCCCATAATTTTATTTGAGGTTGAGGGAGAAGAGGGGAGAGGTTTGAAAAACAAAAGGATATTCTCTTTTTTAAAAATAAATTTATTTATTTTATTTATTTATTTTTGGCTGAGTTGGGTCTTCGTTGCTGCCCTCATTGTGGTGGCGTTCTCATTGTGTGCGTTCTCTTCGCTGCTGCGTTCTCATTGTGGTGGCTTCTCTTGTTGCGGAGTACGGGCTCTAGGCGCGCGGGCTCTAGGCACGTGGGCTTCAGTGTTTGTGGCACGCAGGCTCGGTAGTTGTGGCTTACGGTCTCTAGAGTGCAGGCTTAGTAGTTGTGGTGTACGGGCTTAGTTGCTCCGCGGCATGTGGGATCTTCCCGGACCAGGGATCCAACCCGTGTCCCCTGCATTGGCAGGCGGATTCACAACCACTGCACCACCAGGGAAGCCCCAAGAATATTCTCTTAAGTGGCCAAAATTAATTTTATAAAAATAGTTTCAAAGTATGATACACTTCCTTACCTCAAGTAATTAAGGAACACAATTTTATATTTTCTTGGTAACTACAGAGTTTCATTGAAATTGAACTTTATTTATAGTTATAATAATAGGAGATACCCTAGAGCTTATTCTCTTGAGTTAGGCCCAGAGAAGAGTTTTTATTACCTAGTTCTCCCCTCTTTTGCTTCTGCTTGCTCTTATAAAAAGTAGAGTGCAGGACTTCCCTGGTGGCATAGTGGTTAGGAATCCGCCTGCCAATGCTTGGGGACGTGGGTTCAAGCCCTGGTCCGGGAAGAGCCCATCTGCTGCAGAGCAGCTAAGCCCACGTGCCACAACTACTGAGCCTGCGCTCTAGAGCCCACGAGCCTAGAGCCTGTGCTCGCTGCAACTAGAGAAAGCCCACGAGCAACAACGAAGACCCAACGCAGCCAAAAAATAAAAAGTAGAGTGCAGTGGATAAAGTTGGATGACCTTTTGGACATTGTAACATGGCTACTTTTTTGAAAAATTAAATCAGAGGTGGAAGTGGCTTTTTCAAGTTGCTTTCTTGCTGTTAGTAAAATTGTCAACTTTAATTTTTAGTTACTGTTTTTTGACTTTTTAGTAGCAGCCTTCAAAGCATCATTTGATTTTAGCTAAGAAATCACTTAGAGCTGTTGTTTCAGTCCACTCCTTGTCACTTGAAATGTCACCATCTTGTGGATTTTTAAGATATTGTCTCATCAGAGCATTAAAAGAAGGTTGTGATTTTGCAGCTGAAAGCACATCTGGAGCTTTGCTCCTTGGACGTTTTGGCACTGGTCACACCTTGGGGCTCATTGATTATTTGCATAAGATACATGCTGTATTGCTGTCTTGCTAGCTGTCATTTTTCTATCAGATATGTTAAAAAAGTTAATACCAAATCCCTGTAATGTAGTTTTGGATGAAAACCCTAAATAATCATTTCCTGAAACCCTACGGTGGTGCTCATTTTTTAGTTTCATCAGAATCACTTAGAACTTCGGTTAAAAATATATATTTTTCAGTCCCATTCCAGAGCTACTGAGAGAGACGCTTTAGATGTTAGGACAGGGTATATAGATTATAAGCATATCAGGTGATTCTAATATTTTAACCAGGTTTGGAATCCATTTCTTGTAAAGCATATTCATGATAAAAATTACGCTTCTAACATTTCCTAAGAGATTGCTGAGTTATTTACTTTAATACTTTTATTATTTGCAGTGTTAAAAGGACCTGAATAAAGTCTGCTCAAACCTCCTGCTGTGAACCAGCAGAACTTTTGAACAGGTGAGTTTTGAAGGGAAGCACAAAGCCTGAGGGCTTATGCAAACAGATAATTTTTGCTTTTAAGGCTCCGGTTATTTTTGTCCTATTATTTCTCCTGAAGTTATAGATAGAAACAACTTCTCTGGTACCACTCAGATCCCTTATGAACCGTGAGAATAATCATACCCTTTCTGCATTGATCCTGGTGTGAATTTGTGTCTTAAATTGTCATAATGATTTTTTGATGGTATGAAACAGGAAGAGGAGTGCTTTGAGGGGAAGGGTAAGGAGGTACCTGAAGGCACCCAAGAGCAGCTGGCTTCATGAAGGACATGAACCAGAAACCCCATGGGAAGCATTCAGGAGACACGGTGGTCCAGAGAGCACTTTTCTCCTTGCTGGCTAGTAGGTGTCATCTCTTGTCTCTTTATATCTTGCTTTAGTTGTCTTTCCACACTCTGGTCTTTTCTGCTTTAACAAAAACAGAAGAAAATTGCTACTTCATTCTTGGAGCCACATAGAAACTCAAGCTCTAGTGCCACTAGCCAACTGGTTATTAGCTCAGTGTCCCCACTTCAGATTCCTGGGAGGGAAAATTTGATTGGTTGAACTTGGTCCAAATTTCCATTATTGGTCCAATTAGTGTGGCCATGGGGTTGGGGTCTTGAAAGGTCCCACTCCTAAGAGTGGGGGCAGGTCTCAGAGGAGGTGGAATGTAGCCTTTTTGAGGCAGAATCCCACAGAAGCTTCTAGATGTTTTTCCTTTTCCTAGAAAAATGCCTGTATTCTTGTCAGTTTCAATTTCCATGTCCTGAAGAGTTAAAATATATGCGTATCTTTTCGGTGAATGAGGCCTAGTAGGTCTCACCAAGCATTCTTGGAACTTCCTAGTGCAGTGTTTAACAAACCTTCTTGATTTGGGGGTTCAGAGGACCATCTAGGGTAAAGGCTTAGTAAATGAACATAAGCAAATAAGACACTTAGTTTGTGGAAAAATTCATTGTTTATTTATTTTTCATTGATTGCTGTTAAAATTTTAATTTCTGTGTACTTTTTACAGTATTAAGTAACACTTGATTATGAGGAAGCCATAGAGAATTTGAAGGGTAGGACTTCTATATATGAATCTATATTCACATTATTTGAATGGTAGCAGGGACTTTTCACTTTTGGGAAAGGATCAGGGAGACAGTATAAACTTTTGTATTACATGTTTTTGTATACTAGAATTATTAGGTAATATTGAGGCAAACTTTTAAAAAAATTATTTATTTTTGGCTGTGTTGGATCTTCCTTGCTGGGTGCGTGCTTTCTCTAGTGGCGGCCAGCTCCTCATTGCGTTGGCTTTTCTTGTAGCGGAGCATGGGGCTCTAGGCACACGGGCTTCTGTAGTTGTGGCTCGCGGGCTCTAGAGCGCAGCCTCAGTAGTTGTGGTGCACAGGCTTTGTTGCTCCGCGGCATGTGGGAACTTCCCAGATCAGGGCTTGAACCCTTGTATCCTGCATTGGCAGGCAGATTCTTAACCACTGCGCCACCAGGGAAGCCCTGCAAACTTTTTTTTTTAATGGAGCATTTTGAAGTTCTCTTTATTTTTGTTTGTAGCTTGTATGTACTTGGTAGCATCTAATTGCTTAAGTCATTTTTTATAACTCACATCTTGTTATGTTAGTATATCAGTGTATCCAGATTTTGACGCAAAGCATAGGAATTATTAATCAAAGTGATCTATTATAGAATGATGTATGGAATGACAGACCACAGATGTGACCTCCTATGATTTTTTTTTTTCCAGCCAAGGTTTCTTTAGCAGATTGCAGCTAAATTGATTTATAAGGTGGAAGAGTCCTTTCTCATGTTGTACATATTCTTTAATCTGGATGTTGAGGTAAAGCATATGTAGGGCTTTGTGAGGCTTAAAAAGATTTCCACACCATCAGTGTAAAACTTTCACAGGCTCTGGGCATCCCTCTCTGGAAAAGATTGGCTTGTGGTGAGATTATCAAATGATATGGTAATGTTTATGGCATTGTAATTTTTCCTTGAATAGTTAAGTGGTTGCTAATTTTATTCTCCTTTCACCAAAAGGGGGGAAAAAAGAGAAACATTTATATATTGTTCAGAAGCAGTGGGGAGAATGGCAGTAACAGTAATAGCTTTTTCTTGTAGTGATATTGTGGCCAGTATGTTCTTTGGGAACAAAGCTCCTTTTATTCTAGTTGTCCTGAACCTGGAGGAAGTCTTGGGAGCTCTGGCCACTTCAGTATTGGTCCTTTGCTTGCAGAGACTGACAAAGAATTGGCAGAGGTACTGTCTTGGTACTTAATAATTGGCAAATCATGGCTCAGTCCTTGAAGAGATGGTTACATCCAGATTTCATGATTAGCCCCTTGGGAATTGAGATGTTGTTACCCAAATCGTGGCCAGTTGAGTAACTGGATGAAGCCATCTTGCAAGATCAGTGGGTCAGAGAGCCTTAATTCATGTTCTGGAATCTGACACTCTTTATGTAATCTTTCATATTACTTCTGTCATTGTTAATGAAGTTTCTGATAGTGTGTTATGAGAAGATATACTCTTCCTCAACTAGAGAGCTCACTGTATTGCTTAAGTGAGTGATGCAGAGGGGTAGAAGTTGGAGGATAGTGGAAAAGAGAAGGAGATTGGAAAAAGGAGAAAAAGGACTTCCACAAAATGAATTCCCCTGAAAATTGCAAGGAAATGGGGAAAAAAAAAAAAAAGGTAACCATGCAGTTTTGAGCACTATGTCAGTATGTAGAGAAAAAGCTTGTGGCTATTAAGCAGAGAAATGTAGGTTTAATTTTCTGTCATTTACTACCTGTAACTTTAGATAAATAAGTTAACCTCTTGGAGGCTTATTTTCCTTACTGTAAAGTATATCCCATGGTGATTTGGGAATTAAAAGTAAAATGCCCAATACAATGCCTGGCACATAGTAAATAAATGGTAGCGGTTACGATTGTTATTGCTATGTAAATAGATACATTTTGATTGTAAAGTGTCATCTTTATAATTTGAATAGAGGCCTTGGTGGGTTCTGTTTTTAAGTCTTCTGTCTTTTTTTTTGTTTTCAATCCAACAAATATTTGAATACCTTCTTCGTTCCAGGTGCTGGGCTAGCCATAGTGGTGAGCAAAACACCTATCTTCATGGGACTTACATCCTAGTGGTAGAGGCAGTCAGAAGTCATATAAGTAAATTTCAAAATGTGGAAAGTTTCTCTGTCCTTGGAAAAGATACATTTTTAAAACCCTAGATATTCTTTGAATAAGTGTCCTATTTGGATCTTGGTGTTCTTGTTGTTAGGGATATTCTATGCCTCTTGATATGCTTTCCAGGGTATGTGTGTTCGTTTTATGTTAATTTATGTATTTCTTTTATTTGTCATTTTTTTCCTCTTTCTCTGAGATAGATGTTCGCAACTTTTTATCTTAGGACTCCTTTACCTTCTTAAGAGTTAGAGGGCCCCAAAGAGCTTTTGATTTTTCAGTTATATCTATCTTTATGAGATTGAGAAATTTAAAATGGTTTATTAATTTATTTAAAAATAGCAATAGTTTCTTTACATGTTAACATAAATATATTTTTAATGAAAAATACCTATTTTCTAAAACATTTCTAAAAAAATTTGCTGAGAAGAGTGACACTGTTTTACCTTTTCACAAATTGCTTTTTATGACTTGCTTTGTAGAAGGCAGCTGGATTCTCACAGCTGCTTCTGCATTCAACCCGTTGCTGTTTATTGTATTAGTTGAAGTCTGTGCAGGAGATTTATCCTCACAGAGATGTGTATGTAGTTGGAAAAGGGAGGAATATTTTAAGAGCTTTTTCAGATTATTGCAGATTTGCTTTGATATTACACTAAAATTAGACAAGTAGTAGTTTATAAAGGTTAGTTGCAATGTGAAATTTGAATTATATCAGTGCACTTTTATATTACATTACATTAAAATCTGTTGGTTTATCTTGTGCATTAAATGGATATTTTATATTATGCAGTATCAAAAAAACACATTCATTAATATCAACATCCATCAGAAAAGCCGTTACTTATTGGAAAGTATAAGTACTAGAAAAACTCGTCAAGCTCATGGTAATGAATAGAAGTTTTCTAAAATTTTAACTTTTGCTTGAAAGCTCAAGTTTTATAATTGGCAACAAGTACTATCAATTGTTTTCCTTAAAGGGACAGTCTTGTTTCATTCATTTTTGAAAAAAAGGTCTGCTATATACCCAGGTCTGGATAATTTAATTTGTGTGTCAGCTCTTTCAAATCAATATGATGTTTCATGAGCAGAAGCAGTTAGCTGTCACATAAATGCTTTTCTTTGAGACTTTGGTGTGCAGCTGAAGTGCTTTATGTGTACTTCTCATTTCATCACGTTAAGAATATTAGAAAGCTGTGTACACAGGGACCAGGATTAATAAAAATTAATAGTTTTTACTGCTTTATAAAGGGCATTGTTAAGTAAACCTGGCTTTTTTTCCTCTCTTGTGAATATATGGCACATGGCAGTGAAGACTACTGTAGTTTGGTGCCATTAATTTGAATGGTGCTAAGGTGCCAGCAGTTTTACCCATGATTAGTGCAGTGCCAACATAGTGAAAAATGCAAAGAATATCTTAGTATTAACAGTTTTGCCATCTTGGATATCTTGAAAGTGTTTTGGGGAATTGCTGCTCTGGGGAGTGGAACATTTTTCAGTATTACATTTATATATATTGATATTACGTTGACTTTTTAAAAAGAGTTTTCAAAAAAAAAGGAGTTGTTTGAAATAGAAACTGGAATAAACATATCATTGAGGATTTTTAGATTTCAGTGAGGGTTTTTAATTCTGGGTAGATACAAATTTATCCATAAGTTGCAATCAGTTATAAAATACTCTTCTAAAATGGTCCCATAAAAATAGTCTTCTGCACCAGCGCTGTCCCACAGAATTTTCTGCTGTGATGGAAATGTTCTATAAATCTGCACTGTCAAATACTGCAGCCACTAGCCACATGTGACTGTGGAGCACTTGACGTGTGGTTAGTGTGACTGAGGGAATCGCATTTTTTAAAATGTAAAAAACCTTTACTTTTTTATTACAACTCAAGTCCTCTTATTTTTACAGGTTTTATTTTTAAGAACAGTTTTAGATTCACAGAGAAATTGAGAAGATAGTACAGAGAGCTCCCATGTATACCACACCCAGGTTTTGTATTGTTAACGTCCTATGTTACTGTTGTCCATTTGTTACAATTAGTTAGCCAGTATTGCTTATTAACTAAGTCCATAGTTTATTCAGATTTCCTGAGTTTTCCTGAGTTTATTTTTCTATGTCAGGATCCCATCCAGGACATCCCATTACATTTAGTCAGTTATCCATAGGCTCCTCTTGGCTGTGATAGTTTCTCAGACTTCCCTGTTTTTAACAATCTTGACAGTTTTGAGGAGTATTGATTAAGCGTTCTGTAGAATGCCTCCCTGTTGGAATTTGTGTGATTTTTTTCTCCTGGTTATGGGTCATGGGTTTTTGGGAGGAAGACCACAGAGGCAAAGTGCCATTTTCATCACATCATATCAAGAGCATATACTGATTTATAACTGTTAATATTGATTGATTATCACTGTTAACATTAACTTTGATACTTGGTTGACTTTCATACTTTGTCAGGTTTGTCCACTGTAAAGTTACTCTCTTCCCTCCCCCACAAGGAACTAGATTTTAAATTTTAATTAATTTAACTTGATATAGACCCATGCGGTTAATGGGTACTATGTAAGATGGCACAGTTCTAGAGAGTGTTTCTCAGTTTTAAATATTATCCAAAACTTTATTTAACATCAATTTTAATAGATTTAAAGAAAGGCAGTTTAACATAAAAGAAATATAAAATGTTAGTCTTGAAATGCATTGCTTTTTGAGGGAGGCAGTCTGCTTTTAGTAAGCTTAGTCTTTTTAAAAATTAACTTTCTGAGGTTTAATTTATATACAATAAAATACCTTCATTTTAAGTATACTTGTATTAAGTGTACATCTTGATGAGTTTTGACAAGTGTATATACCTATGGGACCAAAACCACAGTCAAGATAGGTAACATTTTCATCACTCCCAGAACTTTCCTCCTCCTTTTTTGCAGTCATTTCCCCTCTCCCACCACTGATTTGTTTTCTGTGACTATAGATAATTTTGCCTCTTCTACAATTTTATATAAATGGAATTATTCAGTATGTATTCTTTTTGGGTCTGGCTTCTTTTGCTCAGCGTAATATTTGTGATACATCCATGTTGCGGCATGTGTCAGTAATTAGGTGTGTTTATTGATGAGGATATTCCAAGGTATGGTCATTATAATGGTGTTTATCCATTTATCTTGCTTTGTGGCTGTTAGGAATAAAGTTGACCTTAGTTTCATGGCAATGGGTAGTGATTCAGACTGTTTTGGATTGCAGTGTTTATTTCAACACTGTAAATTAGGAATTTAAATTCTTTTTAGGATGAGGAGAAAAGCCAACAGAGCATCTATAATTTTTTTGAAGATATTCCATGAAAAGGATAATTAACATAGAAATAAATAGTATTTTGCAAAGTTTCATAAAAATGTGCGATCCAGAGAGATGTAGACAATTCTGGCTTCCTGGGGTGTGAGGGGAGTTCTTTGTCAGTTCTTTTTTTTTTTTTTTTTGCGGTACGTGGGCCTCTCACTGTTGTGACCTCTCCTGTTGCGGAGCACAGGCTCCAGACGCACAGGCCCAGCGGCCATGGCTCACAGGCCCAGCCACTCCGTGGCATGTGGGATCTTCCCAGACCAGGGCACGAACCCATGTCCCCTGCATCGGCAGGTGGACTCTCAACCACTGCGCCACCAGGGAAGTCCTGTCAGTTCTTTAAGATAAATGTTTAGTAATAAAGTGAATAATGGAAGCCTGATTTTGTTCCATGAAGTTTTATCATTAGTAGATATGTTAACAGATCGTATTTTAAAAATTATTTTTAAAAGTTTGCATGTTTAAAAATGAAGACATCTGGTATTGTCATACAGATGGGTGCAGAAGGAAAATGTGTTTTCTGCTATAATAGATGGGAGGAGAATTTCCTTTTATTTTTGTACCTTAAAATTGTTTTTTTAAACCGGGTTAACGTTCCAAAGAAGTTAACTTTCTTTGACATTTATGTTTGGGCTGTAAAAATATTTCAAACGGGAGGTCTTGTGGATGTTAAGATACACATTGTTGTTAAAGTAATTGAAGAATATTACTGCAAATTATGGAAATAGAAAAAAATCATTAATCCCACCTCATGAACATTTCTTTATTTTTATGTTCTCTTTGTCTATTTATGACATAGTTGGCCCTCTGTATCCACGGGTTCCATATTCTTGGATGTGGAAGGCTGAGTGTAAAGGATTTGAGCATCCCTGGATTTTGGTATCCACAGAGGGTCTTGGAACCAGTCCCCCTCGGGTACCAAGGGTTGACTGTATGTATAATTATACTTTTGTGTGCAGACATTATTGTACCTGTAGTCTGTTGAGTGAATGTGCTGTTTTTACAAGATTGCTTACTGTCTTATACAATTATAAGTGATGTGCTATATGTGGTTCCCCTCTCATGGTTGGACCTTTTCTTTTCATTGTTTCACTTAGCCTTTTTCTGAAGTTTGAAAAAAATGCATCTGAGACCTACATATTTTAGCCTAGTGACTGAGTCTTGGTTCATTTGAATGTGGACTTGTTTATGGTCTTAAAAGAGTCGACAGATATACAGATTATTTTATCAAGATAGTG